>NC_137605.1:24957065-24974565 GCF_963280865.1 Gymnoscopelus braueri
AGTATTTTGTCACTGTTCAACAGAATCTTTATTTTTCCTCTGCTCTTTTTTTAGTTTTTTCTTGAGAAAAAACTGATGTTCGAGCTCCTGACTCGTGTTTGCTGTATAGCATAAAACACACTTCACCTTTTGTTTTGAGGTTTTTGTTCAAATTTCAGGAACGGCTCTGCTCCCACTCAATGTAATTTAATTACAGTGGACCTTGGTGTGCCCAGGCGGTGCCCACGCAGAGCGGGCACGGCATGCCAGCCAGGCACATCCTGTCTTAGGTGACAGAAACATCAGACACAACAGATGGCTCATAAATCATGGAGGTATTCGCGCCCGGTGTCCATGGGAGGCCTTTCTCTGCCCGGAGAGCCTAGTGAGAGCAGGTGGAGCGGTAGAGAGCAACCAGTGCAACAGCACAGTCCATGTACTCATCACTGAATGAATGAATGAATGAATGAATGGGCGGGTGGGCGGCTGACTGACTTGCTAGCTGACTGATTGAATTAATTTAATGCATAGTGTAGTGGCATTATTCAATATCAGACTACCTTTATTTTCCAAGTGGAGTACTTGCAGAAAATGGAGAACAGTCCACAACAATGTACGTTTTTAATGCGCTTTCATTTCTTGGTGTAAATAAAGTATATTTAGGCTGTACAACTGTACTTCCTAATTACCTAGTTTATAAATAATGAAGACTATGTAGAGCTATATGTATAGCCTACTGTTTAGGCGAGCAAAAATCTAATCATGTGGACCTCGGGATCCAGATAGAAACAGCGCGGCCTGTGACGTCAGTCACAGGGCATTACATGGAGAAAATAATTTGTGCCTGTATAGGCTAATTACTACTGGCAGTGCACAAGAAATGTGGCACTGATTGGTCCAGCGGTTTGCGAGATTAGCTCCAGACAAACACACACAAGATAGAGCCACTTAGATGGCTAACCTCCTACAGAGTCCACACCGCATGAAAATAAAACTGTTTATAACATGCTGTACCCAAGTTACCAACCTTTTAAGCCTGGCTGGGGGGGGGTGATAAAAGGACAGAGAAGGTGATGATCTTGCACTGATTGGTCAGCTGCTGTATCTTCCCTAGGGATAATCTGTCAGCTCTGGCACCCACGTGCCCAGAGCCTCTCCTCTCCCCAGCCCCGGCAGAGTAGTTCCGGAGAAGCGGATTGAGTGGCCCTGTCTTGCCCTAAGAGGACTGACCGTGGGTAGCTACTGGGACGTAAACAAGATACTCTCCTCTCCCATCAGGACCAGAGTTGGTGCACCCCAAGGTTGCATTAGCTCACCTGTCCTGTTTACTCTTTACACGGCAGACTGTAACACCTGCGAGTCAAATCAGTTTCTTCTGAAATATTCAGATGATTCTACTCTAATAGCTCTGATGACTGACAGTGATGACCCGAAACAGTACCAGTGTAGCGTTGACCGGCTTGTGGAATGGTGTGACAAAAATAATCTGATTGTCAACACTAAGAAAACGGAGGAAATTATATTTGGTCCTGCTCCCGGTGATAAGACACCACCGGTGACAATCCATGGTTCAGCTATTGAACAAGTCCCATCTTACAAATATCTGGGGGTGATGATAGATGCCACCTTATCATGGTCATCTCATATTGATTATATTTGTAAGAGGATACAGCAGCGTATGTACTCCCTACGCCGACTTAGATCGTTTGGTGCTAGCAGTCAGATCTTGTCTCTTTTCTACACGTCTGTTGTTCAAACTGTGATGTTGTACTGTAGCACGGCCTGGTTCAACAGCCTACCAGTGGTATATAAGAACAAACTGTATAGCCAAATTAAGATCTGCGCTAAAATTGTTGGTAGGCCAGTTGAGGCTGTGTTACGTTCCTTTAAAGAAGCCCAGATCAATAGCATGCTTAGACTGGCGAAGAGCATCTCCTCTGACCCCTTACATGTTTTAAATGATGAATATCGACTGTTGCCCTCCAGGAGGCGGTTTGGAGTCCCAGAATATAAGAAAAACAGGCTAAAGAACTCTTTTGTACACCAGTCTGTTCTGCTTTTAAACCAATATCGGTAAGCCAAGAGGATGTTCTATTGTTCTTGTTTTTGTCTGCTACTGTGATGTGTGTCCTGTAATGTATTGTGTATGTCCTGTCTGTATCTTGAAACGGTGACGTCTTGGACACAAAGCAAATTTCAGTGAAAACTGACAATAAAGTTGTATCGTATCGTATCGTAAGTCGGGGGCTTGATCAACAAGGTATGTTGCGAGACCCGAAACACCCATTGACCCCAGGCTACAACACTGATGATACGTCCCAGTTGCATCCATGTGATGTTTTTCTTTATACTAGATGAGACTCTATTAGGAGAAAATGAAATAATAATAATAATAAAGCAATTTTCTTGTTCTGATTTTATTTCTCTGTGATTCTTTCTTTCTTTCTTTCTTTTTTGGGGGAAAATATAAACTAGCATTTTTGCGTAGATGCTTTCGTTCGTCATAATAATTGCTTATGATGACGCCAACATCATTGGCCTGATTACAGACAATGATGAGACGGACTACAGAGAGGAAGTGAGAGCCCTGACATCATGGTGTCAGAATAACAACCTCCATCTTAAATGTCAGCAAAACAAAGCAGATGACTGTGGACTACAGCAAGCTGCAGGGAGCACATGCCCTCCCCTTCACATCAACGGTACTGCAGTGGAGAGAGTGAGCAGATTCAAGTTCCTCAAGACAAGACAGAAACTCCCCTTCCTCTGCAGAATGAAGAGATACCGTCTTGCAGAGCATCAGATCTAGCAGACTCGGGGACAGTTTCTATCCCCAGGCCATAAGACTCTTGAACTCAATGAATGACACATACATACTGTAACTCCCTTATCCCCATACATCATCGCACATACTGTACTGGCACACCAAGTATAGGCTACATCCCCAGTACTTACTATTATATTATGCTGCACTGCTCACTTTACTGTTATAACTGCAGCACCAATGATGGCACTATATATATATATATATATATATATATATATATATATATATATATATATATATATATATATATATATATATATATATATATATATAGCTACCTCACAAAGTTATGGTTGTACAGATGCTATTCTATTTGACTTGTTTTGCATTATATATAGCTATGCTATAGCCATAGCTATATGCTACTTTTTGTATGCCACTACAAATATAGTTTTTGTTATTTTGACTGTTTTTGAATCTTGTTGTATTTTTAAGAACTGATTTGAGACATTGAGACTGTTGTAGGCCTACTGTAAGCAATTGCCTTGCATACTTTTCCCTCCCTTCACCAAGGCATGTATGGACTACTAATCTGTAACTAGTTAATCAAGCCACCATACTGTTAATTGATCCTGATATGCTTTCATTCATTGGGGAAGTAATTTCCCTTTTTGATTGCAAACTGACATTGCCTTCTAATCAGGTCTCTCTTTTTTTCTCTTTTCTTTTGCATTCAATCACTTGAAAGGGTCCTCGCTTGTGTAAGCACCAGGCCTATAGTAGGTGACAGCATGTATGTCACATGAACAAGTACCAAAGGTCTATTGAAGTGGGGTTGATTTATCCTGCCCTGCATGGCGACTTTGAACGCAATGATTGAGTGACATTGAACACACCTTGAGTCCCAGTGCGTTAGGTTGTTAAATTATTTATGATATCATAAAATTAAACTTGTGACTGTTTCCTCTGTAAATGTTTCCTTCTGATTACTGATGACTGATTTGATTTTTGAGCTGGGTGGACTGGAATATAAGATGAAGTGTGATGTCCTAGGCTATATTTGGCTATATTTGCCTAGGCTAATTATGTTAGTAAGTTTCACTTGATTTGACCTACAAGGAGTCCCAAATGGAAGGGATTTACTGAACAAATTGTTGTGAGAGATAGAAAAGCATAACAAGTAGACTTTCAAATACATTCCTTTTCTGGACATTTTATGAACATTCACCCATTCACTCTTCAGTTTGACCTTGACCTTGACTGTGACCTTAACCTTTTGCTTTTTTTGACCAAAAAGTTACTAATTTCTAAATCCAACCCAAACGTTGCTTATCCTAGTGATTTTCGCCTCCAAGTTTCACGGAAACAGGGTAAATATTGGGAGGTAACAGGGAGAAAAAGAAGGGAAACCTCAGAAATACTGTAGCTGCCATGGACAATGCACTGGCCTACAATACTTTCAATGCCTAAACCCATGTCAGTCTCTTAAACTGTTAACCTTTCTGCAAACAAGACATTTTTGAACATTAACATTTTTCTTTTATTCATGACAGTAAAGTTATTTAAGGCGTTGACATATGGGATACCCAGAATCCGGCCACGGTTATCGTATTTGGCAGCATTCAGAGACAGTTATTGCACCTCAGTGGCGCCGGCGCCTGTTTAATTAAAGGACACTGTGTCCCCCCAATATTCAGTCCAGCCAAAAAAATAATAAAAAATAATATTATTATGTTTTTTTTATTTTATTTTTTATAATAAAATCAGTCCAGTCCCCCGCACCTCGCGACCACCGTGAGCGCGAGGCGAACCGAATTAACCGAAATAACCGAATAATCCCCACAAAAATCAACAAACCCACCCGAAATAACCCGAAAAAATCTGCACGCGTCATATTCCATTCCGGCGCCCCTGTTGCACCTTACTTAGTACTATGGTTAGGTACCAAATTTATCAAAGTCAGAGTATGAGGGGAACCTCCACTGCAACATCAACATGAAAAACTCCTTGCCATGCTCATCAAATGTAGCTCTAAGCGCAAATTCAATAAAGAAGATCTAACGCTCTTGTCCGTAGCGCCTCCCATAAGCTACGTCACTCCTGTTCCCACGCTGTCAAAACCTTTCCATTCACAAATTCACGTGAGCGCCTCCACCCAATCGGGTGCTACTCCCTATCGGCAGCCAGCCAATCGGCGATCAGGCTCCGTTTGTCAAGTACTACTGTCTCTGACATGTCACTCTCTCCCCAGTCAGCGACCAAGCAACCCACCTCCATCCCCAGCTCCACTCGTGCTGTCCAGTGTCCAAGAGCCAAGGGAGGTCGTTCTTCTGCAACGCCACCACCAGCGTCTAGACTCCATGGGGGCTTTCTCTCCTATTCCTAATCTGCTCTATTAAAAATTGCAAATGGAGTCTAATCGCCATAACCTGTACAATTTATTTTAATAAATATTGCATTGTATCAAGTAGCGTGATCTCTCTGTTATTGAAGTGAAATATAATGCAAAGTATCATTAAAGAAAACAGCCACAGATGTTTTGATCATTACATTATCTTTAGTGTAATCAGTATATTGTTGTGTGGGTTCCCCTCCACCTACTCGGGTCACTAAGCAGGAAATGCAACTCTGAATGAAAAAGGAAACATGATTTAAATTATTGACAGGAAAAAATCCATTGATATCCAGACTCATGGCTGGATGGACAGAGAGGTGGATGAATTGATAAATAATACACCAGCAGACTATAAGAAAGATTGACTCCTTCTAGAATCAATAGTCTTACTTACCTTGATGTTACAGAGACAGGTACACAGCCACTCAGTACCACAGCACATTGCCAGCATTCTCCTGGGAACTGTGTGTCCTTGGTGTTACAGAAAGACAAGGTGAAATATTCAGTATTAACTCCACTTGAAGCCTGGCTCTCTGTTTTTACAACCAGCTTAATACCACTTGAACCCTTACGTCAAATAGTGAAAATAGCCGATCTTCTATTTTCGTCAAATATTTTTGAGGAATGTTTGTAGAATGTTCGCCTATTACGATATGACTGAAATAGCGATGCTAGCGTTCATTAATTCACACACACACACACACACACACACACACACACACACACACACACACACACACACACACACACACACACACAGACACAGACACACGCACACATGTTGGGTGTTGTCTTGCAATATTTTACAAAATGCATTGACCAGATTGCCCTAACCCAGACCCTGGGTACTGACCTGAGCAGGGTCAGACACTGTGGTGCTATCTGCTATGGAAATTACTTGCATATTAGCAGGCTCCCATTTTTGCATGCTAATGCCTTGTATGGTAAACACCCCCTCATTCCTCTGATGAAATCTCTAGGTGAATACTGTAGATTGTTTCAATTGTTTGTTTGGAATTTGCTATGCACTCATTAATGAAACATGCATAAGTGCACAGTGTCTTGGGTGAAGCGGGACTTGCAGACTTACTTTGACTGTACCCCAAAATAGGCACATTAAAACTCGACAGTTCCCCTTGACAGATTAGAGCTTTGAAAGATGAACATGGCATGAAATGTGCAGCAGAGAAATGTGTAGAAAGTGTTGAGAGACCTATACTGAACTAGAAAAAGTGCTCCTCAGGGCACAGGTCTCCACCAGTTCAGGTAGGTTATTGTGGGCCAGCAATGTTCAGAATTCAGTCATTTAAATAATCTGCCTCCTGCTGGCGGCCTGGCGCTATAATAGGCCAGTGTGAAAAGGGTGGCATTTCTTCCTCTGCCTTTCACGGCAATCAGATGCTGCGTTCATGATTTCAGGCATTGTTCAAAACGAACCACTCCTGCAAACTTGGAAGCCAATATTAGCCAAACAGGATGGAATATGAAAAATCGGACAGATCCGTCTTAATAACATGACTATAGAGATCATGTGTACCGATTTGCGTGATGTTTGGACAAAATCTGTAGGAGTAATATAAAAAAATGTGTTTGCAAAAGTCGGCCTCCTGGTGGTGCTATAAAAGGCAGATGTAGGCAGTGTGCTTGCAAAAGTTTCACACTGATCGGTCCAATTATAGTTAAAAACGTGAAAATCGTTTTGCAAAAATCGTCCACACCGGAACTATACCAACATCAGTGCATGCTCACATACATAATTATCATTATAGTTATAGATATTGTGCTTGGTGTGGAGAGCTCTTTAGTCTTCTTATAAGAAAGATATGGCATGGGCAGGTGAGCAAGTATTGTGCATAGTTGAAAAATAATTATCCTCACATTTTAGAATCCCTCATCAAGGTTCTATTGTCCTGTAAAGCTGGTTATGGAGGAGAAATCATAGCATTTGTGTTTTCTGAGCCTGCAGTCATTTCATTCAAACCATACATTTGCACTACACCTGCCGGGGAGATAGAAAGCAATCAACAACTCATTTCTTTCATTTCAGGGTAATTGGGGAAGCCTTTATAATATGTATCCTAAAGTGGCAGCTTGTTAGCTCCACTTTAAGGCATTTTACATAATGTTCTTTGAGCAATCAAGGTCAGCCCTTATTGTTGGTCCTTGGTGCTTCTTTCCCCTCAGCTAGGCCTCTGTTGAAAAACAGGCCTGTGAAGAACAAGTTGTCATAGTGCTGATCTCTTCTTTCTTTATCGTCTTTCTTTATATTTTATGCAGGCAAGTGTAATTTACCACAACAACACCTGATTAGGGACGAGAGATGCATGAGCTTTGTAGCTCACTAACTTGTTTGGTTCATTTACATTTGAATTACCTTCATTGTGTATGTTGTAGTTGGATTTTTGCCTCGGTTGTGAGGTGTAAGATTAGCATTTTGTTGTCCAATAATGTAACTTCATAGGATTCTCGCTTTCCTTTTGTTGTAGATTGTAGTTCTTTGCCCTGAATCTTTTGTTATGCTAATGTAATTTATATTACTGCTCCAGCAAAGTATAGGCTATAGCAGCCTATGAGCTGGATTAAATTTCAGTGTAGATAAGGAAGGCTGCGATGGACACGATGCCCCACTTATCAATTGTAACACCTGACACGTGGATATAACAGCATTTTTCATGTTGATACAGGTCTCCTTTCACATGCAAAGTTTGGCTTTTCCTTTGTTGCACTGGGGCTAAGTGAAACGTGGCCCATCAAGTTTAAAATTTCTATCCGATGGAATAAGACCTGTCTTAATATTCAGCTGCAGATTTACAATATTTTGTCCAGGTGTACACTTTCTGCCGACTGCTGTTTGTTGCTGCCACTGTTGTTGCTTCAAGAACATCAGGCCATCAGAGTAACTTTTAGTGCAGGTCCGTCAACAGTGTTGACATTGCCTGTCAGCACAGATAAGGCATTGCCCCACGAAGCCACGGTTGTTCTTGGAGTAGTTTTCCGCTGCATTTGCAGTACTGTCTCCCCTCACCGCGAGGACGCCGGCCAATTAAAAACTGTAATTCTGCGTTATTCAGCAAAACCAATTGACTGTCGACTGCTGTGAAGCTGCCTATAGTGTGTGCGTGCGTGCGTGCGTGCGTGCGTGCGTGCGTGCGTGCGTGCGTGCGTGCGTGCGTGCGTGCGTGCGTGCGTGCGTGCGTGCGTGCGTGCGTGCGTCTGTTTGTGTGTGTTGTTGGTTGGCTGTGGGTGGTGGTTGGCTTCTCCCCTTAAAAGTTTACAGTAGATTTCCAGATGGTTGGCGGTTGTCTTTAATGCACCCTGGGCGTAGAATTCACAGCTACTGCAGTCAAATTATACTAGTCACATATGACACTGAATAAACATTGATGGATGCATAGCATAGCTCTATGTCAGAATAGTTTCACTGTAGGCTATAGTACATCATATTAACAGATCTTAGAGCAACACAGAAATGTTCTTATTTGGCCTCTTTTTGAGCCAGTAACAAATGACTCACAGTATTAGATATCTAGACTATTATTAGTCAAAATATTGTTTTTATTCTACCCTCATTAAAATGTTTATTTAAACATCACGATGACAGCTCAGTATCATTATTCACATGAGTGCTTCCTCTTCTGTTTAAGTTCTTCAAGACCAAAAGAAATCTATAAACAAATCATCAAATCGTCAACTCATAATTCTGAGTTTGAATTGATTTCAGTTGCATATCGTGTGAGAGTGGCAGACGACACCAGGCCTAGTAGTAGGCAGACAGAAGGGCTGGTTGGTGCTGACACAGACGGGTGCAGAGACGCCGTCAACAGATGAGAAGGAGCCAAGACCTGCCAAGCATACACAGACACTAAGCAAGCCCCAAATGACACGGCATATGGAGTACAGCTGAACCCCCCTTCTCCCTCCACCATCATCTGCTCTTCACCTCCTGCCACACACCAGCTCCTCTGACAAACGAGCGCTGACGCTGCACTGGAGGTGGGGAGGGGGGCAAGATTATATTTTGCTTATGTTCTGTCACACTTAAATTCTTGCTATTGAAAGTGTCCGTCAATTGAACATGTTTCCTTCCATGTGACACGGCAGCCATTTTACTCTTACGTCATACAACCCGACGGGGCGAAATGGCTACTGTGTGGATTGTTAGCCTATTCCCATTTACTGTTTTTGTTAATATCACAAGAGTGCAAGGTTTAAGCTACAAAGCCTCAAGTCAATCTATGATGATGGGTCTTCAATGTACCTGTGAAACCTGTGAAACCTATAAATCTGGTGAATCCAGCAAAGGCAGGGGTAGTTGACCATGCAGACGAGTGCAGTGTGATGTGATTGTGAACGCAATTAAGTTTATCTGTGATGCATGTTTCTCTCGATGCAATCAATATTGTCCATGTAGTGCGTTCAACACCAGCTGGCCACCTCTCATTAATGAGGCAAATTAGAACCCTGACCACCTACCTCCCCCTCGTTAAAGTCACATCCCTCGTCCGCAGAGAGAAAAAAAAGAGAAAAAGGAGGGAGAGGTTTACCTATTTGTCTTAACACATCTCCACTGTCATGCAGGCAGCACTGCACCGCCGGTAAACAAACTTTCTCTATTCTGTTTCCTGGGGAGAACTTCAAGTAATGCATCATGGCTTGAAGCTGGCGCGTGCCAAGTAATAATTGTATAATAATCATAGCCATGGGTGCAACTGTCTGTTTTAATTCACAGGGAAAAAACAAAAAACTAAATGATTTTAATTCCATGAAGGAATGGAACTGCCAGGTAAGAGGAGAAGAGGAAGACCTAACAGGAGGCTTATGGATGCGATGAGAGAGGACATGCAGGTGGCAGGAGTCACAGAAGAAGACGCAGAAAACAGAACCAGATGGAAACAGATGATCCGCTATGGCAACCCCGACTGGAATTAGCCAAAAGAAGAAGAAGAATATATTACATACAGTATCTACGAATCTATCACATGCATGTGAACACGCACCACACAAACACACACACACCAAAGACACAATTGAGTTGCTATAGTCCTAAGGTTTTATTGTCACATGCTGTTACAACATAGCTGTGGCAAAGTTATATGAAAACTTTGACAAATCCGTCTTGATCACATGACTATAGAGGTAATGTGTACCGATTTGCGTGATGTTTGGACAAAATCTGTAGAAATAATATCAAAGAAATTATTTAGCAAAAATTGGCCACCTGGTGGTGCTATAACAGACCGATGTGACACACACACACACACACACACACACACACACACACACACACACACACACACACACACACACACACACACACACACACACACACACACACACACACACACACACACACACACACACACATTCCAGTCAACAGTATTTTGCTCTTAAATCATCTATTTCTCTGTATTCTTTTACTATTTTGCCAGCTGCTCTTCTACCCCAGAGAGTTTTGTAGTGAGCCTCCCTGAGCTCTACCAAGTAGCACAACACAACATTAAAGCAGCATGGCTGTAGGGTGTGCCCAGATGTTTGGTGGATAAAACGCCATTTTACCAGCAGGGCCCTTCATCTACAGGCATTAAGCTGATTCGCAGGATGCCAGAACCATTCCAGCTGTAGCCAGATGGACGTAGCCTATCCCTGGACCAGTCGCAGGTAGCCAACACATGCTCCCGGCATTTCCTGTGACAGGGCTATTGAAGCTCTTCCCAAACCTGCTGACTCACTCACAGAGCTCATCGCCCTTTCAGGGGTGTAAACGAAGTACATTTACTCAAGTACTCTACTTGGGTACAATTTTGATGTACTTGAACTTTACTTGAGTATTTACTTACAATATTTAACATACTTTATACTTCTACTCCACTCAGAGGCAAATATTGTAGCCTACTTTTTACTCCACTACAATTATTTGATTTTAGATTATTAATACAAAACATACAGAACCACTTAAACCAATTTTTGTTGTTGTTGTTGTTGTTGCAGCTTGTAGATCTGCTATTGAAATATTTTGAAAAATGTACTTTTACTTTGATGTAGTATTTGATGCCGTTACTTTTGTATTCAGGCCTTTTCCTTATAAGAGTATTTTTATATTGTGGTATTGCTACTTTTCCTGAAGTAGAAAATGTGAGTACTTCTTCAACCACTGTGCATGCCCTTTAAAAATCTAGCCCCAACCCGCTGACCTTCCTGAGGCGAAACCCTTTACTAACTGCACCCTAATCAGTCTTTTACACAGGGGCAGCTGCATGGGTAGTGCTCTGGATTGATGGCGGCTGATTTGCAAGGTGCCAAGACACCTTCAAAAGGCCACTTCATCATGTGTAGCTGCCCCCTGCATGGGAGAACCACCAGTGCCCATCTGTTGCTCCTGCTTGCACACACAGAGGCGTCATTTCAGGGGAAAAGGGGGTGGCATTTTTATTTATTTTTATATGACATGCCAAAAGTAGAGACACCAGCTTGAAAGTGGTTAATAAATGTATGGTTTCAGATAAGAAAACACCTATCTATATCGTGTGTCACATGTAGATGGAGTGGAAATGCACCCAGCGTTGATCTGAAATCAGATTATTCTGCAAAGACTGTTCGGAGTTGGGTAAAATGTGCATAAAAGAACAGAATTTTAGGTTAAATGTGAACACTAGGGGCCCAGGGGGTGGCAATTGCCACACCCTGAGACCACATATGATGCCCCTACTTACACATAAACATCGCTTTGGGTTGTAGTGTAGTGTAGTGTATACAATTTAAGAAAATAGGTTTAGACTTTTTGATACATAACATTTTTAACTTGGCATAGGTTTGCTCTGACAGGCATTGTAATTTAAATGGATATAAATAGGTGATTACAGGTGACAAAATCATTCTGAATCCTGCTGACTCAGAGTCATTTCACAAATTGAACTTTCAAACACCCAAGCTGCTTTCAGCCTTGCAGCGGGGGTTGCACAGCGAATTCACCATAGACTTGAACCTAATTGCTTTGGGAATATACACATTTCTTTACTGCTGCAGTTGAACTCCTCTACACCACTGAAATGGAGTATGGTCCTTTTTGGATGCCACTAAATAGTGTCATGGCAATTGAGTAGATTCACTTTTGCTTCGATAGCATTAACACTGCAAGGAACTTAAGGCACCATTATTGATTCAACATTGCTGTTTATCTGTCCATTGTTCAGTGACTGGCCTGCTTGGGTTGCATGGCCTCTGTAGAACTAGACATAGCTAATTAGTCCCTGCTGCTGAGCAGGGCTCTGGAAGATGGCTAGCATGGCACCACGGTGAAGCGGATTCCACAGCAACTAAATGAGGCCTGACAGGTGACTGTGTCCCACACACTGCTATCCTTGCACATGCTAGAGCCAACAACCAGGGGCATTCGTCTGGGACATCACCGGCAATATTTGTTGACTGCTCGTCTTCCTAATTGGGATGGAATGTAAAGGAAGTAATTCCAGTGTCACTGTTAATTACAGACACTTTGCAGGATGTTATTGTTAACTCCCCCCCCCCCCCACCACCACCACCGCCACCACCACCACCACCACCCCCACCCCCACCGCCTTCCTTGTTTTGGAAAAAATTGAGAGTGGGGCAGCTTGCAACCAGTAGTCTTTGTTCTGTCAGTTTGCAGATGAGAAAGACAGGCTCCACCCCAAAAAATCTTATGTTAATTGTTGTCCAAGAATTGTAGGCTCAGCAAGCTCAGTGCAGCAGATTGCTGTAATGAATGTTGTTTGAACACAAGATGAATTGGTTATTTGATCATGGGGAAACAAATAGATACATTTCTCTTATATATTCTCATTCATTTTCTCTGACTTTTTTCCCAACATCGGAGTGACCATTCTCTCTCTCTCTCTCTCTCTCTCTCTCTCTCTCTCTCTCTCTCTCTCTCTCTCTCTCTCTCTCTCTCTCTCTCAATTGTCTCTGCCAGGCTGAAAGGCATGGCTGAGACAAGCTATGTTTTGCACCCTGTCCGTCCGTCCGTCCGTCCATCCGTGTGTGTGTCCGTCGCCCCCTCCGTCTGTGAACAGCTAATCTCCGGCACTGTTGGCTTGATCGCAATTCAGAACCTATGCCCCAATTTTTCACATGGGTATGTTATAGCGCCACCAGGAGGCCACTTTTTGCAAAAAAAAAAATTACAGATTTTATCCAAACATCACGCAAATCGGTACACAGTATCTCATTAAACAAAACGGGTCTTTCAGATTCTTCATATTCCATCCTGATTGGCTAAAAATGGCTGCCAAAATTTGCAGGAGTTTTGAACAAAATGCCTGAAATCATGAACACAGCATGCAATTTCCGTGAAATTTTGCACATTTTTTTTGCATATTCCCACTAGGCTGAGGAAGAAATGCCAATTTTCAAATCAGCCTCATAGTGGTGCTATAACAGGCCGATTCGTGTTTTTACCTATAACTGCACTGATCTGATCTGATCAACACAAAAACACAAAAGTACACATATTCTATAATGTAACTTCAACCACAACACTTTCAATCGGTATCTCTCTCTTTAACTCATGCACATATGCGTGCATGCGCACACTCATACATACACACATACTTTAGATGCTCCATCAACAGACACGCTCTGGCAAATACTGTTTACTGATATAAGGATTGGGCAACATTTGAGCAATTCAATCTGCACAGTAAACACTCATAATTGGATTGTGTGCTTATGTTCTTTGATGTGAATCCTCTTGAGGACTGTATATTATTAGCCCTAATTGATTCTGATACACATTTACACAGGTTTGGAAAATTAGCTCTAAAACAAATGTCTAGCAATGTGCCATTAATGCGGAAGGGTCAGGGTGTGTTACATCATGCCACCATTTGTCAAAACAGCCATTAACCACTTTAACTTTCCCCTATTTTGGGCATGTTATTCCAAGGCAAAAATGTTCCAAAAATAGCAGACATGCCACACCGTCGACATACAATTAAGTATAAAATGGGTCTTAAGTGGTTAACGTAGCATTTCTTCCAATGTAAGGCCAGAGCTCACTGGTCATTGAGTAGAACAGTGAGCCTCCAATGTCTCAGAGGGGGCCACCATGTGTGGAAATGACACTACAGACCCACAGTTCACCACAAACGAGCCCCGCGAGAGCTGACACAAGCCTGGGGAAGAGAGATCAGATCTGCCCTGATGTGGAGAGGTGGAGCACTGGCCCTGTGTAGCTGACCCCATACCCTCACCTAACTCCACACGTAGAGTGTCAGGGGAAATAAACCCTGGCCCTTCTGCCTCATGGGATACAGTATACCGTCGCTGTCGGGCAGAAACCTCCTATCTCCACTTTTTTAAAGTTTTATTATTAACGCCCTACTTAATCATACTACAGCGTCACACAAAAGCATACAAAGTAGCAGATCCACCTTGTCGCCGAAGCTTAAATTAGGCTTTAGGGATAATACAATAAATCTGGTAGTGGTGATGGGGAACTGTAATATTTTTTTGTTAAACTCTCTCTGTGTGTGTGTGTGTGTGTGTGTGTGTGTGTGTGTGTGTGTGTGTGTGTGTGTGTGTGTGTGTGTGTGTGTGTGTGTGTGTGTGTGTGTGTGTGTGTGTGTGTGTGTGTGTGTGTGTGTGTGTGTGTGTGTGTGTGTGTGTGTGTTTTAAGTCCAGGAGTCCAGTCATATGATAGCCATAGACAGAAAGGTGAGGCCCTTGACTCAGCACACACTAACACCCTTGGTTTCACACCACCTTCAATTTGAATTCCATTACTTGCCGTGCCACTTTTCAAATAATGCCAGGGCCCATTAATTACCAAAGTGTGGGTTCGGAGTAAAGGTGAACGTGCAATTACAGAATTAAATCAAGCCCCCCGTTTAGCTTGTCAGTCCTGACAGAAATAATTTGGGTGAATTATTAAATGCCTCCGCTGCTGTTCAGTGCTTTATTGTACGGCTGAGACATCCACCAACTGTGCAAATCAAAGATGTAGGTCCTTTTCGATCCTTATTGCGATAAAACTATGGTACCAAGTTTTTTCCTCTTCATAGACCGAACTGATCATTTCTGATAGATACTTTTGATCGATCCATATAAAAAGTTACTTAAGTAGGTTTTTTTTGCCCAGTGAATAAAATAGGCCATATTTGATAAGGTCATTTTTCATTTGCAGTGATTAAAGGCAGTCATGTCTGAATTGCAGATCATTATCAGGCTTTCCTGTCTAGTTAATTAGAATTTGTAATTAGATATCTGTTCAGGTATATGGAGTTCTGAGGTCATGTGTTAACTGTTCCCATGGTAACAACAGTAACTGTAGTAAAACTGACAGACTTCTCTCTAGAGCCCGACTGAGTCGGATGCTGCTCCCGATTTAGGTGAGTCCTAGACCACAGAGTACAGATTTTTACCGATATTTTGTCAAAAAGGGCAACATTTTCAAAACCATATTAAAAGATTTGCAAAGATAGTAGATCTGCATACATCGGCTGCATAACTGCCAATACTGATGTCGTCAAAAAAGTCAATGACCGATATATCAGCCCGATATATGGGCCGGGCTTCTATTGCCCTTTCTGTTTTGATCATTGATTCAAATGACTCACTACATGAGTCTACACAACATTTACACAACCCATTGTGCAAGTCTTACCACATCCATTTTTCATAGTCAGTTCAACACTAGAGCAAAAACCACCAAAATAATGTCCCATTCCATGTAATTCTGCTGCTGGGCAGCAGTCAAACTAATCAGCTGTAATTAAACAATTTGCCAAATGGCTGACTGGATTCAGTGGTTTAGTTTTGGTCTCTATGACAACCAGCTGTCTTTAATTAGTAAATCTAGCCAGGCATAGGTTGTGGTAGCCAGGACACAGAAGTTTAAATGATTAGAGTCATAGTATAGTTCATTATTTCTCATGTATTTTTTCCACATATTGTCTTGTTCAAAGCTTTAGTACAATAAATGTGATGTTCATTGTAGTGCTGAAATATTTATTTTCTCTTTCCAGTTTGTGCCAGAGGTAAGCCTACAGTACATGGTAAACACTTTCATTGCTAACACTGCTCTTTCAAAAGTATGAAGAATGCATGGGTATAATAGCTGTATCATACTATTTAATTACCCTTTGCTATATGGCTGTAGCACGTGCTGCTGCTTTAGGTTTGGAATGCGCAGGAGTCCATGGAGCCAGTACTCTGGATGAAGTGGCTATGCAGCACCGTAGCATGCTGCCCAGACCTTAGCTCTCTGAATATTCTGATAACCCTGGAGCGACGGTGGAAGAGCTGACTACCACAGTGAAATGCAACCACGGGTGAGATCCCAGAGTGACCAGACACATGGACCACAACAAGCTTACCCTACACATTCAGAATTTACTCCATTTATGATTGGCCATGATCGCTATACCCTCTAGATCAAGGTCAACATTCCACCAACCAATTCCGCAGAATTCCCAGAGGACAGTTTGCTAACAGCCATGAGCCCAGTTTTGAGCAGGTCATGTATGTTGACCCTTCAACAATGGCTCAAGAGCCCCAGACGGGTTTGACCTTGCAAATGGGGCTTATCAAGGTCATGACAAATCCAACTAATTTGTCTACAATGAGCATGACCTTGCCACTGCTGAGTCTGTCCCCACCAGACATGGCTATGGGGAGATTTCCACAGCCTCAGAGCAGGGGTCACAATGCCCTTCAGTGGCAGCTTGGTCTAAATGGACATGGCCCAAAAACAAGAGCTGGTTCCCCTGGCTTCCCCTCAAGAGCTCAAGATGTCAGCTCAATGAGTGGCTATGGCCATGCTAGTGTGTACCCTGGCCCTCTTGTTCAGTCCCTGCCTAGAGATAATGCCAAGCAGTTTGTTCCACTCAGCAGTGCTCCCAGACATCAGATAAGACCATCGAGCAGGATGAGCCAGAGAATGCCATTCCCAAGGAGAAGAGACCTGCAGTTCATTCATCCCCTATCAAGTTGTCCCCATGAAGAGTTTTCAATAAAATGCATTGACAATATTCCATATCTATCAATTAAAGACTCCAGTCTGCCTGACATTTTAAGGGCTTCTGTTGTGACATCTGGGGAAGAAAATGAATGTAAGCTGTGTTGTTGCTTTTCCACACACAGAAATGGCTCTAAATTCATGTTTCATTAATATCCATATTGTTTTCCAAATGCAACTGGCTCATAATTCATCTGTTCATGATAAAGTATATCAATATTTCCTCATGTAACCTACCTTCCTAATGGCTCCATGTTACTAGAGTGCCATCTATTGGTGTTAATGGGCAAATATTCTCCTGGATCATATTGCTGTACACAGGTGCTACATAACAGAAGGCCAACCAACCCCTGACAAATCCTGTCAT
>NC_137605.1:24979565-25334565 GCF_963280865.1 Gymnoscopelus braueri
TGACGTCAATGTTATTCAAACACGACCATGAAATGTAGACCAACTGTGTTCAACCCAATTTATCTTCCTTCTTGTATTGACAACAACACGTTCATGGTAGTAACTCTAGGTCCCTAGGTTACAGGTCAAAGGTACAGGTCATTTAAGAATACATTTTCCAACATAACTAGACACTGTGGTACTGTGGTTAAGGACATGAGCATACACAATTTAGAGTTCTCTGAATGAAATACACACAACTTACTTTAGATATCAAGAATACCGTAACACTCCCACTGTAGACGTCATGGCAGTTACTCTGGCTTGACATTTCTATGTTGCCACAGCTCTGGTACCTACTGGCTCACCGGCTGTGAGGAGAGCGCAATCGGAATCATCCCATCCAGAGAGTATAGCACCTCTGTCCTACTCCTCGCTTTTAACAAACCCTGTCCCAGCCTGTATAGTCGTTAGTATAGTCGCTCTGTAGTTAGTGGCTCTGTGTAAATAAATATTCAGTTGCGGGCAGTTGAGAGGCAGGCATGTCTGAGGTGGATGCCAGTACATACATCCCCTTTCTTGTTCTTCTTGTGGCCATACAATATAAATGCCTGTCTCTGCGAGGCAGCCAACTGATTCTTTTCTTGAGCTATTTTTCAAAAATGCAGACAGACATACTATACAGTATGGACAGGAGGACCGATTCTCTGTCACACATTTCTGCAGGCAGGGCAATACTTCCCTTTGATACAAAAGGTTATTGGTACATGAATAACAAAGATAGCCTACACCCAGAACCATGACCACATGAACCGTAGCGGCCCTATGCATGTCATAATAGGCGAACATTCTGCAAAAATACTCAAACATTCGGTTAAAATAGCTGATCTACTTATGGATTGGCTATTTTCGCTGTTTGTCATGCAACAAAGTATATTGTTTATGTGGTCAAGTACCCCTGTTGGTAAATTATATCCTTTTTAAGCTTTAGTTATTAGCAGTTCATATTAGATTAAGAGCATATGTACTATATCTACTAGGTGTCTTATTTATTTGACCCAAAGACCAAGGAGATATGATTTTTTGAAGATCTAGACTCCCATCCACTTCCTTGTTAACTTAAAACTTAAAAAGTCTGTATCTCGGCACCTGAGTACCTTTTTTTTTTTCAATGAAAAATCTCTGGCAATAAACTGCAAAAAATCTGAAATAACTCTGGCAGTCAATGTGTTTCACCAATACAACGGACGCGCGGAGACGTGTGATCTGAAGGGTTACAATTTATTACATTGCACAATTTGTCTGTTGTCTTTAGCCAGTCTCCGAACACCCCCCACAGCAACAGAGAGTTCAGTGACTAAGTAACCGTAACTAACCGACTTAAATCGCTGGGTCAATAAATCACATGAAACATAATGTAACAACAGTGTTACCGTTCCATTTTCAGGAAATACGGCAAACATTTTGCATTTACCATAAAGTGTATGTTTGACAGCGCAACACTTTATCATAACATGCACCCTCCCTGACTCAGAAAGCCAACCTTGCTTCCCAGAATGGGCCCCATGTGAGTCATGTGCCCTTTGGTGGTGAAGTTTCACAAATTCAAAACAAGGACGTTGCTTCTTCTGTCACTGCTGCGGCTTGGTCAACACATCCATTAAGTGTCTTCCAACTTGAGTCCCATTCAGCCAGGTTGTTTCATCTGATTCTATCACCGCTGATGAAAGTTTCTCCTAGTCCTGCCGTCTGCTGCGGCTGCTGGGTGGTGAGTGGCACATCTTTAGTCTCCTTTAATCGTGAGATCAAGCCATTCAATGTTTCTTTCGTTCTGATAAGCCCTAACAGAAAACGGTTTGAAGATACTGGCTTGGGCAGGGAGGTTGCATGCTTAGCCATGATTTGCAATAGGCTATATGGATAGGTAATAATGGCAGTGAGTTTATCCATTGAAAATACGTATTTTTTTGTGTAAACTAAAATATTTTCTTTCAAATGTGCGTGACTATATCCTCAATTGTTATCTAGTAAGCAAAGTTTATACGATTTTACAAACTTCTTTTCAACTGTGAATAGGCCTATTGCATTTTGTCATCTTTGTGGGCATGAGAAAATAAGTTGAAAGAATGGGAAAAATATCTATTTTCTGTCACACACATCTACAAAAAAAGAGGATGTGAAAAATTGCAACACTGTGTACTTTTAAGTCTTTGTTTTTTTTTAAGAATACTGACGCAAAAGTTACCTCATTGAAGCTTTGATTAACTGTCCAATCACATACACCATCCAAGTACACTATAATTTCTGTATCCCTTTCTCAAATTAAATTGATAAAACTATGTGTAGTTTGAGATGGCACAAAAACAGCCAAAGAACATCGGAGGTTTGCTGTTGCAATCCTACAAAGATATTGCCAAATCCTGAAAATGGGTGTTGACCACAACAGGAAGTGAAACTATGGTGGTTGCAAAACATTCCTCAACCCCTAACTTCTCTTAGATCAAAATGTTATACAAGCATTATGAATATATGCAATACACTAGTGGTTCTCAAACTTTATCCATTTATACTTTGGCTATCAAAAAATTGCAGATCTACAAACTCACAGCAAGCTTGTACATCTGCTATTTTTGAAACATTTTGTTCCAAACATCAAGATGTTAGGAAATTTTTGAATCATTTAGATTTTTTTTACACAATCATCTTGTCACCTCCTCTTCTTGGGTTCTCTGGCACAAAACATTTTTCAGATGGGGGTCCGCAGCCAAATAAATATCAATTTGGGTTTGGGAGTCCTTGACTTTTTAATGGTTGGTTATAAAAAAGTAGTTGGCAAACTTAGTTTATTTGGTTGATGTTTGGATCCTCCCCAAAACCAAAAATAGTGACTATTTAGACAGCATGCCTTAAAAGGTAATAGATGACATATTCTTAATTACGTAAGTACAATATACATTATATAATTAATATGCAATAAATTCACACGCATTGAGAAAATACACATTCAGTACTTACTATCTTGCGCGCCGCCTTACCCCTTATGCCTAAATCTTTGCAATTTTTTACTATTTTGAAAAACATTTTTAAATAGTTCAAATAGACGATCTACATCGACACATTGTCGGCTTGAAGATCGGCTTATTGAACTATTAATTTTTTTTTCTTCAAAATAGTAAAAAATGGCAAAAACGTTTAGGGATAATGGGTAAGGCAAGATAGGGCCCACGATAGACTCTTAGCCTGATTCATAGGCACTTGATATGCGTACATATAAATAAACTCTTTCCACCTATTTGTACAGATACAATAGATATAGGTGTCATAGTCATAGCAGAAAATGTGAAACAAGATGGGTGCAGATAAGAGTAGAGGGATGAGAATAAAGATAAAATTAAATAAATAGACTTAGTCTAACTCTAGACATCTGCCCAGGGTCTGACAGAGGTAACATTTATATTTTACCAATGCAGTACATATAAGCATAAGGGTACGATCTATCACCAGTGAATATTAACATGAATTTACATCTATCGCTAATCGATTATGCACAGAATATCAACAGTGAACATGAGGCTGATATACAGTATGTACAGTGTCAACCAGCCTTCAGCAGTGAGTATCTGGATAATATATGTAGTCCATCAACAGTGAATATATGAATATATGAGTGAAAATAGTCCATGTTTAAGTGCACCAGAGTCAGTAATCCCTGCAGTACAGAACAGACAGTGCAGGTCTTACATTTTCATATGGGTCAGACTTGGTTTTGGAGCCTGATGGCTACTGGCACAAAGGACACTTTGGGCACAAGTCACTTTGCGGTGTGGAGGAGGGTAATTCTGAAGCTGATCATACTCCTCCTCATGAGCACATCATAGAGGAGATGAGAGTAGTTCACCTGGATAGCATCCAGCTAGAAAGTCTTAGAATTCAATTCATGTGAAACCAGCCATAAAACAAGGGCATTTATTCTGTTGACTGCAGTGCTTGTCCTTGCAGTAGAGATGTGTTAGATCTTGCACTTCTTGTGGTGCTGCTGCCTTTACATACGTCACTGGTTGCATGACTCCTTCTGTCATAACTCAATAAACTCAATAGTACCAAACAGAAGTTTGGTACTTGGCTCTTAGTGGCTTTAAATCTTAAGTTGAGAGGCAGGCATGTCTGAGGTGGATGCCAGTACATACATCCCCTTTCTTGTTCTTCTTGTGGATATACAAAATGATGACATCATGTCTGGCTACATGCAATGGCTTCTCACGATTTGTTGACAAACCAAAGGGACTTTGGGATGTTTTATGAAAACAGTTGTTTTTCCTAATTTGAAAAAAGATGTATCCTTGTATCACAGCCCTGAGCCCTTAAGTGTATGGTAAGCTAGAAGACACTGGAACAAGGCTTTCAAAGATTATTCGAAGATCGAAGATATTCGAAGATATTATTGGCACAAACCTCTCTGCACCTTTGTGCATTAGGACCGAAGCTGAGCCAAGCTTGCAGCAACTTACGCAATACAAGAACAACACAAGGATGTCAGTGTCATCACACTTGATGATGACTGTATATGTCTTGGCAAGATTGCATGTTACAATTTCCAATTTAGGTCTTTAGCAAACGCTTTTATCCAGAGCGACTTACTCATCAAATCGGCTAAGCTCTCCACGCTGTCCTTTTGGAGGATTTTCGTTTCTTCCACATTATCCAAACCTCTTGCAAAGACGATTGTCAATGAGTCTACGTGGATCTGAGCTGGTTATATACAGTAACTGCAAATGAAAGAAGAAAGTGTAGACTTGTTGCCACTGCTTGTCAAGTGCTACCTGTAATTTGGCACTTTTGTGTGCCCTAAGATCACATGTGTTGGTACCAGGTGGCTGGTGAGTAAAAACGTTAGGGATAATGGGAGAGAGATCATTTTTTATTAAATAGGTCAAGCTTTCTTGATCTGATGTTTCGATTGCAGTAGATGGTGCTGTCTTACCAGAAGCAGGGATAAAACATGCCCACTGACGATAAAAATTAATGACCAGAGGGGGGATACCAAAAACAGAGGCATGGATTTACATTCATCCCCCCAACAAGAATAGTCTAAGAGAAATTGAGTGCATATGCATGCATACAGAAACGTACATGGCTGAATGGAATGTCAGTATATGCCATCATATCGATACTATATGTATAGATGCATTGTACATGTGCACATCACTGTTTTCTCAATCATGTAGACACTGCAGCGGTGCTGGTGGTTTACAAGGGAGACAGAAACAATGACGCTTGATGAGTGGGAGGTGTGATAGTACCACAAACAAACACACACACACACACACACACACACACACACACACACACACACACACACACACACACACACACACACACACACACACACACACACACACACACACACACACACACACACACACACACACACACACACTGACCTCGGAAGAGAAGTGTGATGTGTGTGGAAAAACAAGGTAGCCCAACCAAAAGCTAAAACATTAGACATTAGTCTCACATAGCCAGAGATCTCCACCGGCATCTACTGATACGTGTGGGGAAATCAGAATTCAATGTAGGGGCTAGAACCATAAAAGGGACACAGGCAGGCAGATACAGAGATCTCCATATATGGGTAAAAAGGGAGACAGACAGACAGGTACAACGGGTACTCTGTCAATGGGTATAATGGGTACAATGGGTATTGTATAGCCGAGTGGAGCATGTATTCCTAATTTACATTGTTTCCGACTTGCATCGTTCCAGAGCAGTCTAGTTCTAAAAACTAGTGAAAATAGCAGATCTACAAGCTTACAATTTATTGCAATCCCCAAATGTGTCATGGGTTGCTTATGAATGTTGCCATGCACACACCTTGGCAGCACTGCCAGGTTTCCACTGCTCGGGTTTTGAACAGCAGCATAAACCGTCATCCTTCATTTATTTATACATTATGTATGATCACATTCCCACTCTGAGGTTGTGGTTGAAAAAATAACCACCACCTGATGATGAAATCAAGATTACAGTTCAGACAACTGTGAGCAGTGAATGTTACACGACTGCAGGAAGTTTCTCAACCCTGTGGCCTCAGTTGCTTGCCATTCAGCTGTGTAAAGTTTGTATGTCTGCACGCATTTCATCTTGGGATGACAGTAAGGACATTGCATACATTCCGCAAAACCGCAACTAGCCATTTCCACTATTTATGGTAACCAGTCTCCTGCACAGATGCTACAGACGAAAATCCTCAGTGGTAATTTAACCCTGGGGAGTTACAGGTCCATTTGAATCCACATTATCTGCGGTGGTAAGCCCTATAAATCTTTAGGGTTACGCTGCAAATGGGCTATACAATGCCGAAATACAGAAACAGGTTTTTGAGTGCTACTTACCGTAAGTAGTGGAAGTCGCAGATTTGCGGAATGTATGCAGCCACTTGACCTCCAAATGTGTTACTGGCCGAATTGCTCCCAGGCTGCAGACAAAAGTGCTTTGGATATTTGTTATATAAATGTGGCCACTTCCATGAGATTTTTTATATGGCATATAACGTACACTATTCCATAAACTATCCATTTCTTATGTTATATGACAAAAACTGAACATTAAAACCCATGCGTAATCTGTGACTCATGATTGACATATAATCCTACTAGGTTTCTTATAGTCTAAGACATCTGGCCCAGAAGTTCTCATTTGTTTCTGTTTTAAACGAGTGCTTCTGGGAACAGGTTTCTTATAAATCCTTTCAGAGGAAACGACCATTCCTCTGCTTGACATATGTCCAAAGTGCTATAATGAAAATGCCAGGGGCATGTAATCTCTATTTATACTTCGGCTATTTGAAAATAGCCAATCTATAAACTCACAAAGTGCGTTGTGTGTAGATCTGCTATTTTTGAGAAATTGCACTTTGAAAATGTTTGATGAAAATAGGAACTCCAGGGTTAATGTGGTTAAGAGAGTATGGCCTCAAATGTGGTAACTTTTTCCCCCAGCAATATAGTAGATACGTTTTACTCCTGTAATTGAATGGCTCAAGCCCAGCATATAGTGCAACCTCCGGCAAACTATTAATTCCCTCTACAGAGAATTGAGGTCACTTCAGGGAATGTTTACTTTGAAATTTGTTATATTACCTAAATGTGCACCAAAGCTGGTGTGAATATTGCAATCCTAAATTGCATCAGGAACCATGTCATGTGTTGCTTTATGAATGTTGCCATGCACACACCTAGGCAGCACTGCCAGAAAACTGGCACAGCTTGGGTTTTCGACAGCAGCAAAACCTTCATCTTCCATTTATATATACTTGTGGTTCTCAAACATTTTCATGTCAAGGACCAGAAAAATTTAAACATATTTGACCACAGAGCCCCATTTGAAACTATTTTGTGACAAGGACCCCTAAAAGAGAAGACTTTTTTTTTGTTAGATTCTTAATTCTTGAACTGTCAATACTGTATGTTGGGAGATAACTGTGGAGAGAGTTAATCACTTTCAACCTGGTGTCCCTATTTTTTTTGCATGCCATAATGGGGGAGGGGGGAATCTTAACATTTTCAAAACATTTCAACAATCTTCAAACAACGTGTTGTAGATATGGCTATTTTTGAAAATATTTGAACAGGGCTTAAGTGGTGATTATTATCTGAATAGTCATTCTTATACATTCTCTAAAAGTGGAACCCTCCTCAAGGACTCTGGGGGTCCCCGGTCCCTACTTTGAGAAACACCGATTTATACATTATTTATGAGTTTATTATGTAGATCACATCCTCACTCAGTCTGCCTTGAAGGTGGTGATTGAAAAGAAAGAAAAAACATCTTGAACGTGCAGCAGACAGGCATTATCAGTCAATCCACCACACACCATGCGTCTGTCAAGGGGAATGAATGGCAATTCAAATATTGTTTTGGTACGATGTGAAAGTATGTAATTTCATCCCCCTTATTGAGAATGATGTATTTCATTTTGTCTGCCTAACAGGGGTTATCATGACATCAGCATGGGTATCAGCGCTGGCCTTGCTGCTGCTGTCTGTGAATGCTGCAAGAAATGGTGAGCAATGCTTTTGGAATTAAATAGCATATCTAAATGACAACACCTTACCATAATGAGTGATACTTTAACTCAGTGTACAAATGTAACCAAATAGACCCGTAACATTACATTTGTACTCTCTCAGAGTTACAAATGGTTAAAGTTATATTTGTACTCTCCGAGATACAAATGTTATGGTTACATTTGTACTCAGAGTTACAAATGATCTGTCTGTCTGTCTGTCTGTCTGTCTGTCTGTCTGTCTGTCTGTCTCTGTCTGTCTGTCTGTCTGTCTACAGTATCTATAAATTAAGGATTTTACTGTGAAGGAGTTTACAAGGACAAGTCTTAATCCAACAAATGTGTGAAAATGAATTGCAAAGCCTTTTGCACACTGCAATTATGAAAATAATTTAGAGTCAGCACTGATAATCAATCCATGACCTTAGATCCAGGTTCTAATAGAGTTCTCATTCTATGTTTTGTGGAAAAACTCAAAATTCTTAGTGACTGCTCCCACACATATCTTTTGTGACAACACTGAAAGTCTCCTTAGTTGACAAAAGTATTTTTCCTCTCCATTAGAGAGTGACAGATTGCCATGTGCAGAGATCCGGACGTCCAGCACAGTGGTGGCCTTGGGGTCACCGGTGACAGCCACCTGCATCATCAGCGACAGCTGCCCTCTAGGCAGCGGACAGGCTGTTCACATAGAATGGCAACTCGGCCAACATCACCTTCCCAGCAGCACGGCCAATGACAGTGGCAGGATCTCTGGGCTCGTCATTCCTAGCTTCAATGAAACTAGGACATACCTGACGTGCTGCATCCAGCAGGCCTCAGGCTGTCCGATAGTGGCAGGCGTGGAGATCAGTGCTGGATGTGAGAATTATTACATTTGCTAGATCACTTTCAGTTGATTGAGTTAAAAGAATGAATGGATAAAATCTTTCAGACACACAGGCATGTGTGCACGTGTGCATGTGTGCACATGCATGCGCGTGCACACACACACACACACACACACAGGGCCGCAGGAAGGGGTGTGCGAACTGTGCGGCCGCACAGGGCCCCGCGCTTGGGGGAGCCCCGAGATTTTTTATTATTATTCGCACAGGGTCCCGCATTTCTCCCAGACGGCTCTGCACACACACACACACACACACACACACACACACACACACACACAGCACATGGAAGCTCAGTTGCAATTATTATTATATTTATTTATTTATTTATTTATTTATTTATTTATTTATTTATTTATTTATTTATTTATTGAATTGTTTACTGTGAAAGTGAATGATAGATAACATTGTACTTTAGCAGCAATGTCGCAATATTAAGTAATTATTTAAAGAAACTCATATCTTTCAATGCTGCTCTTTCAAATCCAACAAATGAAAATGTATTGGACGGAGCCTACTTTAATCTGTACCACATGATCTGACAGGTGTAATTATCTGTGAATTTAAAATATGTGTAATTGATTGGCTGATTTGTCCTTAGGTCCGCCACCAATTCCACAGAACCTCACCTGTCAGACTAACTTGACCTATCCCATCACCGTGTCCTGTAACTGGTACTCTGGAGATCAGGAAACACACCTACCAACAAAGTACACCCTCCACACTTATATAAGGTACGAGTTGTTTCTGGAATACTTTTAGCACACCCCTGTTCACTGAAGCGCCTTGTTCCTGTGCCTCCCCGACAATGTCTGTATCTCTTAAAAATAAACACTATCCACCCAGAAAAAGAAAGAAAGAAAGAAAAAAGATTAGATTGAATTCTAATTGACGGCAGGAAAATGCTATGACACATGACAGGATATGTGCTTGATATACCCCCTATGTCATATGTAAAATAAGCCATATCTGAGCCATCAATATACTCCAGTCCATACTCTGGATGCGATGCGATGAAGTATAAATAAGGCTATACACTGATTTGGTAATATCAGAGTGCAAAGAAAGATCAAAGCAATAAGCACTTCTTCATCTTTTTCAGTACATTTTCAGATGGTCAAAAGAACCGTACTTATGAGCTACCAGCAGGAGTCCACCGCTACACCATCCCTCGCTCTGGCTTTGACATCTATAATAGGATTGAAATGTATGTGAAGGTAGCGAATGCTTTAGGTGAAGCCTCGTCAGAACCGATCATTTTGGAGCCTCTGGGCGCAGGTAAGGATCAGAGATTGTAAACAGCTAACATCAATGACACACTGGGATCAATTTGTAAAACAAAAACAGAGGGATGTTTTCTTAACCACTTAAGTACATACTTCTTTGTATGACAAAAAGTAAAAATAGCAAATTTACAATCGCAATTCGATGCATTAAAAGCTTGTAGATCTGCTATTTTCTACTATTCTTTCATTTGAAAATACTTTGGGAAAATTTGTCCAAAATAGGGATGCCAGCATGAATTTCTTATTCAATTGTTAAATTGTGATATTATCAAACATATATATCAAACATATTAGACAGTCTACATGTCCCTAAAGGAAATGTTTAGTTCAGATAAAACATATAAAAATGATAAAAATTTATGACATGGGAGGGATATCAAAAGCAGAAGCATGGATTTTTCACCAATCCCCTCCAGCAAATCGAACCCTGACACATTACTACAGTAATAAGGGAACCAAAACACCAAAATAAATCATCAGTGTTTCATCATTGTGTGATACAGAATGTGTGATGCAGAAGTAAACCATTGTATGAGCTCTAAATGCAACTATTACATTGCAGCCAAGTTTGACCCTCCAAAGATTCTGAAGGCTGAGCCTAAGCCAGCCAAGTATGGCTGCCTGTGGCTGAGCTGGAGAATGTCCTCACACAAATGGGTGCCTCTCGGCTACCTGAATCTGGAGGCGCGCCTGAAAACTGCTGAAAGCAACCAGTGGAGTGAGCCAGTGAGTTGCACAGGCTTCCTTGACTTGTACACATTCCATGCACTATAGTTTCACAATGGTTTCTGTTCGGTCGAGTGAATTCCAAAGATAACATAGTAGTGTGTGCACTGTATATATATGTATGTAGCATATAGACAGGATTATATGCTATTTTATTTTGTACTTTTATTCCATTCTAATTTGCAATAATATGCTATTTGCACAGCTTTTTTCTCTCTCTCTTTTTGGCTTTATTGTGACGTTTTGAAACGTCTTATTGTATGTATCTCCGCCAGGCCAACAGGAGGCGGAGATTATGTTTTCGCCCCTGTCTGTCTGTTATATGCCAGAAAGGAGTCATGGGCTCCAGCCGTCAGGTCAGGACCGGAGGAAGCTGCAGGGGGAAATAGTGTTTCTACGACATACAGCTTTTTGCATTTGTGGTCAAAAGTGAATGCGCTTTTGGAGGTGTTTGAAGGCCCATCAACGTGTGATTTGAATTTGGGGTTGTTGGATGTTGCATTCATAATACAACCAAACTTTTTTTTAAACATCATTTTCATTGTACAACCTATGGTTCCAAATGTAGGGTTGTATACTGCCACCATGAGGCTGATTTGAAACATTTGAATGATTTGAGTGACATCTTTGATCTGCTGGTACATTACACACGAAATATGGCACTGATCAGACGAGTAGTTTGTAAGATTCGCTCTGGACTCACAGACAGACAGACGGGGCAAAAATGTAATCTCTGGCCGCAGCAATTGGCCTGGCAGAGATAATACAATTGTAACAAAAGTGTCTTTGATTTGTGTGTGCGTGTTCGTGTGCTTGTGCGTGTTCACATGCATGTGTTAGATCCAGTGCAACAGACGTAGACAATGTGAGGTGTGCCGTCTGCGCCATGGGACAGAGTACCAGGCCCAGCTTAGGGTGAGATACCAGCAGAGCCCCTGGAGTGAATGGAGCAGCAGCCTTACTGGAGTCACCTTAGAAAAGGGTATGGTGGAATAGATCTATTCAGTGGGGCACAATTCGTCATACGTAACATTTCCCAATCTATTGCCCTTTCTTCCATTTCCCTGGTCTTTTCAATATATGCTAAAGCCATGTTCTACATGTCCCATTACTCTCTTCTTTAGCCCTGCTTTAATTGACATATTGACTTCTGCTATGTTCCCTGGCAGGGAATCTATAATAGGGCTGCCCTGTATGAAAAAAGTTACTACACTACTCACCTACTTTCTAGTGAGTGAGGAGGAGTGCAGAATTTTGTTGAGCTGTGAAGTTGACAGCCCCTTTCTTTCTTTCCAGCGCCCACTGGACGAATTGACACGTGGATGAGGTTATCAGAGGGGCTCCGGCAAACGCATCTTAATGCACACTTGTTTTGGAAGGTACACACTCACCACACCGATGTTCAACACCTGTCACAGACTGACAGATCATTAGTCATGGTTGGGGTGGTTGTTTGCAATGCCTTCCCTATACCCTTAAAGGGATCATCTCACCTTTTTTTTTCTTTCTGTTATAGCCATCAAAACAATTCCGCGCCAATGGAAAAAACGTGTCCTACAGCGTCTTGCTTCAATGGCCACCAGGTCAAAAGAACGTTCAGGTGTGCTCTACATCAGGATATCACTGTGATTTCCGTCTTCCTAGACGACCAGGGAAAGTCTTCTTATGTGCTAGAAATGCAGCAGGAAAATCCAACCTCACTAAAGTTCCTCTGCTTCAACAGAAAGGTGATTCTGCATTCAAATGCTAGAAGCATTAAACTTCACAATTGCTTTAAACATCTGGTGAAATCCAGTGAAATTAATAGATTATACAGGACATGTTAAAGTTAACATTAAATCCACTGAGTACTGAGTACAGATACTGTATACAAGAAAGTTAAGTGATCAAGTTTGAACAGGATTGAACATTGCACCAATAACATTAAAATGTTTAAGTAAGATTGGGTTTGTTTAGAAAATGCTATAGGCATCTTGTACAATGTGCACTGTGTGAGTAATGTTTTTCGTACTCTCAGCTCGTGCTGCATTATTGGACGTTACAGTCCTTCCTCATGATGACAGAAGCCTGCTGGTTCAGTGGGAAACCCAGGCCTCCTCTGGCATCACTGATTTTGTGGTGGAATGGAGACCTTTGTTAAAAACGGACCACTCCCTCATCCTCTTTGACCTGGTTGACAGAAACCAGTCAAGCCTCTTAATAACAGGTAAATATTTTAAGTAATTTTTTCCCTTATTTTACACAACCCTATTTCTTCCATATTTCTTGATTATGTCCTTGATCTTGATCTACACACATCCCCATTATCCAACTGTCTATGTGCTGTTTTAGTTTTAAACAGCCAGTCTTGTTAAAGAACTACTTCTTCCTGTCCATATTCTGCCCACACATATATACTCATGGGCACTGATCCACTCCAACCTTGTCACTCCCTTTGCTAGGCAGCTTTGAGCCCTACAAGCCCTATGGGATCTCTGTGTATCCGAGGTATAAAGATGGGATAGGCCTTCCTCTGACTGTTAATACCTACTCGAAACAAAAGGGTAAGTCACTAAAGACATAGAGGTGATCACATAAAGCACGGGAAAGGGTGTGGGGGCTGGGTTGTTTCTTCTTTGAAGAAAAAGGAACAATCCTGCCTCCAGCATGAAAATCTTTCCTGTACCTCGTCCCAATACAGCTTGATTGTTATACACTAACGCCCTCTTCTGGATATAAAATGAATAATCTCTTCTTTTATCGCACCAATAGCAGAGAGGTCTCGCTTTGAGACAGTGCAAATTTCGGCTGTATCCCTAAAATGTATTCTCAAACTGAAAACAATGCTTCAGCAGTGTGCTTATTTAATGCTCATAATCCACAACCACATTTGTGACAATTACTCATGAACATCCCTTTTTACAGCCCCATCCATGGTACCAGAGATAAGGACAAAAGAAGTGGACTGGTGGTCTGCTATTGAGCTTACTTGGGACGAAATTCCATTGGGCCAAAGGAATGGAATCATTAGTAGTTATAGGGTATTCTTTTGGGATGACAAAGAACACAAAAAAGGTGGGGGAAACAACCCTTATTATGGATCATTTCAAATATCCTGCTATATGTTCTATGGACTAAACTGATACGTGACAATGTTTTTCAGTTGTGAAAGCTGACCTGGAAAACAGAATAGTAGTCCTGAAAGAGCTTAACACTTCATCGTTGTACACAGCGTTCATCATGGTTAGCACAGATGGTGGAAGTTTGAATGGGTCGACAATTACTTTCAAAGCGCCACACATGGGTCAGTATGATCACTGGCTTTCTATGGAATATACAGTACATTTATATTGCACACCTTTCATTGTGTATTATTTTTTCCCCCTTCAGATGCAGCCACTCTTTTGATTATTGTAGCTGTGTGCATGGTTGGATTAATGTTGTTGATCACCATCGCCGTCATGATTTGTTTCTTAAATAACAAACGGTGAGAACACAGGTATTTCATTCTAAAATCCTGTGCTGTGCTCGGTGTGCTGTGCTGCATCATTTGTACTCAATAGGAACCATTTAATTTCCCCTCTGCAGGCTAAAGGTGCGTTTTTGGCCTTTGATTCCTGACCCAGCTAACAGCAGCATCAAGCCCTGGGCACCAGAATCTATCCAGGTGCATAATTCTCATGTTGCGCTATTAGGCATTGGATATAGGATTTTATTTTTATCAAAAAACGTTAATCCAAATAACTGCATATATGCTTTGTAATTTAGACCTGACAATGATTACTAATCAATTCCCCTAACTTTGCAGGATGCCCCCCCTCTCCGGGACAATCAGGAGACCGATCCAGTGTACCTCTCCCACCTCAGTCTCCTGGAAATGCCTAAGCAGCTATATAAGGGAGGCGATGAGTGCTGGTTAGACAGTGGTGCAGAGGACACCAGTGACCTGGGAGAGTCTATTTGTGGTTCCCCAATCAGCCCTGGGTACTCTAGATCAAACAGTGATTCCGTCCCATATGCCACTGTGATAGTTTATGGTTCAAGCCAGCCAGCCGACCACCCTCATGTCTACTTGCGTTCTGAGTCCACACAGCCCCTTTTGGAGTCCGAAGAATCCTCAAGCCCAAAGAGCTACCAGAACATGACCACTGACGAAATGCCCATGGAGCAATATTTCTTTGGAGAATGCCACGATGGCAACCAAACAAGGGGAGAGTCAGTTACTGCTTGGGACGACTTTCCTTTGCTCAGTGCATTAGTCGTGACTGACGCTCAAAGTGAACTTTAGGCCTGGACCGCTGGCGTAGCGGTCCAGGCCTAAAGTTCTAAAGGCTCAATGTAGCCTGACAGCACGTCGCGGGTTCGAGTCCCGATTCCCACGGCCTTTGCTGCGTGTCACTCTCTCTCCATTTTCCTGTCAACCTACAATACTATCAATAAAGGCATAAAAAGCCTTTAATAATTAAGGATACTTTATAAACTTCAAACCGAAATGTTTTGACAAGGTGCTACTGCTAATGCTGAAATTGTGACATTGAGTTGTGTAGTCCTCAGTGTTGAATTGATTTTGATAATGTCCATTGTCTGCTATGCATATATGTCCTGTTTTACACTGTGAAAATACATAATACCTCTAATAAAATAAACCTTTTGTGTTTTTGTCAAAATGTTGTGTTCAGTCAGTCCAGCAAAATAGCATAGGGCCACAGCACAGTTCACATCAGGGTAGACCTACCTGCTGTATAGGCCAGTGGTTCTCAAAGTGAGGTCCGGAACCCCCAGGGGTCCTTCAGGGGGTTCCAGGTGGTCCCCAGTAAAATGAGTTAATAGCATCAAAATCAGATTAACCACATCAACCCTGGCTATTGGGTATTTGGAAATAGATCTACACAACACGTTACAAAATTCTAAAAATATATTTTTTAACAATCTTGTATACCTGGTTTTCAGATGGGTGTCGGCGGCCAAATACATATCAATTTGGGGGTCCTTGACATGATTGAGAACCACTGCACTGCCATTGAATCTACTTAGCACATGGGTCTTCAGACTTCAGACTAGTGCTGTATCCAATAAGACATCATTGAGCTATGGCTGAAAATGCACACCATTTCCCTACCAGTATTTGGAAAAGAGAGAGAGAGAGAGAGAGAGAGAGAGAGAGAGAGAGAGAGAGAGAGAGAGAGAGTGTGTGTGTGTGTGTGTGTGTGTGTGTGTGTGTGTGTGTGTGTGTACCATATTGAATGGGCCATTTAATCCTAGGATGAATGGTCAATTCAAAGTGGACACAGTTATATTATACCTCTATGACAGCTAATCGTTTTGGAAACGTTTGTCACATCGACCAACTCTAGCATCGATAGCAGAGCCTAGAACATTGAGCTGTCTGTTTGGCGTATGCCCTCTCCCATATCTACTAGTTAGGTCTAGTCAACATGGCGACCGCCTTGTAGGTGACAACCGACAATCTCAAGTGTTGTTATTGCCTGATATATTTTGATCGCTGCAATTCTTGAAATAAACCATTACTTTAGCAGCCATGTTCATGGCAGGCATGGCTTTACGAAGCGTTCTGAAATCGTCTTGTGTGGTTTTTCGGGAGAGCAGTGTGTTAATGTCCAGACTGACTCCCTCATGCACCTCAGCGCTGATACCGAGGCATGGAAACAGCGCTGGTAAGACGTTTCTTTTACCTACAAATTATGGTCATATATAGTGTCGTTATGTGATCATGTTATCTTTTCAAGGAATCATTCATTGTTAATCATTTAGGCAACAATAAGAAGGTACGGAAAGAGAACTGCAAGGCACCATAATGGACCGCTATACTTAACAGAGAACGCTGGTGGTCTACTCTTACATAAGTGATTCTCAACCTTTTAAATTTCGCTGACCCCCAGTTTGTTCTGCATCAGGCCATGGCATTTGATACGTTTAATTTTTTTTTTTAATTATTATTATTATGTCTGGGACCCCAGCAGTCTACGCTGCAAACCTAGCTGTAGTATACAACCCTCGTAGACGTATTTATGATTCTGACGTCTTCAATCTACGACGTCAGAATCATAAATACGTCTACGAGGGTTGTATACTACAGCTACTGCAAACCCACCCTCAATGTTCCATTTACACTCGAGGGACAGACGTGAAAGGGTCCATTTGGTTCCTAACTATCAATCATTTACCTGACCTGGTCCCCTTACCCCCCCCTTGAGAACCAGTAATTGATAGATTAGAGCTTATTATATGATCTCAGAAAGGGAACTGCAATGCAGCTGTATACATGTCTGTGTTATGCTGGAGCACAGACATAAATTATGTCGAAATCACATTATTATGTCACATAATATGCTGTGATTTCATTATATATGCTGAAATCATTATCTTTGTTTCTCAGACATTTAACACAGTTGAGAAAATAAAGTTTTGTTTTAGAGCAATTACACTAACTGAAGGATTGTTAACCCTTTCTCCTCAGCTTCTGGGAGCTTTCCCATTCAGACAGTGAGACATTATGCCCGACCTGTTAGGAAGAAGAAGCAAGGTACAGTATGCTATGCAGTGGTGGACAGTAACAGAGTAAATGTACTTGAGTACTGTACTTAAGTACAGATTCTGAGGATCTGTACTTTACTTGAGTATTAGATTTGTTTTATACTTATTGGCCCCGATTCATAACGAGGGTCGTAAATATGGGGTAAATAAAGTTCGTAAAGGCCGGTCGTATTTTGGTAGTCACAAACGGACGTGCAATTCCCAAAGGGGTTCGTATATCACAGAGACGTGCGTACAACCAGTGCGTATGACCAGGTGTGATGATTACTCTGGAAGGCTGCGTCCAACAGCATCCAACTTTAACGTCACCGTGCTGAACCGTGCTAAACAGCGTTGCCATGTCCGCTTATTATAAGCGAATTTGGGCTTATTTTTCTGTAAAGTTGCTTGTAAATATTGGTAGCTGTGGGGACCGCGTTTTTTTGGGCTTGTTTCTAAAGTGTAGTTGGTTATTTGGGCTTGCTTCACAATTGTTCAATTGTTTTAACCGGTGGTTCTCAAATATTTTTATGACATGGACCCCCAAGTTAATATGTAGGCTAATTTATCCCTATAAGCCCCATCTGAAATGTTTTGTGCCAGCTGGAGGCAGATTTGTGTTGTTAGAATGTTTAAAAAATCTTCCAAATATTGCACATTTTATTACAAGATTTCTTTTAAATATAGCAGATCTACAAGCTCACAACGGTTTAATTAAAGTGCTTATAATGGCCTAAGTGCCAGTTGCTTCTTTTGGGCTTGTTTTCCTAGACCTGGTTGCTTATTTCTCTCACAACATCTGGCAACGCTGATGAAAGTTTGAAGTTCAACTCCGCCTCGTCTAAAGATAACAGATGCGGCTTCGCATCGCCTTGACAGCTTACTGTTCTGTCTGGAAGCGGATCACGTAATAAATGCTCTCATGTGTAATGAGAATAAATTAAGTTACAAGGTTTAACCCCATTACCAAATAAAAGGCTAATAAAACGTGGAAAGGATATATATAAGCCTTTTCTAATGAACATTGCGGACTTTTACCAAGGTAAAAAGATGATGAAATCCAGCATACAAGTGGAACGCTGCTATCCGATTATGGACCAGAGCTTATTGATTACTTATTGATTAAATTAGTGCATTTTTGATTAATATATCACTGTCCTACGTCGGAATGGGGAATATTAGATCTGTTGTGTGTGGTGTTCATGTGATCAAAATACAGTAGAGTAGCCTACAGTAGACTATTAGCCTACAAATTAATACTGCAGCACGGACAGAGGTGCGTCAGTCCCTCCGCAGTTTCATTAAGGCATCATAGCCTATTTTCATTATTACATGACACTTTGGCTGACATGGCCCGCTGGCAAACACACTGAGGGACGGGGACCTAATAATTCAACTCTAAATGCAACTGATAGCCTAGAAAATAAATAAAAAGCGGTGGAATCTACATCATGTCTATATGATGCATACTGTAGGCTACAAGCAATATATAGTTTGACATTTATTTTTTTATTTTTTATATATATGTGTTGACAAATGTTGGGCATATATATATTTTATTTGAGGTTTGCCACTGTTGTAATTGATTTTGGCATGAAGAATAAAGCATTCTAAAGACATACGCACATTTCAGCCCTGGTAAGACAGCCTCAGGGCTGACCTGAGAACGTGCGCACCTGACGCACAAAACACAGACCAAAAAACTTTTATGAATCCGACTGCAGGTGTAGGATTTGTCCTAAATGCCGGTAGGTACAAAATATGGTCGTAAATCCCTTTATGAATCGGGGCCATTAATCTTACTTGAGTACATTTCCAAGACAAATATTTTACTTTTACTCGAGTACATTTCTAGGAAGGCTGTGAAGTACTGGGTACTTTAAGCCCACTCCACACCAATGATTCGCCATGCAACTCCTTGCAACATGGAACTACTTGCAACCATTATCTCCAGTGGCAGTTGCAAGGAGTTGTATTGGTGCGGTTGACCTTAAAACGTTTTTGTTGCGACTATTTGCATTGGTGCGGTTTGGCCTTTAGGTTGGCTGTTTTTTTTTTCTTCCCTAAAATGTAATTGGCCACACGTCTGCTCTCACACTAGCCGTGTTTCTGGCTTCCCCCTCCGCTCTACTCTTTGTTACATCATGTATGGGTGTATAGGAGTAAAATTATTTAGTTCTGGTTCCTCAGTGTTTTCTATGTTTTTATAGGTGTTTCTGCAAGCTTTGTATAAAGTAGTGATTCTACAATCAAGCACATCAGTGCATGCAGTGCAGGTGTTTACAGAGAGTTACAGTACTTCTCTGAAACAAGAGTTACAATGTCCTATAAATTAATTGTGAAAACATTACAGCAATTCATTGATATAAAAATTAAGAAATGCACTTCTACTTTTACTTTTACTTGGACTTTAAGTATTTATCAAAGCATGTACTTTTGAATACTTAAGTATATTTAAAAGCAATTACTTTTTTGCTCTTACTTGAGTAACATTTTGACTGAGCTACTTTTACTTGTAGTGGAGTAAATTTGATCAGGAGTATCTGTACTCTTACTCAAGTACGGGGGTCGAGTACTTCGTCCACCTCTGATGCTATGTGTAATTCATACTCCATAGTATGACAATGTTGCTCCTTTTCCAAATCCCGGGGGGAATATTGGCCAGAAATAGCTGATCTGAGCTTGTAGATCTGCTGTTTTTGGCAAAACGATCTGGTGGTGTTGAGGGAAAAAAGTACAGAGCCAACTCATGTCCATTTTATACTAAGTATACTATACTAAGTATAATAAGTATAATGCTACCCCCCACATAGCCTGGTAAACCCTCCCTCCGGAAATCTCATTTCCATTTGATTTCAGGAGTGAGTCTGGCCTGATCCGCCTTTCTGCAATATTGGCTGTGCTGGAGTTGGGCGGGAGTAATACCGTTGACTGACAACCCCTTCAGCCAATGATAATTTTTCCCCTTCAGCCAATCAGCAGTTCACCAGTCTTAATGTGACGCGACGGGACTTTTGAGACAGCCATACCCAAAATGGGTTGCCTTTTTCGGATACAATGGTGTCACTGCCCGCCCCTACCGGTTCTCTAAATTTTTATTTTTAAATAGGCTTTGTCATGATTAATTGACCACATATATGAAGTTAAACAACTAAATTCTATCCAAACGATATCTTATAAGTAAATTCCGTGCCTCAAAATAGAAGTTAGAGAGCTTTTTGAAGTAAAAAAATAGCGGAGAATTGGCCGCACAAGAAAAAGATGGCTGCCGTTCGTGTTTTGGGCTCACTCGAACTCGCCACCTGATTGGCCAACGTAAGCTGTCAATCACAGAACAATGAGCGACGACGCTGATAGGCTCGGCCGTTTGGCATACACAGCCAATATTGCAGAAAGGCGGATCAGGCCAGACTCACTCCAGGAATCAAATAGAAATGAGATTTCCGGAGGGAGGGTTTACCAGGCTACCCCCCACAGGCAAGAGTTAGTTTATTGAAATTCATCCCATAACACAAAAATAGACTTGAAAAAGAAAGCCGACAGACACAGATCTGACAACCCCTCAACATAGATTCCTTAGCCTCTTTGGCAGAGATTTCATTTACTTAATCCCCTGAGTGTCCAGGTAAAAACCCACACGGCAGCCCATCTTCTCAATCCTACACAAGAAACACAAAATCTCTAGGAGCAGGTCAGGTTGGGCCTTTGATGTCCCAAATCTCAAAGCCAACAAGGAAGCTATACAGAATCCAAGCAGATGATCATGACATGACCTACAACCTGAAGTGGACCAGTGGTTCCCAAACAGTGGGTCGGGACCGATTTGCGGGTCCATTTGTATGGGTCGCAAGTAGATATCCCCTTTTATTTATTTTTCATTTCCTACATTTTGTTTTTAATTATAAAAAAATAAATAAAAAAATCTAAGAAATTCCATAAATTAGAAAACAACGCATTGTGAGATTGTAGATCTGCTATTTTCACTAGTTTGGGTCTCGAGCTAAAAAGTTTGGGAACCACTGCTCTAGGGTGCTACTTTGTGTGTTAGAAAGCATCATAGTATTAGTACACTATACCACACAACATTGGCCAGCTGTTTGACCGAAATATGACTTGGAGTGAAATAATAATAATAAACATTAGCAAAAGGCAAGTGAAAGCAATGCCAACAAATGTATTTTTAGGGACAGATTTATGATCGCAAATGCCACTAACTTCAGTCTGGAGCCTTGAATGTGACAGAATACTACAACAGCATTCATGCCTTTCAGCATTGAGCACATAAATGCGTACACACACACACACACACACACACACACACACACACACACACACACACACACACACACACAGTAATCCAGCCTGAATTCCATCATGACGTTGTTTTCTGACCATTGTGGCCCATGACCTAAAATCTCTTGTCTTGCCCCCCAAAATATACATCTACAGTACCATTTTATCACTATTCCTAATATCACCCAGCCGTACTAGGTTTTACTAAGCTTGCAAAGTGTCCCGTTGCATGGATAAGCAAACCACATGTTAGCACTGTTTGAAATACTTTTTTTTTTCTTCCCACAGTCCCTGAGAGCCAGCTCAGTGATCTACCCCCAACCATGCTGAAGAAGGAATATGCAGCTGTTCCCCTCGCTCAAACGTACATAAACTAAAATCTATAAATCTACTGTGTGTGTGTGTGTGTGTGTGTGTGTGTGTGTGTGTGTGTGTGAGTGTGAATGATTCAGCTTACACCACTGACTCCTGTTCTAAAGCTGATGTGCTTTGTGTTCATAGGACTGATGACGTTGTCCAAAGGCTGCTTAATTTGGAATTGGCAAGCCATGTATGTATTTTTCTTCAAGTATTTAATAGTTTCATGACAATTATCAGAGTTATTCAAAATTATTATTCAAAGCCTATACTGAAATGCTGATACCAATTCTTTATAAAATCATGAAGTATATCGTCCCTCTCAGGTGGAAACCTTGTATGTCCAAAACCGTTGCTTTTTATTATTAATAGTTTTTTGAAAATATTGAAAATAGCCCATCTACAAGGTCACCCGTGTTGTGAGCTTGTAGATGGACTATTTTCACTACTTGTGTGCGACACTCTTGTATGATGAAGTAGGGCATTCATTTACAAAAACAACATACTGTAAGAGGTTGAAATATGGAGATAATATAAGGTTTCTGCCCGACAGTAACGATGTGAAGGCTCAATGTAGTTACTGCTTTCCATGTGTCTTCAGAGTGAGAAACTCCAACTGAAAAGGGAGCAGCTGATTGCAAAAGTCCAGATGGATGAAAGTGACCGCACCTCGCTGCAAGTGAAGGGTGGGTTCCCTTAAAACCTATTTTTTTTATTGCAACATGAACTGCTTTTGGTCTTGGGGTCAAATAAAACACACCCCTGTTTGTTGGATTCAATTCCTCTTTGGATGGAAACCCTCTGTTCACTTTATTGTTTGTTTTGTTTCAGTGGCCATTTTGACTACAAGGATCAGAAACTATCAAGAGCACTTACAAAAGCATGAAAAGGTGTGTAAAGGATCCGTAGGAGCTGTGTTAAGCAAGCAAGTGAAATCAGCATATTTCTCTTATGTTTTAGGTTGCAATGAGTCACCTGTTCTTCATCCTGTGTATCTTCTTATTAGTGACGCAAATAAGATTTCAAGACGAAGTGTTCTATCATGTTGCAGTACAGTGGAGTAGCACAACAGAGATTTGGCATATGAATATCTTTCTACATTTCCTTTCCTCACTGTGGTGTGAGGCTAGTGTGTGCAACAGGATATCCTGTGTACAACCCCCTCTAGAAATGAGTACATACCATGGTCATGCCGGGAAATTTCCACACCCAGTTTTACATTCATATTTCACATGTGTTGAAATTGTCATGACTTGACCTGGCTCATGGGTTTTCATAACTTTCATAAAGGCCTTCAATTGATCTGGAACATGAATGAACAGCATCAGCATTGTTTTTTAGTTTTTTTTTGCAATAACCCCTCACCTGCATGTCAATTTTAAAACCTATTTCACCTCACCATTTGTTACTTTCATTTGACTGCTACCTCCATTGATTCAGATCAAATTAAATGTAATTCCAGGACATGGCGAATAAGAGACGTATGCTTATGGCCATCGATCGCAGGAAGAAGCATTTGAAGAACCTTAGGTTGATAAACTACGATGCCTTTGAGAATGTGTGCCAACAGCTGGGCATCACCTACACCTTCCCTCCAGAGTATTACAGACGCATCACCCGCCGCTGGCTGGCCAAAAAGGCTCTTTGCATCAAGGTAGTCAACACATATGGCAATTAATGCTTTTATGCATTCTCTGGTTGTGGATTTTGATATGTCCTTTCACCTGGTGCATATTGACTAAAACAATATTTCATATTGGTTTTGTGTGTCTTTCTCAGGTCTTTCAAGAGGTGCAGAAACAAAAAGCAGAACAAAAGTTGAAGATAAAGCAATCCGTCGCCAGCATACACAGGGAGGCGTCCGAAAAACCCCAACAAAATTCACTATAGAGGAGAATGTGGATTGGAATGTTTGTATAGATGATTGTTTCTATGGAATATTAGTTTTCATCAAGGAAAATCACCATGTGTTCATGTTGTCATCTGTCAGAATGTGTTGGAAATAAAAACAGCAGTGCTGTTTAAAGGAGCTTTGTTGGTGGTCATCGTTTTGTTTACATATCTATTATTAAAATGATAGTAGTGAGACTAGTGACCACGTTGATTATTATGACGTTGGGTTAAGATAAAATGATGAATTTACATTAAGACAGTGATGAGATGCCACAACGGCTCCATTTTATGTAGAGCCAGAAGATGCTTGTCAAACTTAATGCACATTTGGCTAGTTCAGGGTGCTTTTGGGGTGGACATGCACAAGTTCACTTCCCTAACACTAAACTGAGCTGACATTCTGTACACGTGTGGGACATTCATTGAGCTGATATTCTATGTGTGGGATGTTCTTTCACTTCTTGACGTATGCAAGATTTGTCCTAGAGAACTAGTCATATAAGGCAACTACTAAGTAAACCAAATTACGTTCATTTTGTCCTCATCTGAGCTTCTGTGGTGAAGATCGTTGTCATCCTCGGAAACAACTCTTCAAACCACAAGCTCTTCACAAATTAAACGTGTCATAACTTCCTGTGTGATATACGTGTGTGATCTGGAGGAGTGCAGACTAAAGCCTGTTTGTTCTCTGGTGAGTGATATCCTCTTTTCTCATGTTTGACGGTAAATGTAACGTTTTCAGTGTTAATTTATTTGAAAACAGCCTAATTTTGTTAATTTAATGTGTTCCTTTAACTCAAGAGAGAGTGTTCAAATGTAGACACTTAATAGAGAGAGAATTTTACAGTGTAGCTCTGAGTGTTTGTGGACATGATTAAGTCTGCAAACTAGAGATGAGAAACAGAAATAGGCAAGTATTGTAAGGCAACTATATTATAATTGAATGGGTAACTAGACTATTGGAGAGGATCTGCTGGCTGGTAGTAGTACTATTTACAGTTGATATGTTTTATAGTCACAATAAAATGCATTTGTGTGCAAAACTCAGGCCTTTATTCACAAGCCAAGATTTAATTTGATGTGAAGAAATTCTCAGCTGCTCATATACAGGTTTTTTGTTCATAAATGTTGACTGAACTGTGCAACATGTACAACACATGAATTCTGTTTTAGGGTGAATTTTCCCTATATAAGTTGTGCCTTGTGAGAGTATTATTATTTTAATTGTTTTTAACAAATTTCAACAAATTAACTGCACTTGCATCCTGTGAGTGTCTCCGCACAAAAAGATTGGTTTATGTAATTTAGGGCTTTGGATTTCCTTCACACGCATTGTTGCAAGAGATCAGAGTACAGGCTCTGTATGTCTACAGAGCCTGCAGAATGTTGAATTTGTGACACATCAACAGTTGACTGAGGAAACTTTGTTCTGTTCCAGTGTGAACAACAACTGCACATGATCTCTACGTGGCCGATACTGAGCAAGTGAGTCCATCAGTCAAAAAATGTCCAATCCAGCAATCACCCACCAACCAGGTGCTGGCTCATTTGGGACAAATGTTCAAACAGGAGAATGGTCTACTGGCCTGTGCTCCTGTTGCAGTGACTTCCTTGTGTGTGAGTACAGTAATCATTGCCACCGCCAAAGTTCATTGCCAGCATTATTTGATGTAAACAACCCAAAAGTACTGTACACACAGCTGTCAGTGAGTTTTTCATACTGTGTAAATGCTGTTTTCTCTGTATTTGACAACAAAGTATACTTGTTTCATGCAGGTGCCCTGGGATGCATATGTCCACCAGCACTGAGCTGCTACACAGCAAATAAATATGGTGAGCACTGCTGCCTGGGTCTTGTGCCAGGAGGCATGACAGCAATGAGGACTCACATGAGGTTGACATACGGTATTCAGGTATGTGGTACTCTCATCAGACAATTTGAAAGCTGCACTCTGTAACTTTTGTGTCCTACTAGGGATTTGAACCTGTGTCCCCTGAAATGTGTATCATTGAGCCAATAGAGCACACCTGCTTGCTCATGGAAGATATTACATTTTTACCTTCAGGCGGTACCACTTGTCAACCTGTAAGTGGACTGGTCATACCAGACCACAGGATCTGCATTTCTCAATAGAAGAGTCAGGGAGACTAAATACAATCACAGCAGTTGTATGAGTTATTGTATTGGCATACTGTACCAGATTGGTCAAACTAAAAATGTATTCACCAAAAAAAGTTACATAGTGTAGTATTAATGCCTCACACTAATAAGAATAGTGGGAATTAATAATATTATGCCCACACTATCTGATTATTAATCACTTTTAAATCTCTGCTGTAATGGTATGATTGCAATCTGTCCATAAAGTTGTGAAAGACAGGAAGAGGTTTCATTATCAACATGTTTATGAAATGCTGCATTTTCCTTCTTTGCTGAGATGTTTGAATTGCGACATGTTTTGACCAAGGAGCTTGTGTTTGTAAGTGTAGTAACGTTGTGCTAACATTTAACTTTGGCAGGGGACAGTGTGCAACGATGCCTTGATGACCTGTTGCTGTGGGTTCTTTGAAGTGTGTAGAATGGCAAGAGAAATCCGCATCAGGAATGGAGAAGTTTCATCTTAACACAAATCAAACTATCTTATTCCGCCTACTATTATCTATTTTATGATAAAGAAGGATTTGCCATTACTGAAGTCAACGTGTTATTCTTTGAGCATGTCTGTCACAAATATACTAAAAACAATTGATGTTTTAAAGTGATAACATAACTTAAGTCAGTGCAATTAAGTGTCATATTTAATGTTGCATGTGCATAACTTATACACATTTTAATTGTCCTCACTTGCAGTAATTTAAATAAATGACATTGTGTATTAATTAATAACATTGTATAACCTTCATTGTATTAATGAACCAATTCTGCAACATTATGCAGTTTATTTTTAAAGAAAAAATGTATCATGGTGATATTGAAACATTAAACATACTGTTAGAATAGTCACTCGTATTGTAACAAAATTATAGTGAAATTAAACGTATTTTGCTTGAGATGCACTGGAGGACCCCGCTGGGGGTCCACAGACCCCAGATTGAACCTCCACCCCGCCCCCTACAGTTACGCAGTGGCGCACGGGAACCTGATTGGTCCTTTTCTTCGTGGCCTGGCAACCAGAAGAAGCTTTACTGACCCTCCCAAGCATCCGACACCATTGTACCGTCAATACGCTCGTCAAGTTTTAAGCATTTAACATCCGTTTGACGGACTTCAAAATAAGATCAATGTTAACCACTTAAAGTAAACCCATCACCGGTATTGTGGGAAAGCTTTCGCTGAAAATAGCAGATCGACAAGCTCACAATCACATTGCAAGGGCGCTGGGTCGCATTGTGTGCTTGTCGATCGGGTATTTTCAGCGAAAGTTTTCCCCACAGTAACAGAAAACATAAAAGACACTAGTATTGAGAGCCCTGAGGGACTGTTACCCATATGGGGTTTAAGTGGTTAAGTTAACGCATCAGTAGTGAAAGGGATTTGTAGTTGTTTTGGACCGTGCAAAATGCCTCAAAATGATCTACTACATAATTTCACAAGGCAGCTGCATGTTGTCTGACATTCGGAAACAAGCTCCCTGGGGCTTTTTGTGTAATCCTTTTAGCATAGCTTTGACTGTACTACATGTACTGTTAGTTAACAAGCATGTTAATAAAGTATTCAATCAATCAATCTATATTTTGTATGTCTTTTTTTATATATAATATCTCAGCAGCCTGGGTAACCCTATGCAAACGATTGCTTTACGAAGTCCATTTACAATGTTTGGGCAGTAATAGAAGAATGTGTATGTTTTCATGATATTCATTGCAACTGTGATCACCTACAAATTAACACCACAACATTAACAAGGCTACTACTATCTGACATTCTTATACTATCTATACATTTTAACATAGGAGTGGACCAATTTGTGGAGGACCCTTGTCATATTAACAGAATGATGTGAGGTCATAGTTGGCTTGTGCAAATGTGTTTTTAATTTTATGGAAGGTGTTATGCTTCAAACAGGTGCTAAATTGGCTCTGAAGTGCCTTGGTGCTGGAAGACACAGGGACACCGATGGGATCTTTCATCGTTGAGTTTAAATGTATTGGAATTTGCACATTTGTACAAATGTATATGTACAAATATGGTCATGTATGCATAAAAAAAACACCAATCAATCAATCAATCAAAGATCACATCTTTAGAATGCTAACTCGCTTGTTGAAATTTGAGCAGAATTTCTCATTATGAGCTATAAGCTAGACAAAACACATACTCAATATCAGGTAAGAGTTGGCGATGTACAACTTCTTGTTGCTATTTTGTTTAAGGCTTTATATTGGAGCAATTAGGAAACCCAAATAGGGAAATTAATCAATAATCATACAATACAAACAAACTACAGCTTTCTGCACATGTTCTGTCTCCCAGTTCTTTTCATTGATTGCCTGCATGTCTGCCTATTTTAAGGTGCATTTGAATTGTATAGTTTCCCATTCTGTAAGAACACATTCTGTCAGACAACAGCTCACAACATGTGAGCTTGTCGATCGGCTATTTTCAGCAAAAGCTTTCCCCACAATAACAGAAAACTGAAAAGGTACTAGTATAGAGCCCTGAGGGACTTCGCTTAACCATAATGAGCTTTAAGTGGTTAAAGGGCCAATTTATCATTTTATTTTATTTTATTTTATTTTATTTTATTTTATTTTATTTTATTTTATTTTATTTTATTTTATTTTATTTTGCTGAAAATGTCTACAGTTTATTTGTCATTCAACAGGAAATCTGCAACATATCAACGTCGCGTTTATTTTGAAGTCCCTCAACCGGAAGTCCCATGTGTATGGAGGTGCCGTTTGACGAGCGTGTTGTCAATGTTTACACCTCTATGATTTTACACCCTGACTAAACACTACTGCAGCCATCCATCCATCCGAGCTAGTTTGTTTTGCAAGCCAGCAAAATCTGCGCCTATTCTTTATCGGAGAGACTAGTAAGCCGCCATAAACAGCCATGTCTTCTAGGACCCTACCGCTGCTCTTCATCAACCTCGGTGGAGAAATGCTCTACATTCTGGACCAGAGACTCCGAGCCCAGAATATCCCTGCTGACAAAGCCAAGAAAGGTAGCTATAGCTGAGCAACTACACAGCTAACGCAGCCAAGGCTAACGTCACTCTGCTATAACAGGGGTCTTCAACGCTTTTCAGACCAATAAGGACCCCTTAGTCGAGAGAGAGATGAAGCAGGGACTCCCACTACATATTGGATTCATGATAAACGTGTGTTTTCAGACATTTAACGACGTAAACCCTCAATACTTTGTGAACTTGACCTTTGGCTCTTGGTCTGCTCTTTTTTTTCCCGTACACCAAACCTCTTCGCCGAAAATAGCAGATCTACAAGCTCGCTGTGAGCTTGTAGATGCGAGGGTTCAAGTGGTTGATGGAAAATTGGAAAAAATAAAGTCCCTATTACAAAGACTGTCTTTTGTTGTTGGGTTGTTGAAGAAATCCGTTATTTTCCCAATGCAGGTCAATCAGAGAAGAGTCCAGATCAAAGGCAATACTTTGACGCCATACAATGCACAATCAATGTACAATTATGGACCCTGAAACATTACTGTCATATCATTCATGACAGGACCGTCGTGTGATCCATGGCTATGCATAGATATATATCTAACATTCTGCTCGCACTCGCTGAGCATTAGGTATAGTGATATCTCTTTAAATCAGAAGAAGAGCAACAAGTTATCCTGCTGTCAGTCACTAACATTGTTCTTCCATTTCAATGGAGCTTTTACACCAGGATGGCAACACACAATCAGTTTTAAGATCTTGGCCATACCATAGGTACAACATATTTGAATGCCACATTTTAATGATCTTCTCACCTCATTTATAGACAACGTTTACATTTCAAAATAAGATGTTAAGAAGATGTTGCTGTATTTATTGATTGTTTTAATTACATGTTCAATTCCAGTTAATATTCAGCTCATCTTAATTGCTATCCATTGCCAAGCAGTTCAAATGTTGGCCTTGATCTTAGGTGCGTGACACAGGGCGCCTGTCAGCCTGTGTGGTTGTCAGAACATTGTCGGTTATTTTAATTGTTTCCTTCTTCAATTCATTAAGACTCCACTGTAGCTGCCTGGATAGAGGAGGACAGAAGGAGAGGTATTCCTGCATAGTTTATCATTCTGCAATGGTGCATCAGTAGTTTTCTGCTCTGCTTTGGCCTAGAGACCTAGAGGAAACCAACAAGCCAACAAAACAAGATGCCACGATGGTTTGGTAATATATGGTAATAAGAGATGATATGAGAGAACTACAGATGCTGCAGAGATTATAACTCAAGTAATGGACTATGGTTGAGTAACTTGAGTTTGTCCATGATGCCCCCAAGTAGTAAAATACTCAACAAGACATTTAACTGTAAGTAATTAGCCTCAGTGTGGCCCATAGCTAAGGAGCCTATCTTCTCCTGTGTCTGTAGCATTATAGGCAGCTTGCTGTACAAGTACACCCCCTGGACATGAATGACGCAGGAACGTCAGTCACTTACCACAATCCAACCCTTGATGCCGAGTGCCAAGCAGGGAGGCATTGGGTACCTTTTTTATAGTCTTTGGCATGACTTGGCCGGTGATTTAACGCAGACCTCTCAATCTCAGGGTGTACACTGACTCTTAACCACAAAGGCCACGTGGTGTGAGCTGGAACTTTTAACTGACTCTAACAATAAGCCTGAGCTTGGTCAGGATAACTGAATACATCGCTGCAAGCAAGCTACCATGTAGGCTACACTGCTGATGGTCCTCAGACCTGCTGCTTTGTTAGGGCCTTTGGGAATAGGCATAAGTAGAAATGGTTCTGCGTAGGGCTGGGCGATATGACTTCAAATCAATATCACGATTATTAACTTTTGCCCCGATTGCGATTAATTAACAATTATTAAAAAACAAACAAACATGTAGTTAAAATAGCAGATCGACAAGCTCACAGCGTGTCGCAGAGCTGTGCCCTGTAAGCTTGTAGACTGTCTATTTTTCGTGATTATGTATTTGGCAGTCTGCTGAGGCTCGCCACACTCGCATGCTGTGCCAGCATTGTACAACAAAGTATAACACAGGGTTAAGTGGTTAATCAAACTAATGGATTTAGTCGATTATAAAGATCTATTCGAATTTTTTCGTGTTGATTTGTTGATAATAATAATTTAAAAAATATTCAATATACCTACTACATGAGATAAATGTCTGTTTCGATATATTTTCAGTTAATTGTCCAGCCCTAGTTTTGCGTGCCTTAAACTGCATATCTGCCTGCTTATGAGCCAATGTCCCGGCTTCAAATGCTTATCTGTGTAAGTAACTAACCTCACATTACATTTGTGTCCTGTTGCGGTTTTACCGTTTGCATTTGACTAGTTATGAATGACATCATCACCACCATGTTCAACAAGAAGTTTCTGGAGGAGCTGTTCAAACCACAGGAGCTTTACTCCAAGAAGGCCCTGCGGACTGTTTTCGACAGACTGGCCCATGCCTCCATCATGAGACTCAACCAAGCTAGCATGGACAAGGCATGTGTAGTGTTCTGTTCATAACACTGATTTTACATGTGAATATACGTAGCCCTAGGGCCATGTGCTGTCATGTCTGTGAGTGTTTAGTTGTCAGTGCCACTTATTCCTTGGGTCTTTTACTAAATATTTTGTGTGTGTACAGTATGTATGTGTAATTGTTTTTTTATTCATGTATCATATGCTCATGCAGCCTGTAAGCCTACCTCAGTTGTAATTTTGGTGTAGAAAAAAAGATGGTCATTTTCAAATGTAATTGACTGAGCCGTGTAGCTCCCTGTGTGGATTTGTATTTATTTATTCCATCACTGATGGGTGAGATTAGTCAATAAAGCTGTGTGTGAATTATGTTGCCTTGTTTTCCTGCTCACAGCTCTATGACTTGATGACCATGGCCTTTAAGTACCAGGTGCTTCTCTGTCCAAGGCCCAAAGACATTCTCCTAGTGACTTTCAGCCACATGGATGCCATCAAGGACTTTGTGAAGGACACCCCCACCATTCTCAGCCAGGTTGACGAGACATTCCAACAGCTCATTGAGGTACAGCATGCCTACCTTCATATCCTCTAGTATTTTTCTTCAGTGTATTTTGTGTGGACTAGAGGCGGCTCCTGTACTGTATGTGCCATGCATTGTGTCAAAACTGTTGTGATTGTGTTCATTAAGATTTTGGTGAAATGTGACATAAGTTACAATATTTACAATTTAGTTATGATTACGTGACGGCTCTTGTCCAGTATGACTTTATTAGGGTCCCTATATTAATCACTCTGTCCATCCATCTTCAAATTGTATTCCCCTATTGTGACTTGTGACTGACCACTAGGGTGGAGCTCTTTGGACCGCGACTTCAGATCCCATAGCCTGTGGCAGAAATACTATTAAACAGCTTAAAGCTGGGGAAAGAAAAAAAATCAGCTTTGTCAGTCTCCGCATATGCCAATGTTCAATGCCCATTGTGCAATATCAGTTTAACTGGCCATCCAACTGAGGAGGCTTCTGGTATTAAGAGATTGTTGCTGTTCACTCTGACACTAACATATTTTATGTATTTCCTTTTCTTTTCATAAGATGTATACACCATCATCTAATGGTGAATTCCAGCTGATCAGACAAACACTTCTCATCTTCTTCCAAGACATGCACATAAGGGTAAGTCTTGACTTGTCTATAAATGAGGGGAAGGGAGTTTGAATAGCCCCACTTAAGCTTGATTTATACTCCATGTGACACGTTGGTAGCTTGAAAATCAGTTCTTGTTTGCAAGGAACATCTTTGTATATACACTAGTATAAATTAGGCAAGTGGTTCTCAAACTATTTAATTCCAAGGAGCCCCATAACTCAGATCTACAGACCTGTAAAGATCCATTTAGAACCCACAAGGAACAAGGTCCCTGGACCCCACTTTGAGCACCACTGAATTAGGCTTTTGAGTGACTGCTGTCTCGCATCTGGTATTTCACTGAGCTTTTTATATTTTCTGTAGTATTAGATCTACAATCTGTAAGTATTATTTCCGCTGTCTCCCTCTCCCAATGGAGAGAGGTAGTTGCAACAATGTCCGAACTAAGCCAAGCTCTATGGCTGTCTGCTTCAAATAACATTACTGCCATTGTCAACCAGCAGGTGTCAACCCTACCTACACCTCAGGTCAAATTCCTCATTGTAAGGGAGGCCGCCTCTCCAACCACTGCAGATGTACTAGTTATTGTATTATCATTCTCTACCATGCAGATTGATTAAAGTAACTTTTCATTCACTAAGATGAACCAATTTCAACCTGGTGTCCCTATCTTGGGACATTATAGCTGAAAATGTTTAAAGTTTTTCAAATCTGAAAATATTTAAAATATCCAACCTACAAGCTTGTTGATCGGTTATTCTCTCCACGCAACACCGTCATATGACAAAGTATAGAATATAGGGCTTAAGTGGTTAAAGTCCTGGATTGCAGCTTTAATTCACATCTCCATTTGTGATGCACAGGTGTCCATCTTCCTGAAAGACAAAGTTCAAAATTCCAACGGCCGTTTCGTCCTCCCCACCACTGGTCCTGTTCCCTATGGATCACAGCCCCCTGGATTGACCAGGTAACACTTTGGAACAGACCCATAACCTGCTCAAAGTGAAAAGAATAATTTGCCCTTTAGTACATCAGATGAGTTTTAGTTTCTACTCAGGTATACATTCTGATGTGCCTTTTCTGTCCCCAGACACTGTCATGTAAAGATAGATAGGCGTAGCCAGCATGATCTAGTATGAGAGTGATGACACTAGCATATACTCCCATTGTAAGAATGGAATGCGGAAATGCTCTGTCTATCTCAATGAGGAAGTTCCAATGTTTGGAACTACAGCCCATAGCAGCCCGCTTTGCAGTGAGGAAACAGTGACGGAACTCTCACTCTCTCTCTCTCTATGGGTCTGGGCGTAGCTACAGCTAATTGCATTACAGAGGTTTTGTTATGCAAGACGTCTGTTTCTAATTTGAAGCAGCCTCTGCGCTGTCAAGCCCTGAGTGTTACTTTAACCCAAGGAGTGTGCAAATGTACCATAACAAGTTACATTCGTACACTCTTGGAGTTAAATTAACACTATGGATTTTACTGTGTGCTTTCAGCCAGGGCTCCAGCTGGCAAAGGATTGTGTGTGTGCTTCAAAATGTGTTTATCATGACCTGGGAAGTAGAACTCACAGATGAGTGAGTGTGAATAGAATATGGGCTTGGGCTTCTATCAAAGATCATGACAGTTTCTCCCAGTCTATTCCTCTACTATTTAAATCATTGACTTGTTTGACATCTTTTGGGAAGTAGCTTCTTGTTATACAGTAGGTCACAGAACACCATCAGCTTATTCTTCCTAGAAGGTTGCAAGGTGTGAATAATTTCTATAATATAACAATTATAAAAATAGAAATTTCATTACGGTACCTGTATTGTAGGCAAAAAAAACAAAAATTGTTGAAAAAGGATTCATTAAAGAAAGAAATACTGAAAATATGGCATGTTGTGTTTGTATATTTAATAACTAGAATGTTCAGCTGCACTGGCGAGGAGGTGAGCAGGCTACAGTTCCCAAGTGGAGGAAACTACAGCAGTCCTCTCCGAGAGGGCTCCTTTGACATGTTTGGAGACAGAGTCATCAAACTAGGCACAAACATGTAAGATGCCAACGTCACAATCTGAGTCGGTTTGTTAAAAGAATTGTTCTTGGTTGCATTGCTGAAAAGATACAGTATAATAACGAATACTATCAACTCAACAACTTGCATATCGTTGCTGTCAGGCAGAAACCTTCTGGAATTTCCATATTACAACTTTTTTATGTAGCGTGTGTCTGTAGATCTGCTATTTTTGAAACATTTTGAAAATGGTTAAATATTTAACCAACACAAAGTATAAGAGTTTGTGACTAAATAACTACAATGGATCCATTGCAACACAGGTTATTTTCTTCCATTTTCTGAAAAGTAACGGTTTTGGACATACAAGGTTTCAACTAGACTGCAACGATATATTGTCGCCTGACACAATGGCAAGTTATTTAATAATTAACGTGCATAATTCTTTGTTCCAATTCAATCAGTTGACTGTTTGTTTATATTGTAATCATGTTGACGTTTAGGTACAGTGTAAGTCGCCCAGTGGAGACCCACATGTCAGGGACGTCTAAAAACTCTGCACAGCACACTAAGGTAAACTAGCAAATTCACTGGCTGGATTCAAATCTTGTATAAGGCAATACGTGGAATGAAATACATCATCTTTGTGCACACAAGTTGTGTGAGTAAATGAAATATTTCTCATGTGCAAAGTACATCAGAAGTATAATATTTGTCTTGATGACATTTCGGAGAGAGATGATGACCACTGAACTGAAGAATGTCACAGTACGATATCGTGGCCGTCGGGCAGACAGCCTATTTTAGTCATATGACAGTGCCGCGCAAAAACTGCGGAAATTTCTGATCTACAATCAACATTTCACCAGGCTATTTATATTTTGTATACATTGGATCCATTGGAACCCAGGTTATTTTTTCCATTTCCTGAAAAGTACCGGCTTTGGACATACAAGGTTTCCACCCGACAGTGACGCTCTACAAGGGATAATACACAGAGAGTTGGTAATTATTGTAAAACAAACCCCAACTGGGGCGGTGTGTTTTTAGGAACAGCGGTCTGCTATCAGGAAATAACAGACCTTGCCTTAGATGCACGTATTCAACAAAGCCAGGGAGTAATGATACATGTAACATGGTACCCACATGACGTCACTCTTCACATACCATGAAAAGGGACAGAACAGGAGCATGGAAAACGCCTTGAGGGGGAAAGATAACAAACTCATAATGTGCATTGGCGTTCTTCTGTGTCACCAGGTCAACACTGCTCCCAACCCCCTGGCCAAAGAAGAACTAAATATGCTGGCAAGGTTAATGGGAGGGTTGGAGGTACAGAAACCTGGCAACACAGGCACTGGTTTCCGGGTCAACCTCTTTGCAACTGATGAGGAAGAAGAGTGAGTTTCTCATATTTAAAAATGTCTGTTCATGTGTCTGTGAATTGTCTGTCATTATGTGGTGTGAATGGAATGATGTGTCAGATATGTCCTATATCGGGTATGAGCTGCTCCCCCACTCTCTGTGTGAGGAAACAAATGCTTTGACCTGTTTAATTATTTAACGCTGACATTTTTCTCACCCCAAGGGAGGCATTGATATCAAGACCAGATGAGTTTTCATATGAAGTCATAAACATTCAAGCAACGACGGTAAACATTATTATTTGTCTGTACAACCTTTGTTCTTTTAGTTTTGTTTTTCATGTTGATTTGTTTCAGTGTATAGGAAATTGTTCCATGCAAGAGGGCGATACATGCAATACTCATGTTATCTGATGTACCCGTCAGCTCCACGTGCATCGCATTTTGCTTCTCGCCGCCGCTTTTGTTCGCTTCCTTTACTATGACCACAGCTCTCGTACTTTCTGTTCCATTGCACATGCTGCTACTTACAGTATATTGGCAACGCGGCACAAGCAAAGCGGCTCAGCCAATCAGTTAAACCGGCGGGTCGGGTTGGCCAATCAGGGGAAGACGTTTTTTGGAAACCGTTGGTCCGACCGAATTGCTACTCTGCACTGCACACCCCTGATCATATGGGACACACACGCAGAGTTATGCCCGGACAGACATGCATACACACACACACGCACGCGCGCGCGCGCACACACACACACACACACACACACACACACACACACACACACACACACACACACACACACACACACACACACACACACACACACACACACACACACACACACACACACACACACACACACACACACACACACACACACACACACACACAAGTTTTGTGAATCAATAGTTAGAGATAGATAGATTCTTATTTTTTTGCTGAATAAAACACCTGATGAGGCTGCGGCAGTTAGGTCTTTGGCTAAACTAAAGATTATACATGATCAGAGATACACGCCTTTGCCAGCCAGCCTAACAGGATGTACTGTAATAAGACATAAGCCTTACTAGCAGACTGCTTCCTCGCTGTGATTGATGGATTACCTTTACTTTCAGGACCAGCAGGCCAATGCTGAGCTAGCCAAGATCATGGGAGAGTTCACAGAAGCTACAGAGCCCCCGCCCAGTGCCACCAACAAAGGAGACGATCTCCTGGCCATGATGGACGGTCTGTGACCTGGTCGCCATGGCAACAGTGCCCACAGTCAGGGGCACAAAGTGTACTGCTAGCAACAGTGCATTCTACTGTGGACCGACCTGTCTACTGTCTGTTGTACCCGCAAAAACATGGTGACTGACACACACACGTGCACTCAGACAGAAAACCTTGTTTTTTAAGGGTGTCTCTCAAAGTGGAGTTCCAAATGAACCCTTACAGGTCTGTAACTGTGAGTGTACAAGTTGACCTGCAAGGTTGGTTACAGGTTAGCAGGTCTTCTCAATTTCAAACTTCTAATGCTTGCAGTTTGCAAATAAGGAAGTGCAGTGGATCAAGCTTCAATGCATTGGGATATGTTTGCTGCAAATGGGAACTTAAATGCCTCCAGATGTAGGCCTGTATCAGTGTGTTGTACACGTGTATGTATGGTGTTAGCTAAACATCAGATTTGATCTACTTAAGCCTTTCTTTCAGTCTGCTGTCCCTGAAAAACAGTTATTTAACTTTGCACAAAGAACTCTTGTCCATCATATTTTCAGACCTTTTTTACTGTACTGTATACGTTTTCATGTTCACAGTACTGAGAGAGAGTTGTGATAATTCTTCCATCATCCAGTGAACAAATGACTCAAAGAGACTGTAGGGGAATTGGTAGAAACTAGGGCTGCATCTACAGTATGGGTTATCTACTTAGTGATTATTATACCGATTTTAAGTTTTTCATTCATTTGAATAATCGATTAAGCAATTAAGCATTATTTTATAATTTGCCGTACAATGGTGTTGTGCAAAAATAGTGACAATAGCAGCTCTACAAGCTCGGCTATTTTTTACTTTTTAAAAGACTTTTCGCCTATAATGACATGCCCAAAATAGGGATTGATTATTAATCGATTATTTTAGTAACTTATCGATTATTTCTTATAATAGATTAAATTGATTAGTTCAATTAACTGTTGCACCCTTTGAAGAAACCCAAGTGCCCTTTCCACTGGGATTCAAAATACGGATTCCCTGAATCCCCTGGATGGAACTAAAAAGGATAAATCTTTCTTTCATATTTTGGCATGAAATATGTTGACAGTCCTGCAGTAACCTTTTTATTATGCAAAAGAAATAATCATAATTTTAAAAATTGCAGCCAGTGGTACTCTAATCTCACAGGGATTTTGATGGACAACTCAAATATATGCTCAGTGATGGTAGCCAGATTATTATTATTGATATTATATTCTGGATTGTCTGATATGTAAATATGTTATAGAAGAGTTTATTTATTTTAAATGGTGTTTGTTAATGTGTACATACATTTATCTTGAAGCGAGTTGGCACAAGGATTTTTGGCAATTACAAAAATGTTGAATATAGAACGCACATTTTTATAACACATAGATTGAATAAAATAAATTGAAAAAATTGAATGGCCTTTGTTGTAAGGTTGTTAATATTATATGCACCATTGCACCCTATCTATTTAAGTGGTGAAGCAATAGGGTGATAATTATTTGCTGTATACCTGACAATTTTATTGCAGTTAAGTAGCAAGAACACAAGAGGGAGCTGCTGGCTATATGTTACGTATGAGATAAAAGTAAAACATTGAATTGCCTTTTCACATGATGAAATATGAATGAACAATTCACAATAGTCCTTTAAATTGTTGCTATTTGACTGGCTGTTGCTAGCCTGGAAACCAGACGAATCTGCCAGAGCAAGAAAATGTAATAAAAAATTATATAGTGCAGTGATATTAGTCTGGCCACGCCAGCCAGGCTAAGCTGTTTTACTGTCCTTTGCGTCATTTATGTTTTATGTATACACTTTTTTATGGTCAATTTACTCTATGTATATTATACAGTCAGTGCTTTATCACTATTTAGTATTGTTAATAATAAAACACTATTGTCATTTAGAATATGAAGAAGCAATTAAAATGTCCCAGTGGCCAATAGACCATGGTAGGTGTACACTACCAATTGATTTGACTTTTTTCTGTCATTGGAGCACTGCATATGAATATGAATGTGCCTGAATGTCATCCACCCAAAATTATGCTCCCCCCGAAACCTGCATATAGATCTACAATCAGAATTGCTATGGCAACGGCTCTGTCAGTGCCCAAGGTAGTTGTGTGCAGTGTGCCTCCAGACAAAAGTGAAACTATGATAGTCTCAGCACGTCTCATAACCCCCTCCCCCAGTCAACCACACACACTTTCACACTCATAATGTTGCATACCACGCAGGCAAAACATGCTGAGACACTGTTCTGAATGGATCAGGGGGTGGGGGATTCAGGTGAGGACTTCCTAATAATCTAGTCAAAGAAGAGACGAAAACCACACTACCTGCCCTCATATACAGCCTGTCTTCAAAACAAACAGTCACGCAAGGTACAGCTGAGATCAGCAAGACTGCTCTTCTGGATTCAACTTGCCAGCTCACTTCGCCAAATAGCCTCCTATAACCCCATTTAAAAAATGCCTCTTATGTTTTATGTGCCTCACTTTCAATGTATTTACAAAGACAACTTTATTCTCAATGACTGTACAAGTAGAAGTAGGCCAACACAGAGCCATTTTTATGCAGTTTTGGGCATAGATAATATTAACTGCAAACACATAGGCCTAATGCAGTCCCATAGAATACCATTCAAGCAACGGTCATTGATTAATAAATTAAATATTGTGAACAGCTATAATAACTAACAGCTATAATTAAGGGGATCATTTTCTGTACATGAAGAAGACCATGAGCTCATTCAAACATACAAAAACACAACAAGGCTCCAGTGTCAACTCAGCATTTCAGCAGCTTTGAGCCGGTCTATCCTAAACATGACCAAAGAGCATTTGGAACAAGCTTCTCTCCCCACCCTTGCATTTAGAGCTATGATTCACAGTTTCCTCTTCCAAACTGTGGGCAGGACACCGTAAAAGCCACAGGCTGACAAGTGTTTCATGTGGCCATGCAGGGGCATATGCTGCGCTGCTGAGCAGTGGTGTAAAGTAACTTAAGTACATTTACTCAAGCACTGTACTTGAGTACAATTTTGAGGTATTTTTTACTTTACTGGAGTATATCCAATTATTGTACTTTTACTCCACAATTATTTGAAAAATGTTGTTGTTACTTTGTATATTTTGATTATTATTACAACACATACATTAACAACTTCAGCCCTATACATTTCGGCCATTTGAAAATAGCCGATCTACAAGCTCGTAGATCTGCTATTTTCAAAAGGTTTTTAGACATTTTATATTTGAAAACTTGTGAAATGGGACATTCTGCACAATGAGTACTTTCTACTTATGGTACTTTAGGGTACATTTTGATACCAATACTTTTGTACTTTTACTCAACTACATTTTTAATTGAGATTTGAGTATTTCTACATTGCAGTATTGATAATTTTACTTAGGTAAAACATGTTATACTTTTTCCACCACTGCTGCTCTGCTGAGTCAAGGCAGGAAGGAGAGTGCAACAACCTTTAGGTTGCCCTCTTTATTTGACACACTGTCTTCCCTGCCCACTGGTTTGAAACTGGGAGTGTGGGTGGAATAGTCAAATAACGCTTTCTAAATTCGGCAGTGGTGGAAAAAGTATTCACATTTTTTACTTAAAGTAAAAGTATCAATACTGCAATGTAGAAATACAGAAATACAGAATTCAAAATGTACTTTTTACAAGTTTTGAAATGTTTTCAAAAAATCTTTTCAAAATCGCAGATCTACAACCTCACTATCGCGAGCATCGTGAGCTTGTAGATTGGCTGTTTTCAAATGGCTGAAATAGGCTGAAGTGTAATGTTTTTTGACAATGGCAGATCTACAAGCTCATTTGCGACCTGTTGTGAGCTTAATTATAGATTGGCTATTTTCAAATAGCCAAAGTACCATATTATATAAGGTTGAAGTGATTAATGTAAGTTTACATTAATATTAAAAATCTACAAAGTAACTATAGTAACTAAAGTTTTCAAATATTTGTAGTGGAGTAAAAAAAAGTACAATATTTGCCTCTGAGATGCAGTGCAGTAGAAGTAAAATACTGAATACTGAAAAAAAAAACTGAAAAATTGGAAATACTCTAGTAAAGTAAAACAAAACAAAAAACTCAAAATTGTACTTAAATACAGTACTTGATTAAATGTACTTACTTTACACCACTGTTAGTAGGTTGCCCTCTTTATTTGACTCAAGTCTTCCTCATACCTGCCCACTGGTTTGAATTGGAACTGGGAGTGGTGGGTGGAAGAATAGTCAAATAAGGCTTTCTAAATTCGGAAGGGTGGTCTGGAGGTTCTTAAGGTCACTGGCATTTAAAATGTCAAGTGGTAAAATAGGCTACTGAGTCATGGGACAAACTCCAACAACAGGAAATTTCGGTTAAGCTTGTTCGGTTAAAAGCATTTGACTTAAGTTAACCTCTTATTTGGACAATAAAAGTGTATTGTTAAACACCAAAGGCAACAACACATGCTATGTTGATAACAGCTAAGGGTAGTCTTGCGTATAGCCAGACAACTATTCCACAATCTCCGAATGCTATCGGAAACATTTGAAAATTGTGGCAGGCAACAGGCCACGCGTGACTATACAGGGTAATAACTAGTTGTGGAAGAAGTACACATTTTTTTACTTAAGTAAACGTATCAATACCACAATGTAGAATTACTCTGTACAAGTAAAAGTCCGGTATTAACCTAAACCAATGGGTAAAAGCACAAAAGCATCAAAATATACTTAAAGGTAGGGTAGTGATTTGCCATTATTCAAATAATTGCAAAATGGGTCTGTATTCTGATAGTAGGCCTACTCATTGCTATGGAGTGTTTGTTCGGTAAAAGTAGTCTCCCATATTTCTCCAGTTTGATAAACAGAAAATGCATTTTCAGTGCTCTCTCCTGATTGGCTTAAATGTTGTCACCTACCTGAAAATGTATATTCTCTTTACTTCAGAGCTGGAGAGACCCTGTGACCGAACAAACGCTCTGTAGCAATGATTAGAATATACTACTTTAACCTTTTTAACAAAAACAACAAAATATATCACTTATACCTATAATGTACTTAGGCTACTATACAATATTTTTAAAATAGCAGATCTACATGCTCATTTGAGATGCATTGTGAGCTTGCAGATCGGCTATTTTCAAATAGCCAAAGTACCTTATTATACAGGGTTGAAGTGATTAATCTAAGTTATGTAATAATATTAAAAATCTTCAAAGTAACTTAAGTTTTCAAATAATTGTAGTGGAGTAAAAGTGCAGTATTTGCCTCTGAGATGTAGTGGAGTAGTACTGGAAAGTATTGGAAATCGGAAACACTCAAGTAAAGTACAAATACCTCAAAATTGTACTTATGTACAGTACTTGAGTACATGTACTTAGTTACTTTCCACCACTGGTATGAAAGTAAAATGTAGAATGTAAGCTCGTCCGCAGGGGTCTAATTTATTTGCAATCAAGGATATACAGTTTCAATCTGAGTCATATTCTATTCTGAATGGAGAGCAATTTGATACTGCACGTTTAGTACAGTCGCTCATTGCAGCGATACAGCAGCAGAGCTCCAAATGGCTCAAATGCATTTTCATCGATTTATAGTTGTAATAGCATGATGATGTAATCTTTCTCACTTTGCAACCTTCCTCTATTATGAAAAAACATTTCATCATCGGCGCTCAATCATTTACCAGGAGAGAAGAAAAAAAAAACTCACGTCACCAGCCGTGGCAAGCCTGGTGCTCAGATATGGCTTAGAGCCCGCCTACTGTGTCCGGTGATTTACACACACATACACCAGTGGTGTGTTCTAGATTTTTTTGGAGGGTATACTATGATGATTATTCCCTGCCTCCCACATGCATGGCATGCGCACATGCGCGCGTCTATAATTAATTAAATGTAAACAATTTGCAGAAACACACGCACGCACGCACACACACACACACACACACGCATGTATGGACACGCACACGCGCTCAGACAGTTTCCGTATCCGCTCTAGACCGGATCTGCCACCTCCTAAGAGAATGTATTTCAGATTTTTGTAATATTTTTTCAGGTGGTTCTCAAATATTTTCATAAATGTTTTGTGCCAGGGAGCATTTGTGTTGTTAGAATGTTTAATTGTTTTTCTCCAAATATTCAAGAGTTTTTGAAATGGCAAGCTCACGACGCGTTGTGAGCTTGTAGATGCCTTATAGGTTTGAAGTGCTCATGTGGCCTATAAGTTGCTTCTTTTGGGCTCGCTTTCCCAGATCTGGTTGCTTATTTCTCTCACACGATCTGGCAACACTGGGCTGAAAGCAGCTGTCGGTCATTGCTATAATCACGTGCGTCATTTCCGTTGTCAGGTGGTGCTTGTCGCTGTGGAAAGATGCGAGCAGGAGGGAGACGGAGCAGCGGAGGCTTTCCCACAGACAGTCGCTTGGTTCGGTAGCAGCAGGAAAGCAAGCAGCGGCTAAAAAGACCACCATACCCCCTCCTCCTCCTCCTTGGCCCCTTTCATTTGGAGGAACAAAACGGCGTCGTTTATGTGAAAGAAATGTCCCGCTTGTAACGACACGACGTGAGACTTTAAACCCCGGCGGTGTTCGTTGGGCTCGAGGTAAGAAGAATCGAAAATAGCCGATCTACAAACTCACAAGGGGTCGTGGACGTAGGGCGTTGTGAGCTTGTATATCGGCTTTTTTTTTCGGGCCGTGCGCGACGTCGTCGTACGACGAAGCATAGAAACCAGGCTAGAGAGAGAAAGGAGGTTATGCTGTGCGATATAACTCCATAGTAGGAGGGTGTCGCTGTCCAAAGCATAACAGATCTACAGAACTATCTACTCCGACGCGACGTTGGCTTGTAGATCTGTTATTTTTTTGGGGCAAGCGGACGGAGAATTTTAAATGAAGCTTTAGCCAGCTGGAGCTCATTTGTTTAAATGGCCTCCCGGCTGTCGGCTGAAGTGAGAGAAACTTCGCTAGCTGTGTAACTTATTTGCCTTTATTATCGCATCTTGCCTACATGATACGCAATGGGGTGAATAATGTACTGTGGTGGCCGCTGCGATATTTATGCTGCGTTTGGTGGTAGTTTGCATTTCAAACGCCACCAAATCGTTGTTGTGTTGCTTGTTGCAGGCAGTGTTGCCAGGTTGTGTGAGAAATAAGCAACCGGGTCTAGGAAAAGAAGCCAAAAAGAAGTGTCTTGGGCCACATGAGCACTGTTAAACCTATATGCATCGGCTTTTTGAAAATAGCCGATCTACAAGCTCGTGATGTGAGCTGTTAAGTCTGCTATTTTCAAAAACTCTTGCAATAAAAATTGGAATATTCTTTTGAAACGTTCTAACACAAATGCTCCCCTGTGGCACACTTCATGAAAATATTTGAGAACCACCGGTTTTAAATATTGATTAAAAGAAAGCCTAAAATAAGCAAGTACACGCTACACTGTAGAAACCAGCCCAAAAAACGCAACTGCATTTTTTTTTACAAGCAACTTTACAGAAATGGACGACCAAGTCGCTTATAATAAGCCGACGTGGCAACACTGCTTGCGGTACGTGCCCCCTTTGTGTGGCTGGCCGCTCTGTTGGCCATGTCTTATTAAAACCAATCAATCCAGTAAGCTTTGTTGTACTTTTCATTGTTTTTCCATTTATCATAAGCTTGGTGTTATAGATCACTCGTGGAGCCACCTTAAGAAATATGTTAACTTTGGTTGCTGCATGATTTTTGTGTAAAATGCTGCATTAATTCAAGAGTAACTTCACAATGAATGACATTATTATTGGGGTGGCGTGAGGCGGGCAGATAGTTATTGTTGTGGGGACAACATAGTAGCCCCTGCTTCCCTGATAAGCACTGTTGCCATGTCGGCCTATTATAAGTGACTTTGGGCTTCTTTTTCAGTATAGTTGCTTGTAACAATTGTTGGTTGCGGTTTTTGGGCTGGTTTCTAGAGTGTAATTGCCTCAAAAAATGTTTTAAAACCAGTGGTTCTCAAATATTTTCATAAATGTTTTGTGCCACAGTGAGCATTTGTGTTACACTGTTTCACAAATCTTCCACATTTTATTGCAAGAGTTTTGGGGGGAAAAGCAGATTTAACAAGTGTGAGCTTGTAGATCGGCTATTTAGATGCATATAGGTTTAAACTTTAAAGTGCTCATGTGGCCTAGTTGCTTCTTTTGGGCTTGTTTTCCTACACCTGGTTGCTTATATCTCTCACAAAATATGGCAACACTGCTGATAAGCCTTACTTACTGTCTGCTTGAATGTGCACGAGTTGCATCATTGCCCTGCACAGTCTGTGGGTTTTATTTGGATTAACAGTACAGTACATGCTGTAGCCAGATGTCTGGACCCTGTGGTCATAAGATGTCTCCAAGCAATACCTATTTCTGTCTTGATTCTAAAGATTTACATCCAGTTGTTTGCATCATGACCTTGTGGTCTTGGCCGTAGAAATGGTCAAGGACGTTCTGACTGTAGCGATGTAGCCAGCGACTGCAGTTATAATTGCTGACTAGAAATGGCTTGATTGATAGGCATCTCAACATTTCAATCAGACAATAGGATTGAAGCCCATATGACCTTCTTCGAGTTGTAAGGGAAAGAATTTGCAGGAGAGGCAGCAAGCCCTTTGTCCTTACACCTTGCATTTGATCAATTTATTGCCTCTCCCTGGGCTTACGTTGATAAAGTGATTTAGTTTTTCCCCTAATTTTTTTCATATTAGATCACCATAGCTTCTTTAAGTTTTCTTTGTCCTGTCAGGCATTAAAATAAAGATGTAGGAGTTCCTTGCCGAGCGCGCTGAGTGGCATGCAGCCAGGGTATATCTGCTACAATAGATAGTCTTGTGGGTGGATCTGCAGCCACTGATGTGGTCGTTTTGTCCTCCTAATGCTATTTACAGAGCCCACATTTTCGTGGGCACTGACAGCATGTCTCTCCGCCTTTTGTGTGATATTGTGATTCAGAAACAAGTGTTTCTGTTCTCCTTTCTCTGGTACAATTGGAGGCAGATTTGTCTTGCTTGCTACTGTAGATCATCGGCTGTGGAGAGAGGCAGACTAGCGTCAGATAAGGCTGTCATCACACTGATGTCATTTAGGTCAATGTGCATTAGTTGGTTACTTTGACCTCTGCTTTTTAGAGCTGTCGGAGGTTTCTTTGAAGCAGGGCATCCACCGTTGAGTGGGTAAATGGTTAAATTGCTGTGACGTGTGGGGCACCTTCTACCCTTGAGTAACTTTACTGTTAAGGGTTCAATGTGCATGGATTGGTTTAGCAAGATTTGTAAACACTGACTAAGTGGATGATTTCCAAGCTATGGGGATATGGGTCAGGTTTACTGGAAAACGGTGGAATTAAGGTAGCTGTGATGAGTTGAACCCATGCATAACTACAGATGGCCCTTGGGCTGGGGGTGACATAGACTGCAAATCAATATCACGATTATTTCAAACTTTTGATGAACATGATTGGTCATAACATGATTGGCTATAAAAATCGGTTTCGATATATTTTTGGTTAATTGCCCAGCAATAGGGGCGCTCAAGTGGCGCAGTGGAAGTCCCTGCCCACCACCGCGGAGGTTGGTCGAAATTCGAATCCACCGTGGTGCCTCCGGCTTTTTCGGGCATCTATGCGAACAAAATTGTTCGGTGGAGGGAAGGCGGGCAGGGAGGGTGATATTGGTCATTGTACGTACTCCTACGGGCTGGGGGGCGTCACATGTCCCCCCGGTGGGGGCTCCTCACTGGCAGGTGAATCAGTAGGATACAACACCGCAGTGACAACACTGTAATGTGTGTGGGGAGGTCTCAATTGGCATAACGACAAAATTTGGGAGAAAAAGGGGTGAAAAACTAAATTGGCTACTCAAAAATATTAAGAAAGGGAAAAAATGCCCAGCAATAGATGACTGTGTCTGAAACTGGCTGGTAATGTGAAATACTTGCCTACTGCAGCAGTTAAACTTTCAATTTCAATTCATTCTTTGTCCACTTAATCTGTCAGCTTCATGGGTGCCATCCAGTTGTGGCCAGACAGACACATTGGATCATAATGATTTGTCTTATCATTGTCCCTTTGACTGCTTTAGAATAGACTGTTCTCTTACTATCTGTATTGTGACTCTGGGTCACTGTGGTTTGTGCAGATAAATGTTGTCACATGAAAACCTCAGCTCATCGCCCTCGGTGGGTGATGACTACTAGTGATGGCGACAGACAGGCGAGAGATGCGATGACACTGTCTGCTGTCTGGGATCACAGAAAACCTCATGGAAGTGAGAATTCATATCGGCCCACGCTGGCTTCCAAGTGCCAACTCTCCTGCATGCCTCCGCGTTGCCAAAACGCTAACCGGCAAGTGGTGCACATTCTGCACAACCACTATTTTGAAAACGCAGAGGTGTAGCATATAATGTATACGTGGTAATTTAACTGTTATTTATTTGTTCAGTTTTTCCTACTGATAAGGCACACAGAGCTGTGGGACCTATTTCACATCATCATTGGTGTCATCACGATGACATTTAAATAATTTTCAGAGAGGAATTCTAGTCCATGGGAGGGAAGCCCCGGGGCGACAGCTGGGTGAATCACTCCCTTCAGTTCTAGGCACCACTTCCTTATTACGGGAACCAGGGGGTGGTGGGTGGGATCATCATCATGAGAGCTCATTATAAGCAAACAAAGCATGGCCTACCTCAAGCTCCTGAAATCCTGGGCTGCAGGTCTACCATGGCAGTTTACTGTAGTTTGTGTCATGATGTGTCACAATTTGCCACTGGTTCCTCTGGTATGTGTTTCTACTTCCAATATCCTACTAGTATAAGGCTTAGCAATTAAAGGTTTCAGCCCTGCAGGGACATGCATGTCATTTCTGAGAGGGAGGCATGCATGCCTCACCAGCCAGGTCTAGATAAGCTGCCTGTACAGATTTTGAGATAAAACCATGCAGATTAAGAGTGGAAGGATTTTGCTGAATGCTTTGCCATTGCAACAGTAAAATGCCAAAGCCGGACCTCTGTTGCAATGTTACGAACCGCTGCAAAATCTGTCAATTGCCCAGCACTGCCACGCTCATGAAAGAATTCCGGGCAATTCATTGTGAAGCAAAATGTATTTACATAGTTGCATTTTCACATTTCAATTGCAGAACATGGGCCCATTCTCAATGCTCCATGTGGAGGCTGAACCTTTAGGGTGTTGCCCTTGACACTAGCAGCCATCATGCTGAATGGAGTCATAATGGCCTGCCATTCACACTGAGGTGTTGGTAAACGTGTGGGAGGGGTGTTTAAAACGGGCTGGGAGGAGCTGCCCTGAATTTTACCCCCTTTTTCTCTCATGTCCTTTTTGGTACTGTACCACATAACACAACCTTGCGCTCAGTGAGACAGGAGGACAACTCCTGATGTCATCGGTATGGTCATTCTTTTTAAAGGACTGCTATTTTTAAGCGCATGAAAGTTTTGTTTTATTATAGTTATTTTGTCAGATGCTCCGTTGAACTACTTTAGTCCTGGATGTGTAGCTCAGACGAATCTGCAGAGAGTTTGCAACGTTGCATCCTTGCAGTCACATGTCGGTCTTCAGTGCTTTAATTTGCCTATCTTTATCTGATGTATTTGTTCCCCCTGCAGAGCTCCAGTATGTCTAAGCGGCGCTTGTCAGAGAGGGGAGCCGGGGAGACTTCGGGCCGGGCCAGCAAGCTCCTGTGTCCAGGGATATCTGGCAGCAATGCCAAGAGAGCTGGGCCCTTCGTCCTCGGTAAGGGAGCTGCTGAGATTTATTTAAGCCCCAAAAGAGGGCCTGTGTGTGTGTGTATATACTGTGCAGGAAAGATGGGGGGGGGGGGGGTGTCTGCACATCTGAGACAAGAATGTGAAGAATTTTTCTGATCCCCTTGACATTGGCTAAAAAGCTCAGAATTCAGTCTGTTGCTTCCTACCTCTTCTCAAGAAGACCTGTCTCTTCCATATTCTCAAAACCTGTCAGATCTTCAGCATAACACACTTCCACAGCATTCGCACTGCTTAGTGCCAAAGAAAACAAGAGGCTGAGAGGTGTGAATGGGTGCATGCACATGCAGCCTAAAATTACTTGCAGAGACCACACACTTAAGACTGTAGCATACCTTTTGGTCAAGCAGCTGTCTCCCCTGCTAACCAACCCCCCACATCCCACCTTTTCACTTGCAGGGCCTCGCCTTGGCAACTCACCAGTGCCCAGCATAGTGCAGTGTCTGGCCCGGAAAGACGGTACAGATGACTTCTATCAGCTCAAGGTAAGAGTGTGTGTCTCTTTAGTACACTTTTTCTTTGTATTGATGTCAATGACTTACTGTACGCTCATGGTTCAAAAGCAGTTTGAACATTCCCATCCAAACAATGGCCCCGTATCTCCATAGTCATCTGAACTTTTGACCTTCTTAAGTACAAGGCTACTCTTCTTAAGTAGCCTTGTTGTCACTGTTCATTTTATGGTTCCCACTGTTTCAGCCTGTGTCAAACGACAGGCCACAGTCGGGCTATTTCTTTATTGGGGCAATCCACTAATGTCTTTACACAAGAGTCACATTAGGAGGAGGAAAAGAATGAAAAAGGTAGCACCCCACCTGGAATGTCAACTTTTGACCTCATGCCATGTCCATGAGGTGAGTCATTCTGAGACCCCACCCCCCAGTATTGCAGCGCCTCAGTGTCTACGGCATGGCTTGTTTACTACACATTGGGACATGTGCCAATGTGTCAAAGCTTTAGTCCCCTGCCTTTTGCCCCCAGCTGCACAGGCATGCTTTTGCCTTCAGAGTTTAAAAGTGCCCCCTTATTTGGCTGGTGTCAATTGTATTTGATTTTGTTTTGTTTTTCCAACTGCCCCCCTTCCAAAAGGTTTTGTCTCAATCAATCAACCTTGCATCTTCCAACATTCCAAATCCATTTTGTCATGAAATGCATCCCCAGGCCCCAGTTCGGTTACGGTGAATTATATGACTCTGGTAGGCAGTGTTTTTATGAAACCACAAATAAACAACATTATATGTCTGTTTAAAAAAACGTAGGTCAGTAGGACTTGAAGTTGCCACCATCACACTGTAAGTTTGCCATAACTGGCTTGGTACTTGTGAGCTTGCAGGCCAGTCTAATCATCATTAAAGCAATGAAGTCTCTGTCATGCAATTAATTTCTGAAACGGGTCGTTATGTTTTGCATGGTTTTGGTAGTTTAGTGATTATGGAGGGCAAAGGCGGGGCATCATCGAATTGTGAGCCGTCTGTGCCCTTTTTTATTTGCTTGAGCCCTTGCCCCAAAACATCTGCGCGTGGCTCTGCAGCTGCATAGTTCAACCCCCTGCTACATGCTAAGCTATGGTCATGTGCTTTCCAAGTTAAATTATTCAGCCCTTTAAGAATGGTCCTAATCTCAAGTGGCGCAGGCTTTTGCCCGTTTCTGATCCCCATCTGAGTCTGTGCCAGGTGACCTCTGACCTTTTGTGTGTCTTTGCCTTGTTTTAGATCTTGACACTGGAGGAGCGGGCGGACTCTGCCGGGGAGACCCAGGAGGAGAGGCAGGGAAAAATGCTGCTACACACAGAGTACTCCCTGCTGTCCCTGCTGCACAACCAGGATGGAGTGGTGCACCACCACGGCCTCTTCCAGGTACTAGTCTGTCAAACCATAAGGCAGGGTGGACTACTATCCCAAATCCACGCTGCAACCAATATGGTTCTCACTCATCAAAGTTGCAATGGAGAAGAGCTTAAGCTAAATACTAAGGAAATGGAATGCTGTAGCTTTTAAGCAAACAGCATGACATCAAATTGACATTTTGTCAGAAAGCTCACGATTCTCAAAAAAGGCTATACAAATGATACACACAGACACATACAAATTGACTCGATACTTTAAAGAGAAACATGAGCTTTGTTATATAGCGACAGAGAGAGAACATTGAGACTTTATACACTAGTCTGTATTAGTCGGCACCTCTGTGGGCGTGCGTTTTACAAAACACAATGGCATCACCACAGTTTCTGTTGGTTCTGTAAATTGTTTCAAAACAAGTAGGGACGTGCTCTTTTTACTGCCTCAGTAAGTCAGCATACTGTAGGTGAGCTCATCATCATTGGGACTAATTAGCTACTTTCGCTTTAATCAGCCTTGGTTCAGTGGATAGGAAGGAGAGCACAGCTAAAAGCCATAGACCTATTCATCTGCAGTCATTCTCTATTCACAGCACCATCCATTCACAGTGACTCACTCTCTCACCTCCTTCCTCTCTTCCCGTACGTCTCCTGCGTTAACTTTGTTATTGTGCCATCTGCTTGGTCTCTCTCTTCTGTATTACAGAAGCTCCTGTCCCACTATAGTAGTGTTCTCAGAATAGCAGCATTGAGCTGTGGCAATCTCTGATTCATTCAAGGCCCGCAATATTGATTGAATTATTATAGAGCATCCCCACTGCACTAGAAGCAGTTGGTAATGAAAGCGCTCAGAGGCTGTAGCTCTCCCTTTGACAACCTGATACAGAAATCAATGGAGGAGCCTTGGTTCTGCTAAGACCTTAGGCATAAGCCTGTGCAGAAGAATGACCTTTTGTTATTCATCCTCAGTTACCGCATCCCCCAGTAAGGAGGGGCGGACGTGTTCCATTCACATTTAGAGCGTGCTACTGTTGGCTGTAGGCATTGCTATTGATTGCATCCCGGGTCAGCGTCCTTCCCATGTTGAGTGGATCACTTTGATTGTGTCGCACGCTACAGGAATCCACATGATTCATGCACAAGCTGATTGTGATGTATATTGATCTAAGGTAGTTGGTGGGGGGGTGGTATTGGTGCATTATCAGACCACCAGCTCCATGGCTTTTCAACAAACTTAATATAAAAAGTCTGCTTCCACCCAAGGATTCTAACTAGAACTCGGAGCAAGGCTGAAAACATTACACCAATTCTCAGTCATAGAATTGATTTTTAAATATTGGTGATCAGAGTCATAATTCTGGTGATGATCTTTAAATCAGTCAATGTTTTAGGCCCAAAATAGAACCCAGAGGAACTCTCTGTTCCCATAGTTATACCAAAATAAGGTGAGGCAGTGTTTAGTTATTATGCCACACATATGTAGTTTGGGGGGGAGAAATAAAAATTATTTGTTATCCTTTAAATGCTTTTTTTGTCTTTAAAACACCTCTTTTTATGCTTTAAAGCACTTGCATAAAATGTGCTGTCGAAATAAAACCTTGCATTGTCTTCACATTTGTCGTATTATTTGCTTTCCCAGGACAAAGCGTACGAGATTGTGGAGGACATGGAGGCCAACAAGGTGCGCAGGATGAAGAAGCGAATCTGCCTGGTGCTGGACTGCCTGTGTGCCCACGACTTCAGCGACAAGACAGCGGACCTCATCAACCTGCAGCACTATGTCATCAAGGAGAAGCGACTGAGCGAACGCGAGGCCATCGTCATCTTCTACGACGTGGTGCGAGTTGTGGAGGCCCTGCACAAGGTGAGGTCCAGCTGACCTATAATGTATGCATTTGTACATGAATACAGTATGTACGGTACTGCAACGCTTATGTCGATTTATTTATCCGTATGCAACTCAGAAATGTGTTTCTTTTCAGCTGAAAATGTCTTATTTTATTTTTTTGCGAAAGCATACATCAGGTATACTGATACTAAAATTGCACAGATTTTTTTTTATTTAGTAATTTCATTGGTGAAGGCAACTGAATGATAAAAGGAAGCATGCTATAACTTTTTGTGCCTTTCTCAGCACGGAAGGCAAACTGCATTGTTGTTGTTTCGGGTCATACATCCCTTCGATGACTCATTTCCCATGTTCGTGTGCCACTCCCAGAAATGAGATGAAAGATTGTTTTGATTGCAGTGATTCACTTAGAGCAGTTTGACCAATCTTTCCTCTACTTTTCTCTCTCTCTCTCTGCAGAAAAATATTGTGCACAGAGACCTTAAGCTTGGAAACATGGTGCTGAACAAACGGTAAGATGAACCGCGATCATTCTGCCAGCCAGGCCATCTCATTGGGGCCTGTCTTCATTAGACCTAGTTGTGAAGTTAGCCTGCCAGTAAGTCGCTCACTTTAGACTCAGTCATGCATGAGAGGCCTCACAGCCAGGCCCAGCGACCTGTATCCAGTGTGCATTTGACCTTATACCCAAGCAGGGGTGAAGTTCTCAGTCCCGGAGCCTGGGACCAGCCATGCTAACTTAAAGTCACTTTTACTGAAACTACTCTGACGCTCCTGTCTGGTTCTCCCCCATGCCTGTGTGTTGAGTAAGACTTGGTGATTCATTTCCCGCAGTCACATTCCCTGGGAGCGAGGAGGAGGAGGAGAGGGGGCTAGAACCTAGTGTAAAACAGGGGGCGAAGAACGCATCTCTGCTTTGTTCTCTGCGAGAAACTTGCTGGTGGTGATGGGGGTCAGTGTGTGTGTGTGTGTGTGTGTGCGAGCGCGTACGCACACACACGTACAGGGGAATGGCACTGCACACATATAAACCCTGGTGTGTGTGTGCGTGAGTGCACCTCAGGTCACAGAGTGCCGCAAATCGGATAGGCTCTGCGGAATGCAAGCTCCTCCATCCATAAAGCCCTCTCCAAACCCCATGTGTGCCGAGTGTGTGAGTGAATTGGGGGGGGGGGGGGGGTTTGGCTTTCAGCCACTCTCCTTTTTTCCTCCCCCTCGAAAACTGCTAATTCTGCTGTAAATTCATCCAAAGCTTGTTGAATTTCAATCATATTCTTTGCTGTAGTGACTGACTAGTGAGAGACATCATGTTAGCAGGCCATGTTGAAGAGTGCGAACAGCTATTGCCGTTTTCCTCCTTTTGTGACGCGTGTTTGCGCAGCAGAGAGTGCACGCTCAGAGAGTGCACGCTCAGAGAGTGCACGCTCAGAGACACTGGAGAAATACCCCATAAAGCCAGCCTTTTTCATACGGGGGGCCACATGACTAACAAACACACGCTCTCGAGCCTACGCATGCTTATCTATATATACATACAGATACACACACCTTCACAGCTAAGCATGCATACATCCGACCGACAGCATGATGGTGCATAATCACGGGTCTGTTCTATTTGCGACAGAGGCCACTCATTCTCTTGTGGAACATCACCGGTTTTATATGCATGAGTGCATGCATTGAAATGTAATGCTCCCAGGTATGCCGTCACTCTTAATACTTTCACACACACACAAACTCATACATTCACCGGCTCTCTCTACACACTCGCTCACACAAGCCCATGCACTCACCGTGAGAGAGAGACACACACACACACACACACAGTGTCAGTGCTGTAGCTCCGGTGCCCTCACCAGCAGTGGTGGTGATGAAACAGGAGAGTGTTTTGGCCAGAGAGAGGGAGGGGTGGCGGAGAGCATGGAGCAGACGAGCGGAACACTCCGTCCCAGCTGGAGACAAAGGAGAGGCCTGCCAAAGGCCCCATAGCTCAGGGCTGACTCACACACCGCCATGCACGTCACACACACACACACACACACACACACACACAGAGTCCTCTCTCTGTTTACCCTCTCCTTTCTCTCTGCTTCTTTTCATTTGCAACCATCCCACTCTCTTTGCTTTTACTCTCCTGCTTTCTTTGTCTTCCTGGCATGTCCTTTGGTTCCTCATACTTTATTCCATTCGATCTTTCTTTTTTGCCATGAACTTGCATTCGCTAGTGCATTTCCTGTCCCCCAACACCTAGACATGCAAAATGGGAGTACAGTATGGGAATAACAAGAGTAAGCCCCCCCCACCCCCTCTCCTTTAGCCTCGTCTGTCTCCCGCTGTCCTAACGTCACTCTGGGAAATGCAGCATCAATTTTCTCATTAGTTGTTAGGCTACCACACATACAAATCGTGTGATTAAGTGTTAATTTCAGTCTTGAGAGTGCAAAAATGGACCCATAAGGATTTTGTTGTGCAGGATGCTGTAGATCACTCATCACGGCTGTTGACTGTGTGTGTGTGTGTGTGTGTGTGTGTGTGTGTGTGTGTGTGCGTGCGTATGCATGTAAAGCTGTATCGATTTGCCTTGACATCTTAATGCTGACGGGCAGTTGGATGTGCATACATGATGCACCAACACACAGTATGCAAACAACAGCCATACTGCACACCCAGGTGCTAATGGGACTTTGTCTACTGTATAGATTGCTTTCAGTTAATTGACATCAGCGGGGGTCTGGTGACCCATCGTTTTGCCATTGTGTTGAAGATGAGCTCACACATTTGACATTTGTATGCGGCTGCCCTTGCTTGCTGCTCAACCCCCCACCCCCCACTTTGTCCTGTTGACTCGCTGGTTTGTTTGTCATGATTTTGTTTGCCGCTGCAGTAAAATGAGTTGGTGACAAACCTTGCTCCATTTTGACCAAAGTGCCAGCTACACCATTGTTCAATTATTACAGTGAAAAGTCTCATTATTTTGTTGTAGTCCTAAAATTGATTGTAAAATGGAGACAAAGAAGGCAAAATGGCCCCGGCCCATCACGTAATGTAATTCCCCGCCTCCCTCTCTCAGGATCAAATTTAACTTCTGCCCAAGAGAGACCCTCAGACGTTTAGCTCTTAAAGAGAGGTATTTTCGGGATGTGCAATTTGCAAGTCCCTGTGCTGAGGATGCCCTGTATTCAACCTTGTTCCATCTCATCAGCAGGGACAGGGTTTATTTACAGCAGGAGGTTGTGGGGAGAGTTGGGGAAGAAGGAGGGGTTGGAGTTGTGTGGGGGTGCCTGTTCGGGTTTCTGGTTTCCCGGGGGTCACATGACCAGGAAGCGGAGATGGTGTGGTCTCCCATGTCCCTGGGGACCCTCGCCTCAGCAAGGCGAACATGCAATCTCATTCACCCAATCTCCGGTGCAAGAATAGAAGCCTGGGTTGTGATGCGGGCAGACAAAAGATGGAGCCGCTCCTCGACAAAGGAGGCTTTTAATGTCGAAGGCCCTTAAGAGCACCATATTTCTTGTTTCTCCAGCCTGTCCATGTGCAGATCATGAGGCCACCATGGCGCTTCAGAGGACAGTTGATGTTTTCTGAATACCCACCCAGAACATATAATTGGATTAAAATTATTATTTAAACAGATCTTTGAGTGGAACAATGGGAGATCAGAGCATCTACATGTGTGGGTGTTAAAAGGAATTGGCTCCAGACATTAGAATGAGGATGAGGATGCGTGGATAAAGCAGGGTGTGAAAGTGAGAGGGAATAGGGGAAGCTGTTGACCTCAGGTTCTTTAGAAAGCGGATGTGAGTGAGGAGCGTGATCCTGAGTGGACCTAGGCTGTAGACTGCAGCTGTGTGTGTGTGTGTGTGTGTGTGTGTGCGTGCATATTTATGCATGCATGCTGCTCACTGTTGGGGGTGTGTGCGCGTGTGCATTTTTAAGTGAGACCAATTGAGTGGGTGCACTTAAAGGTGTGCATGTATGTGCATATTCTAGCAGCCATCCCCACCACATATACAGGTTTACATACCCTATTCGTCAGCCCAGTGCCACGCAGTCTTAGTCACCCAGACAATTATCCCAAGCCACAAGCTGACTCACATGTTTGTCAAAGCATGGCTTTTTATTTTCTCTTTCTCTCTCTAAAGAACAAGGAGAGGCAGAATAGTCCCCCTGGTTTAAAACCCTATATGATTTCACTCTGCCACACACAAACTGTTTATCTTTGATGAGTCAGGCAAAGAAATGGGATCAGCCCACAGTGTTTCCACAGAAACCAAATTAGCCGGACTTCCACGGTAACCTCAAAGCGCCAGTGTGTCTGGGGCACACACCGTCGGGAGATATCACAGGCATGATGATGGGAGTGGGATGGCTCTCTTTGGATGTGGTTACGATGAGCAGCATAAGTCTCTTTCAGATACTATTGCATCTGCTGCCTCTGCAAGTCGTAAGGCCCTGAGATATATTAGACACTAGAATCAAGTAGGCCTGCCACCCTCATCCAATTGTGTCAGTTCACTACTTGGCAGTGTGGCCTGCCTGTCACATTCTAAGCTTTGCTGCGATGGGATGGAAGCATTCAAGCTATTATTAGGGTGCTGGCTGTGCATTCCTGTGTGTAGTGTATAAGTAAGTGCAGGGACCGTGCGATCAGCGAACTCACCCATTTGTTTTCTGTTTTTTAATTTAGGACTCACCGGATAACCATCACCAACTTCTGCCTGGGAAAGCACCTGGTGAGTGAGGATGACCTGCTAAAGGACCAGAGAGGAAGTCCGGCCTACATTAGCCCTGATGTACTTAGTGGTGAGAGAACAACACAATGTGCCTCACACACTTCACTTTCACTTTGAAAACAAAGACCACAAATATGGGATTATATTAGAATTGTTGACACAGGGAACACAAACGTGATAGCATTCGAGGGGCTCTTGCGAGGTAATGGATAAGTACAGCAAGCTAGTCGGTACCTGTCATGTAACAGTATTGATCAGTAAAAGCCCCACTCTGATATTTATAGACCTGCCTGCCTTGAGGCAAACAAATTGGCTGAGGCGACTTGTTTCCATACCAAACAGATGGGCTATTCAGCCAACATCACATGTTAATCTTTGCGGGTGATAAGAATGCTAGATATGTTAAGCATTTTTCAGCGTTGGCAGTCACTCATTGCGTCTTCAATGTTAATCCTGTCCTGAAATACTCCTGTTTCCACATAATGCATGGCCTTGAAAGTCAGTTGGCCCCTGTTCAGAAGGCTGTACCTGCTTAATGCGAGTCCAGCTGAGAAACTGCGAGTCATTCAAGTGCATTGCATAACGTTCGGCTGTCGGTCTCATGTTTGATTGTCCGGCTATTAGGCAACAAGAATCAGGATGTGTTGCAATCTTGGAAGATTGGTATAATTATAGAAATAGCTGCATTCTTTTTTTCCATTTCCTGGTTTAATAATCATGATGCTGAGCTTAGTATTTCCTTGTGTGTTTAAAAATTATGATGCTGAGCATTGTCATACTTTACACTTATGGATTTGCATTCTGTGTGTAAGACATACAGTAGTTCCTTTTGAGTTTTTGAGTGAGGAAATCAATCTTATCGTTTGGTATTCCAGCATCGATTGTTGCTAGATGAGTTGAAACTGCTCTCTATGCCGTTAGAGAGGATGTTTAAACCCCCACGGTCCATTCACTACAGCCTAAATTACTAGAATCCTCACTCTGGACACAATAGGCAGGTGTAATAAAAAATAAGTGATGCCAACACACACAAAAAAAACCTTGCTTGCCTTCAACCAACCACCTCATAAAGGGAAAACAAAGTGTGTACATAGAAACCCCAGAGTGTGTTGCTATATCAGCGTAACGTGACGGACGCACAATGAAAACGGAGCTTTGGTGAGTCACGCGTCGGATGAGTCACTGGAGGGAAACTACTCCCATTTACCTCCCCTCCCATTCCCAGCCTGTTCCTGTATATGTGTGAGCGTGTTTGCATGTGTCACAAGCCTTACCATAATTGCCTGCTGCCGCTGTTGCTGCCGCCGGACTGGCTGTGACAACACTGCATGTGGTGCTGCTCCGCCCCCTCCGGGCCCAGCTCCGGCTTGCTCATCGGTGCTCCACGGCTGCCTCTAATGGCCCTGCCTTGACCCGTTCAATCCGGGAACGCATCTCTGTCATTTAAGATTTCTTTGGCTATTCAAAAATAGCAGATATAGAAGCTCATCGCGCGGGGGCTTGTAGATCTGCTATTTCTGCTAAATCGTGATTTGTATAATTTTTTTCCCAAATATTTGAATACATATTTTCAAAGCAAACATTTGTAACTCAAATCTTTGCTTCTGGGGATTCTACAAATGTCTTCTAAATCCTAACAGTTTTTTGAAAAAAAACTGATGTTACTATAATCAGTGGTTATCAAACTGTTTCATGTCCAGGGCCCCCAAAACGGTATGTATTTGGCCGCGGACCCCCATCTCAAAATATGTTGTTCCAGGGACCCCCCCAGAAGCAAAGATTTTAGTTAAAAATGTTCGCTTTAAAAAAAAATCTATAAAAATGTGCTTTTTTTTTCATGTTTTTAAAAAAAATAGCAGATCTACAAGCTCGTAGATTGTAGATCTGCCATTTTTGAATAGCCAAAGAAATAAAAAAATTACACCGATTCTTTCCCGGTCTTAAAGGGTTAAATGATCGTAGCCACACACTATTCCGTATGGCAGTGAGGTCCCTGATATGTTTGGGGAATGTGATGGACTTCAAGTAGAAATGACAGTATGTTCTGAGTTCTGTCTGTGTCGCAGACGGCAGTCTATTATAGGAGCCAATGATGGAATGGACACTGTCATTAAAATAACATTACTACGCGTGCACATGTTAAATACATAAACAACATTTTTTTTCATTGATTTATTTCGAACCCCACACCCCAAGTATCCATTTGATGCAGGGGTTGACACTAAGGTCTCAGAGGCACTTGCCCGTCGGGCAAGTGCAGGTCATGTTCTACTTGCCCACAGGTCTTGCCCACTTGCCCGAAAAGTAAATCGTCCTTTATAAAATGATGGTAAAATTATAATTACCGTTCAATTTAACAAATGTTTTACTTTCTACTTGTGAATTATGGGGCTGCACGATAAAAAATGTCATACCTCAATATTTATGCCAAGTATCTAAATAGCTATGAATATGACTATGGGTTAACACTTGTTATTTTATATTTTTAAGTGTAGCAACAGTGAAAACAGCACATTATAGGCCAACAGTGCTCTTATTTTACATTCCACAGACCATTTTGAAGTCCATACAAATAAACATAAATAATGTTTTGATGGATAAATGCAAATGATGAAATCATATATTGTCGTTGTCGGGCAGAAACCTTGTATTTCCATATTTCAATGGTTTTGTAATATGGAAAAATATGTTTGTTCATAAATGCCCTACTTCATCATTCAAGAGTGTCGCACTATAAGAGTAAAATAGCAGATCTACAAGCTCCCAACGTGTCGAGATACAATGCATTGTGAACTTGTAGATCAGCTATTTTCACTATTTTAATTTTTGTTCTTTTTTTTTAAGGATATACAAGGTTTCCACCTGACAGCAACGTTATATAGCCTATATATGGTTCTGTATCAGTATATCAGTCAGTTTTAGCAGATTTCATTCCAATTGGCTGCCTATGAATTTCACAGGCCTGGGTAGACAACCTGGCCTGGCGGGGATCTGTGCATCAAGCACAGCAGCTGCACACAATTAACTTAATGAGGGAGCTTGCGACTAGTTTTGCACACCAAAAACTGCTCAAACAATGTCAAACTGTCATGATTCTAGCTGTTGAAACCTTCCTCTTTGGATTATCGTTTAAAAAAGGAACAGAACATGGCTGTTTTTAAAGCATTATATTTATTTCTTGTCCGTCAGAGCGGTGAGGGCACAGCTTCTTTCTTATTTGAATGATAGTATAAACTTTGAAGTTCGTTCCAGTAATTAATTTCTATTGCTGGCTGGATCTCTCATAAGTTTGGGATTTGACTGTATTTCGTCACATTTATTATCTATATGCGGCAGTTGATAAAACGTCGGGTTGTTAAGCCTACCGTTTGATATGCACAGATGCGCTGGCATTGACAATCCATGAGATGGCTGCTAAGCAGTTCACTTGTGTTATACCTCTACTGGTTAGTTCTAGTAGAATGGCAGTTCCAACGTTCTAAAAGACAAGTGTAGGGGAAATGAATGATGATAAAAAAAAAACATCGGGCCACATCGGTGAAATAATGGCCGATGTTGCGGTTTGGCTCTACTCATAAGAGCCACTGCACGTAAAGTGTGTGTGTGTGTTACACAAAGTGTGTGTGCGTGGGAGGGAAGGACAGAGAGGGAAGACAAGAGGGCGGGGGGCAGAGTGCTCTGGCCACGTTCATGTGTTTAGACAGATATCTCATGTTGTGTTTATAGTGAACAAAAGATGGTTGCGTCCCCACTGCCACTCAAGCGCGCACTTGCCCTGTAGGGCAGGCTGAAAGCTAACTCCACCTGCCCGCAAGTTTTATTTACCTGCCCCGGGCAGTCGGGCAGGCGTTAGTGTCAATCCCTGTGATGTATTGTATGTTGATCTGAAACACACTGAACTCCTGTCCTCCTGTCCTCCTTTTTCCAGGCCGGCCGTACCGTGGCAAACCCAGTGACATGTGGGCTCTTGGCGTGGTGCTGTTCACCATGCTCTATGGCCAGTTTCCCTTCTACGACAGCATACCTCAAGAGCTATTCCGCAAGATCAAGGCTGCCGAGTACTCCATCCCAGAGTGAGTGTTCAATCATCCTGGTGCTTTGTATCCATAAGCCTTTAGTCGGCAAAGTGCCTTATTACACAGCACTAGCATGCATGTATTTGTTTTTATAGCATGGATAGGCCAGTGGTTCTTAAACTTTTTCATGTCAAGGACACCCAAACTGATATGTATTTGGCAGAGGGCTCCCATCTGAAAAGGTTTTCCAGGAACCCCCAGAAGAGAAGATTTATGTAAAAAAAAAAGAGAATCAAAATTATTCATTAACATTTTCGATATTTTTCAAAAACTTTCAAAAATAGCAGATGTACAAGCTCGCAGCGCGGCACCTTAATACTACCTACGCCACTCCCACTCCTCCTCTTTGCTGACTCTTGATTTTAGTCGCATCCTTCAGATAATGCTGACAGCTGTGGATGTGTAACCTTTTCCTGCCTGCGCCCCATTTCCTCTCTTCTCCTGTCAGGGATGGCCGTGTGTCAGACAGCACCGTGTGCCTGATCCGTAAGCTGCTCGTATTGGACCCCCAGCAGAGGTTGACGGCAGGAGAGGTGCTGGAGTCCCTGAGTGGCATCATTGCCTCATGGTGAGTGTTCCCCCTGCTGGACACTACAACAACTACATGGAATTTATCACCCTTCTGTTCTAATTTGAATTGTGCCATTAAGCACAAGTTATTTAGACATTGAATGAGCAGCTTCAGCTTAGGAATATACACTCATACGTTTTGACTTGATATGTTTGCATACAAAGTTGCAGTATAGAGACTCCATGTAATTCCTCAAAGTTGTGACCCGTTCCAATCAACAAGCCTCTCTCTGTTTGTCTTTATCTGTCTCACAGGCAGTCTGTGTCATCGCTAAGTGGTCCTCTCCAGGTAGTGCCGGACATTGACGACCAGGTCAACCACCCTGAGCTTTTGCAGGAGGTAAGAGCCTAAAACCATTATGTTTCCTCCCCACTGCCCTGACTGGGGACCAGTATGTTGGTTTTAGTAATGGGCATTGGGTTTTTATATTTCTGATGCATTATTAATTCACATTAGACCAATTGCTGTGGGCAGCTCGGGCATGTTTAGACCAATTGCTGTGGGCATGTTTAGCAAAATTCTAAGACCCCCCCCCCCCCTACTCTCCACCACAAGGCTAAGATGACAGAGGAGTCCTCGCAGTACGAGTTTGAGAACTACATGCGCCAGCAGCTGCTGCTGGCAGAGGAAAAGAACACTATCCACGAGGCCAAGAGTGGCAAACGGCAGTTCGGCAGCATCCCCCCCGTGCGCCGCCTGGGTCACGATGCTCAACCCGTCAGCCCCCTGGACGCTGCCATCCTGGCCCAGCGCTTTCTACGGAAGTAGCGTCCCTCACACCCCTCTCGAGTCCCAGGCTCTGGCCTCTAGGCCCTGCCCCCCTCCCCGGGGCTTAGGCGCACAGAGTCCAGTGCGTGCAGGGGGGAAAGCTATGCCCCAATACAGAACGCACCTACAGGGGTCCTGGCTCAACCCTGGGTAAAGGGGGCCCCTTTAGGTGGGCTTTGGGCTAAGCTAGGGGAACCAGACACGGAGGAGAGGCCACCAAAACAGAACCTGCATCTTCACCCCCTACGTCTGGGATCCCCCTCCTGTAGAGTGAAGTCGGGAAGGCCTGGTGGAGGATCTGAACCAAAGCCGCCCCCTGACCCCTCACCCCCCCCCCTCCACACCACCCCTGATCCTACCACAGTCGCTACAACAGCACCCTACCTGGAGTGCTGAAGAAACTACTAAGCCCTGTGTTCCATCTCCCATATACTGAGATCGCCCCTTCTGTAACACTTTGTACCCATCTTACTCTGGAAACCCTGAGCAATACAGGACCAGAATCATGTAGCAACCCCATCTCTCCCCAACGGTATTGCCTCAACTCGGATCAGCCTAATCACGGACATCACTCCGCCATACCTCCATGTTCCCCACTCTGTCTCTCTCTCTCTCTCTCTCTCTCTCTGTCTCGCTCTCTCTTTCTCACTCTCTCTTTTTCTGTCTTTCTCCCTCTCCATTTTCCTGTAACCAAAACAACCCGGACTGGTCCTGTTTGTAACAACAACTTCAAATCAATCAATCTACCTCTCTCTAGCCTGGGTTATACTTAGTTGCATGCGGGTGTTGCACACCAGAAATAAGCGATGTGCAAGCCGCGACACGTTGTGAGCCTGTAGACAGTTTCTTTTTGGAGCATGACACTGGGGTGCAACAAAGTATAACTCTGGCTTAAGTCTCTCTTCTCTGTTTGTAAACCATGTTCACTGTTCTTGAGAAAAGAAAAAAAACAAAACAAGGGATTGTAAAAGGGGAGTCTAAATGCTACCATCGACGACATAGCATTACCGTGTTCTGGCGGAGCAGTTAAAAAAACAACCTTGAAATATTTTCTAGTGGGTTACGCTCACAATCTGAATAAGCTTTTTTTGTTTCTTATTAACCACATAAGTAGCATTACCCTTTTCTATTCACATCGAAGACGCAAAATATCAAAACTGTGCACATGATGCACCCTTTGATTATATGCAGAATGCATCGTCTCTTTGCTTTTCGCTCATCCCTGTGGAAATCTATTTTTAGCATCTAGGCAGCTAGTGTCGGGTACCTGGAAGTCACAACGCCAAGAACTGAATGAGAAAACACTGTTTTATCCTCCCCTACCAAGGCATGTTTGGTGGTAACACTTCCTCAGTGCCATTACAGTGAAGATCAGGCACTGATTTTTTTGATTTTTTTTTGTATTGCCAAAAACCATGTCTTAAAAATGATTGTTAGCCAAGGAACTGATACCTCCAGCCTCATTCAGAATCAAATGGCTTCCAGGTATTTCTAATTCCCTGTTCTATCCTTCATCAAGACTGCGCATGAGGGGACAAGTGTTTTTCGCGTGTGAATGTGAACCTAACACTTTGATTCGCCTTCAGTATCTGCGTGTGTTGCATGTGTGATTTGTGGCCCAGATTATGTCTCATACAAATAAAGGGGTCTGTCTGACTCTGAACTGCTGCAGAGTTGTGTTAAGCCTAATTTATACCCCCGCAGTACGACTGTGTCGCTTGCCTACAAGAGCAGATTTTTTTTAAATCTTGCATAGCGACTTCCGACTATTCCCCTCCAAAGGAGTATTCTTCTGTGGAAGTGTATTCTATTATTCTCTCTTCCTGGGATATGATCTTGCTAGTAGTCATGTTGTTGTAGTTTTCTCATGACGCATAAACTCCATTCTTGTCTAGAGGAGCTGCCAGGTCACGCTTCAGGTGCTTTATCTCCTCAGTGTATTCCTTGATAAAAGCCTGATATTTAGTTAGATGTGCACCTGTGCTAAGCATGGACAATAACCGATTTACAAGCTCACAACACGTCGCTTGGTGAGGCATTGTGAGCTTGTAGATAAAGTAAGAATAAATCTGGCTTTATAGCAATATAACAAGTTGGTCCTATTATGTGGCTGTTGGGAGAGATCCCTTCCTGGCGGAGTAGTGAAAGCTGAAAATTGTTTCTTTTCGGCAAGTGACACTGCGGTGCGATATGATTCATACGAGTATGAATTAGGTTTTAAGCTCTGACGTTCACAGACGCCCCCCTTAAGCTCTCCCATTCTTTCTTTTTTTTAACTGGCCTGCCTCAGTGGCAGACACTGTGAAAACCAGAACAGGCTTTGCTAAGACAAGGGGCTTGGTTGAATGGCTCAGCTATCATCCCCCATCACAAATGCTTAAGTGTATATTGGGTAAATATCAAGTTTGAACACATTGCCGTTCTCAAGCCCCCTCTTTTAGCTTGACTTGTAAATGCTTGTATTATCTTGCCATAAAGGCTACCTGAGAAGACTAGCAGGTGGGCGGTAATCGATACTGTAACGTCTCATGAGAAATTACAGGTTTAAAGTGTAGTTGTCAGGTCCTTTTGGACGTGGGATATACTCACATCTTCACCAAAGGAATTCTCCCAAACACTGCTACTAACCTGTGACTATGTTGGGCATCTCTATATTGCAGCTTGCCCTTGTTTGTCTGCATTAGGCTATTTAGACTTCTTCCTATTTATATCCAAATTTGATTGCATGAGTAGAGGCGCTGTCTTCTTACTACTTCCTCTTTTGCTTCTTGGTAATTTCATGTAAGTTGATTTGTTATTTATTCACTTGTGTAGACTGTTTAGTTTTTCTCTTCCCAGACATTGGGACAGGTATTCCAGACACGGACCAAGCCTACCCAAGGGCAAAGAAATGCTAATCTCCTAATGGAGATGTACCATGAATGGCTTGATGTATTTTGTTGTGCGGTGTCGTGCACCGAAAATACAAGCTCACAACGCATCGGTGTGTGTGTGTGAGCTTAGATGGGCTATTTTCGGTGAGCGAGACCGGCACGCAACCAAGTATAAATCGCCCTTGAGGATGACCTCTTTGTCCTGGACTACTCTTGATTCGTGCCTGTGAACCCAGTCCAAAACATCTCCTCTTCTCTCACAGCTTTAAGCAAAGAAAGTGTTTGCGACGTTATTCAAACCTTTCAACCTTAGCCATTATTTTTTTCTTCCCTTGTCCCAGCTACCTTCATGGAAGAACAGCGTCTGTATGGTTTTCTTGTGTTTTTTTTTTCTTAATCGTCATTTTGCCACAGATTCTGTGGTCAATTTAAGCTACACTAATGAGACTGACTCTGCATAGTTCTATTTTTTACAGAAAAAAATAATACTCGCACATTATCTTCATTTTGATGGGAGTGATTTTTAGTGGTTTGTACTGCTGTCACCCCCCACCCACTTGACCCATACAAGGCTGCACGCTCTGGCCAGTATGTAAATATGGATCATCGCAACTGCGCCAGTCCCACTGTACGTAGTGCCCTCTATTGAAACAACACCAATTATTTTTTCAACACATCGATTGGCATGCGTTAGAGCAGTGGTTCTCAAACTCCTTCATTTCAAGGACCCCCCCTAACTCTTGATTGTGTGCAAATGATGCAAAATGGTCCATTTGGTTCCATTTGTACACACTCAGAGTTACAGACCTGCAATGGTCCATTTGGACCCCCTCAAGGACCCCTGAGGGCCCCTGAACCCCATTTTGACCACCACTGCGTTAGAGCATAGCCGAAGGCCACCAAGCCACCACATTCAGGATATCGTAGAAAATGTCAGCTTTCTCCCACCTCAATGTGAATTCCCTTGGGTATAAAGCAGTATTGTAGTAACCTAGATTGTTCATCAGAAATGGGTGTTTTTTTTTTGTTTTAGTTTTTATGAACACACTCATCTTTGTTGAACGCTGACATAAAGTGATCATCTGTAGCGAATGTCTATCAATGCCATATTCCATGAGGCCCCATAATATTACCCAACTATTGAATGGTGATCTAGAGGTTCAATAGACAGTTGATGTTGATGTATTATCTGTCCCTCATTCGAAAAAAAAGAAAGTTTTCACATTCTAGCTGGTGGATTATTTTTTACCACAGTCAATATTTCTTTTCATTTTATTTTGACGGAGTTGTATTGATAGACTGCAATGTTCTGTGGACTGAAAAGCATGGACATAGTGTGTGGTGAAACTCTTTGTATAAGACGTGATTCATTGCATGATATTTGAAATGAACTTGTGAGCTGTACGACAACAACCGTGTAAAGATTATGTTTTTTTTTTTTTTGGGGGGGTTCTACCCTAAAATCTTGAAACTAAATATTATCGTTCTTAAGAAGACTGATCCAATATTTAGTTTCTAATACATCCAAATTGTCTTTTGGGATTGTTCACCCAAATTTCCAATGGGGAGTCTTCACTATGTAAACAATGTATTGGACTTGCTGACTATTTCAACTGGAAACTAGATAATATAGGATATGATGTGGTGGTAGATCATTGAAACCCAATGGGATAATGTGTTGTAAGCTGCTTGGTTGAACAATGGGCATCTAAATACAAAAAAAAGAAACTGGGTAATTGTACAGATGATAAACACGTTTGTATAAAAGACATATTTTTGTACTTCATCAGAAATCTACATGCATGTCAGCAATAAACTTTGATATGGAAACAATACTTCATGTGTCTTTATGAGACTTGAAAATGACTTGCATTTTAATCCCAACATTGGCCAGTAGGTGGAGCACTCTCTTAAAAAATGAAGCAAAAAGTTCTACAAGAAGTACACTGAAGACACATTGCTCTCTAGACTTGAGTTAATGACTGTTGACACGTTTCCATAAATGGGTGGGTGCAAAAGTCACCAGAAAAAGTTTGAGAACTTAAAGACTGTTGGTGCCTTTGGCACTGTGTGCGTGTGCATCCATATGTGCTTAATGTGACACGAACAATTTCAGACGCGTGTGGCGTAAGACTAGAGAAGGCTATATGAATAAAAACAGGATGTGGATTGAATTGGCCCTGTATTTATAATATAGCCTTGAGTGGTGAGTGGGGTGTTTTTTGGATCAGCCTCCTGCTGACTCCAACAGCACAGCAGGACCGTGTGGGTAGCTCCCCTGCCTCACCTCAGCCCTCGGAACACAAACACACCCTCTTGAGTGGGGCATTAATTCCATTAGACAGCGTTGCATCTGCCAATACACACAAGCCCATGAAAGGCTCATCAGATGCAGAGCCTGCAGACAGACTGGACTACATTTGGGATCTAGCAGGATTGGCTTCCATGATTACCACCAAGTCTAGGGTAAACCGATGGTAATATACTTTTCCATATAAGCCTCTGCGATGTGGGTTCACATACACTATACTAATTAGACAAATGTAAGTCATATGTAAACCATTTATATCGGCGTATTGCTTTAGTAGTGATAGTCTATATGGTGACCACCATATAGACTATCACTACTAAAGCTGACCTCTGGGATCAATGTATCATAATACCAAAAGTAAATCATATATAGATCCTGGAAGATCTTTCAGCAGCACCGCTGAATCACTTATCTCCTCCTTACATGTATTGTATACGTTCTGTCTTAAGCCACAGCCTCAGACTATTTGTGATTTAGGAATTGTAGCACATTCTGTTGCTGCACTCACTGCAGGCCACCTCAGCCAAATGCCCAAAGGCATCAGTCAAATGCAATGTTGCTACGTCGACATGCCAAATAACTGTGCCCACTGCTCAGAGACCACCCAGAGAATGTCATAGTTAAGTGCTACTGAGCCACCTCTACTAGTCTAGAGCCCCTAGGGCCTATGACCTCGGCCTCAGGGGAAAGTCTGGTGGCCTCCGGGGTTAGAGCTCCACAGAATGTAATGTCCTCATAAACGTTGACCAGCTGGTCCTTGAGAGCTCATCCAGGACTCATGTGTCTCAGTCACAGAGGGGAAGATGCATACGAGACTATGTCATTGTTCTGTGATGTCCTCGTGTAATTGCCTTAGAGTATTACGCAGTTGTTTTCGGTCAAGAAAAATAGGCCATATCAACCCATCTGGATATCGCTAACATGGGATAAACTGGGACGCATGCTTCCAGATGTGTGTATGTGTGTGCATTATCATAGCGTGTGTCTGTATATTGTATTTGTAACAGCATGTTTAGCTGTGAAATATGTATGAGAATTAAATGGCCTTGTGAAGTGAGTGCCTGGCAGCAGCATCTGTTGTGCAGTTATTACTGTGTGTGTGTGTGTGTGTGTGTGTGTGTGTGTGTGTGTGTGTGTGCGTGTGTGCGTGCGTGCGTGCGTGCGCGCGCGCGCGTGTGCATGCACGCATGTGTGCTTGCGTGCAGGTGTGCGTGTTTATCTTCTACAAAATATATAAATGATTGGCTCCAGCTGTGTCCGGACTTTTTGGGCTTTGTGTTAAGATACACACAGTAACTTTAGCCCCAAAATAGGCTATGAAAAATATGTGTTTTTTAACTTGTGTGTCACACATCAGCTGATCGTCTGAGTCTTAACAGCAGTGTTGAGATCTGTGCCAATCTGCTGTTCCTGTGTAACTGAAATGCATCAAGAAAAGAAATGCAACAGTCAAAAAGCCAAGTGAGGCAACAACAAAAAAGACAATAACATTTATTCATGAAAGGAGAAGATGATCTATATTATACCCCATCCCACGACTTTCTTTAGTGTGTGTGTGTGTGTGTGTGTGTGTGTGTGTGTGTGTGTTTGTGTGTGTGTGTGTGTGTGTGTGTGTGTGTGTGTGTGTGTGTGTGTGTGTGTGTGTGTGCACGCGCGTTTTGAGTTTTGTAAATGAAAGAAATAAACTCAACATCTGAAAGAAGATTAAACTCCAATAAAGTTGTTGTTGACCACAGCGTGATTTAGTTGTTGCAGCTTATACAAAGATGTCTGAAGTGTCCTGACTCCTCCTGATGTCTTTGTTTCAGTTTGTTTAGTAATCCGGTTTAGAGCTATAAAAATAACTGGCACCACGACCCACTTAAGTTGATTTGAGCTGACTTAGACACAAGTCCATGTTCGTGACCCAATTAATTGCTCACTGAACATGAAAACACCACTGGAGGTCTGTCTAAAATTAGTCCAATAAAAACAGATGAGCTTGGCTCTCGGAACCACAAGTCTTGAAGTCCTCTCCACAAGAAAGCGGCAAAGCAATTTCAGTGACAGCCAGTGATTCTGGAGACAGTTGTAAAGCTGGTGCCAGTACAAACCAGGGGCTTTGTTGTGGCACCTTTGAGGGGGGGGGGGCATCTCAGTTCACTGCTCCAGATAGTAGCACAAATTAATAGAGTTGAGGTGAGGTTTTCCTATTATTAATTGGCTGTGTTTCAGTGTTACAATGGCATGCTGGACACACACAACCATGTCAGCATTGCACAGCCAAAAGCAGTTGTAAATTTGATTTCTTCCCATTTAATTTCTCCTACTTAAAAAACCCCATCCAAAACACAAACAGGATGTCACCATAAAGTGGTATTCTGTAACCAAGAAAATTTGTTATTTCTTATTTGCATCTAGTAATTTGAATTGAGTTATTTGCATCTAGAAAATATAATTATATTTTCAAAATTCTCTCTTTTATCATCGGATTCCATCATGACAGGGTCTGGTGGTGGTGGTGGGTTCTTAGAAGGTACACAGTAAGTGTTAGTGTAACTGTTGAGAGTGTACAAATATAACCAAATGGACCCATCCATAAGGTTACATTTCTATACTCAGGATTTTGCAGTGTATTATTACTAAACCTTCACAGAGATCATGCAGTATGTATAACCCCCCCGTCACCATCATCTGAAACCCATCAGTGACCCGGCTCTCCCCATTGCAGAAGATTACTTTCAGCTGCTGCCTCTCTCTCTCTCTCTCTCTCTCTCTCTCTCTCTCTCTCTCTCTCTCTCTCTCTCTCTCTCTCTCTCTCTCTCTCTCTCTCTCTCTCTCTCTCTCTCTCTCTCTCTCTCTCTCTCTGTATCTATCTCTCTGTCTCTCTCCCACTCACTCTTCCTGTCTTTCTCATTGCCTATTTCAATCTGTTGGTCTGTATCATTCTTTCTGTCTAGTCTTTCACCCTCTCTCTCTCTCTCTCTCTGACCTCATCATCTTCTGGGAGAAGAGCGATGCACAGCTGGATATTGTCTTTTCAATAAAGCGTATTGGGACCTTTACATTCTGTGCTAGCGGTTCCCAATGCTTGAACTTCCCCACTTGAAAATCTTTAAAGCGTTGACTCACCCATCTGACCACTTAAGGCTGCCGTGTTTAGTGGTCAGATGGGTGGGCCGTGTGCATTTTCAGAGCATGTTTATTTTAATGGTCAATCAATCGATTGTGTTCCAGCTTGGATCAATGGAATCAACGTAGTGTGCTTTAAGTTCTTAATGTCATAATGTTAGAATGTTATATTATCATCTAAAATCTTAGTGTTTTGCCAAATATTTGAGGGGCCACTTGCAATTTCCTCATGGCCCACCAGTGGGCCCCGGCCCACAGGGTGGGAATCGCTGTTTTATGCTAAAGTATGTGTTTGACATGTTACATGGTAGATGGACATTCAGTCCCTGCACACTTATCTTTGGACAAGGCTTACATTCTGTGTGGAGAAAGAACATACTTATTGCATAATTCTCCAGAGTACAAAGGCGGAGTCCAACTGATGATAAAAGTGTTCCGGAATGAGAATTGAGAATTTACATAAAGAAGCACTCAGTAGTGAGTGCAGTCCTCTGCCAAGGCAGTGCAAATGTGCTAGGAAATTTACATAATTTGTAGAAGTAATAAAGTATTGCTTGCTCATGTGATTTACATAAATCAACCTTTGTGTAAAAAAAAAAAAACGTTTAGAAAACATGGCTAATGTAATGTGTTTATGAACTTTTGTGTTCGTAATGACTGCAATATTTCCCCAAGTTGTCATACAAACACAGCTTTATTTGCATTAACAAATAAAACAATTGAAAACACTCATCAGGTGGAAATGGGCGTGGCTTATTTGGGGAGTTGCGTAATGATCCAAGTAATCTGAGTTCCCAGAAGTTTTCGCCAGCTCGGCGAGGAACTTCTGGGCCAGAGCCCTGGTATTTGTGGGCGGGATGTAACTTACTCTCAGAATCTGAGCGGACACGCCTCTTACCGGTCTGAGAGCTGTGCAACTCGTCTAAAAAGTCCGACGAGAGGCAAACAGCAGTACACAACAATGGCGGCCGCAATTTCTCAAGGGGAAATTGCTTCCCGTCGATCCTATTTAGATGCAACACCCAGTGCATGTGGATCCCGTCCCATTTTCTTCATTGGCTGTTGATTTGAATCACAACGCAGTGGCCGCGCCCCTGCTGTCCAAGCTCCGACGCAATGCCTCCCAGACTATGATCCAAGTAATCCAATAAAAAAAGAATTTTGATTGTATGACCTATGATCAAAAATGAAAAATGAAATGAAAAGGAAAAATCTGAATCTGCCTGTTAGAGCACCACCATGAGGCCGATTTGAAAAATGTAATTTCTTCCTTGGCCTAATGGGAATGTGTAAAGTTTCACAGCAATCGGACACTGCGTTCATGATTTGAGGCATTTTGTGCAAAAAGCGCCGCTCGGATAGATCCGTCTTGATCACATGACTATAGAGATAATGTGTACCGATTTGCGTGATGTTTGGACAAAATCTGTAGGAGTAATACAAATCGGTCCAATGGTGCCAGAGATTAGCTGCTCACAGACGGACACACGGATGGACAGCGGTGAAAACAGTCTCGGCCACGCCTTCGGACTTTTATGGCAGACTTTTAAATGACTCTTAGCACTCACCTCCATAGTAAGCAAATGCTTTGAGAAGCATGTCAAAGCGCCAAGCGGGTCATACCTATGTTCCCCGGGTTCTATGTTGCCCAGGTTCCCTGCTTACCAAAGAGTTTAGGGTTAGGTCAACTGCTGGGTACCACCCACCCTAGACCCACACCAATATGCCAGATCCACAGACAATGTTATAGCCACAACACTACCCAATGCCTTACACACTGAAAAGGAACTCCTAGGTGAGAATGCTGTTTATAGATTACAGCTCAGTAGGCTCCTCCAGACATGACAGTTGACACCAAGCTTAGAAACCTAGGACTCAACCCCAGCCTGTGCGGATAGATCTGTCAGAATGACACCAGGTGGTAAGGATGGACTCCAACACCTCTGCTTCCCTCAACACAGGCTGCATTCTGAGCCCCCTTCTCTACTATACCCACCACTGCAGGCAGACACCCCCATCTACAGTGATGGCACCGCAGTGGAGAGGGTCAGCGACTTCAAATTCCTTGGCGTTCACATCACTGAGAAACTCACCTGGGACATACACTGACCTCGTTGTAGGCAAGGCACATCAATGCCTCTATTATCTCAGGCGACTTAAGGAGTTTGGTATGGGCCCCAAGGAACTATGGGCCTTCTACAGAGATACCACAAGAGCATCCTGCCTTTCTGCATCACTGCCTGGTATGGGAACTGTTGTACACCGCAAAGCAATGCAAAGGGTTGTATGGCCAGCGCATTAGCAGATGTGAGTTTCCCTCCATCCAGTTTCAGCAAAGTTTGCAGGCTTATCAAACATTCTAGCCACAACAACTACGGACTGTTCCGATGCCACCAAGGAGAGCTTCATAACTTCAGAGCCACTGGCTGTATATTTCTTTTTTTTCACCGTTTTGTTTATTACAAGATTCAGAGAAATATACAAGAATATGCAGAGTCAATATCAAAAGTAAAAATATATAAATAAATAAATTGTACAATCTTACTCCAGCAAGGAGGATATACCCTGAATCAGGTTTTCAAAACAAACAAACAAAGACAACACACGGACAAATGTGCAGATAGAAAGAAAATAATAAATAAACAAACATTATACCACATAATACACATCACAACAAAACAAAACATGGCTTGATCACCCCACAAAGCAAAACATATAATGATGAACATAACAATACACCCACGCATATCTCCCCAATAAAAGACATACCAGAATAACCCAACTGCGTCAGAGATCATGTCTCAATATGCTGGCTGTATATTTCTAAATAGCTTCTGCCCCTTGGTAATCAGGCATATGAACAAACAGCTCCTCCAGCCAATCCACATGCTAATTGTTGTTAATCTTATTCCCCTGTTTCCTGTTAGCTCCAGCCAATCATGTGTTAATTGTCCATCATGTTCACCTGTGTTTCTCTTTAGCACTTTATGTACAAGGCCATTTCTGACAGCCTGTTGCGCTGTGAATCTTCCCCGGTCAATCCTGCATGTTTGTCCTGTTATTGTAATCTATTGCGAAACTAGTTTTGCCCCTCAAATTACAATTACTGCCTGCTCATTCCTGTGCTTAGGTCCAGCTTCTGAATCCTGACAAGAATGAGTTATGTATGTTTGCCTCAGAAGCCAGTGCTTTCCTACCCACCTTTTTGCATTTGTACATACTGTATACTACTGTATGTAATAAACAAAAATGTTATACATTAATGTGAGAATATTATTTTCAATACTTGTATAGGCTGTTGTTCTTATAGGCACTACCATCTGTCTTCTGTCTTCTCTCATCACCTCCTCACAGCATGTGTCAGTGGATGTGGAGGAAATGTAAAATGGCGCGGGAGTGGATCTGTCATTTTCAAACTGCCCACTAACTCTGAACATCTGGTCCTGAGGGGGGATGAGGGTGACCCTGTCAATGGGAGCCCTTGTTTGCCCTGTCAACGCCAGGGGAGCAGCCTACCACAAGATGAACAAGGAGGCAAAGGTGTGTGTATGTGTGTGGATATACATACATGGACTGTCAGTGTATGTATTGGAATGATGTATAGGCTATTGGGCACAGGCTGTATAGCCCTAGTTCATGTAAATGTTACTGTATTTCTGCGTGCGTGCATGGCATGCTTGTGTGGATTCATAACAGTGCACTTAGCATAGTGTGGTGAATAATGGGCATGGCACATGGTTTATGCATGACATATTGTTTGTTATACATACTGGACATTTAAGATGCTTCAGTATACCTATGGGGTAAATGACTTTAAGTGACTAATCTCATTTATATTGGTTTATGGTCACCCTGTTTCTGTCTATACTCCCCTTTGCAGAAATTGTGTATAGAATTTGACTGGGAGCATGAAGCTTGACAATGCACACACTCTCTAAAAAGAAATTTCCTGAAAGGCCTGAAACACCTCTTTATATCTAGAATTACCTACAACTAATCACATATCCATGCTAAACTCAAGGGAAAGCCTAGGGATTGTGTGATGAATTTCAACTGCCTTTTTCGTAGAAAATGGATTTTCGCTGAGTTCTCATTCACAGCCCCCCTTGAGCAGACAAACTCAAGCTGGAATCAAGTGAATATAATGGATAGCATCTGACATAAACTTAAAACCACTAGAATGAATGAGCGGCTTGATATCCAAATACCAAATGTTGAAATATGATGGTATCAGGCCTTGCCTCCAGTCTGTTTGACATGGAACACATTTTGGTGCCATTTAGTCTTAAATCCTTACTCAGTGTTCTGTGAACTGTCTTTCTGGATGACAGATCCAAGTGCAAAAAAAAAAAAAAAATTATTGGAATGACTATCAATCATAGGAATTCTCACGTGAGCACATAATACACACACAAACACAAATACAAATGCCCAGAAAAATATGCACACTTTGCCAGTCTCACAGAGGTTAAGCAGCGGCCGATGTTGGGGAAAGGGAGTGTCGGCTTGGGAATGGAGCTCCCGTCCACTGGCGATTACGACTCTAACAGCTGTCCCCTCTCACATAGTCAGCGTACGTACTGCTCTCAGCGAAGGGAGAGAACTCCAGGAGCATTGAGAGAACACTGCCTAACTACAAAACACAGCTGTCTTTCCACACCTCTCCATTCCTAATGATGTTTGGGTTTGCACCACATTCTTCTGTTGTCACAGAAAGAGAGAAATCACCATTCACACACTATTAGTGGTAATTCAGTTACTGTACTTTGGCTGCTGCGGCTGCTACGAGTGCAGAGGGATGCAATATAATGTCTCCATTGGGGCTGTGTGAACATTATGATAAATCGGGGCAGCGATGGGTGACCGCAATCAACATGGTCATGTTTTGTTACTGCCAGAATGCTTTAGACATGTTACTAACATACATGGTCTGCAAAGTAAGACCCTTCTCTGCCTGAGCTGCGGACGGCCTTTGCTCCTCTGTGAAGCTTTGCACAAAAGGCCTTTTTCTGCCTCTGGAGTTGTAATTTGACATTCACCCATTGCTTATAAAGCACAACAAGAAGTATAACCATATTAAGGAAAGCAGATATGAGGCTGCTGAAAAGATTTAACACGTTTCAGTACCAGAGGCCACTAGGTTACTGCATGAAACAGAGCAGGTTTTGGCAGCAGTTTTGTGGCTGTCTCTAACAATCATTTACAGAGGGTAGAAGATTTATCTTGAAATATGAGAACATATGGGGATAATCTCACCCCAAGCACTGCATTGTAAATAGACCACAAGCCTTTTGTAGCCAGGATATGTTGATAAGCAGGCTAGTTAAGACACCAATCCTGGCAAAATGTTGACTTTTCATGAATCTCAGACTCTCCTCCTCCTACCCTGTCTGCGTCCTCCATCTTGAGATGGGGAAACATCCTTCACACTTCCTCTGTTTCAATCTGCCTCTTCAAACGCAGGCTTTGGTGTGGGTGGTGGTGGCACATCGCTTTGTCTGTCTGTCTGTCTGTCTGTCTGTCTGTCTGTCTGTCTGTCTGTCTGTGTCTCTCTCTCTCTCTCTCTCTCTCTCTCTCCAGTAAATAGTCTCTATAATCAAAGAGACAGACTTCAGAGCCTGGCCTAATCTCCATAAACCCATCACTAAAGGCACTCATCAAAGCACAGGATGAGACAAATGAGTAGAGCGAGAGAGAGAGAGTCCACAACACGTCTTGGTGTAGTTGGTTTTTATGATGTGTGTGGTCGAGAAGAGAGATCTAATTTCTCAAATTCACAGACCCACAAGCCTTGTAAGCAAGGCAAAAGTTCTGCGCTAGGTAATTCGGACAAATTCCCTAATTCACAGGCCATCAATGCATTGTCTTATAATGCTTATAATTTCACTAGTTATAGCTTCTCTCTGTCAGTCACCAAATGTAGTCTTATTCTCAACTGTCAGAAGATGTCAGGGGGAGAAGAACTTCTCATGAAAGTCAGAATATCTTTTTTTTGTGACTCCAGTTTGGCCCACTTGTTCGACTTGGGAACAAAAGGAGGAGGAAACGCATAAAAAGAGCAAGAGGAGGTTTGCAATAACCCACATAGCACTGTGCCTGGAGGTCATATTTTTAACTGGCTCGTTCTCTCTGTCTGAACCATAACTCTCCCCACAGAGAATCAAACGCAGATATAGGTAGTCATTATAGGCTTTTCTAGGGTAACGCTTTAACGACCGGCCATGTCTATTCTAGCCCAGTCTGGATGAAGCTGGTGGAGGGAGGGTGGTTCTGAGAAAAAGAATCTGGGTGACAAACAATCACACAGGGTGTAATTCTTGCGGTGAGCTCCCTTCACCTCACTGAGGCATGGGTGGAGTGCCACTTAACTAAAACCTCTACTGCCAGGATATCCTGCATGGTGCCAGGCACCCATGATGCTGAGACGAGTCAGGTTTGAGCGCATCCCAGTGTTCTGGCCCAGATGTGAATTCCACTGGGGTTTGGTTTGGGGTCTGTCCCATATACTGGCTGTTGGTTTGGGTTTTATTTACAGGTTTTTGCAGGGGAGCTTGGGAGTCATAGGACATAGGTTTTCAAAGTGGGGGCAGGGGGCGTAAAATAAAGAAAATACAATTTGTTAAAAATGTGTAGTATATAAATGTTTTTAAATATGGGTCCCTATTTTGGGCATATGTCATTATTTCAACATTTTTCAAAAGATTTCAAAAGTAGCGAAAATAGCTCAAAGCTACAAGCTCACGATGAGAAACATGTTGTGAGCTTGTAGATCGGCAATATTTACTATTTTCTAGGTTCTTTTAAAAGCCATTTTGCAATAGGGGGGCTACAGACAGACGCTAGTGTCTATTTGTGGGTCCTTGGCATGGAAAGGTTTGGGAACCCCTGTTCCAGGCCATAGGAAACTGAACTGGAGCCTGCTGAGGTCTGGCTGGATTATGCCCATGTTTGGAGCCTCTGCTGGGAGGGTCACCTGCTGCTGCTGCTGCTGCTGCCTTAGTGCTTACACAGCACAATGTTTAGGTTTCAGGTCATGTGGTTGCTGTCAGTCATCCACAAGGTTTGGCTGGAATCGCTGGATTGTGAAGGGATCTTTTCTGGTCTGCATAATAGCATGTCCTTGTCTCTCCACGCTGGTTAGCAGTTTGTTTTTGTATGCATTTGGTACAGTAGCTCTGTAAACTCCAGTATCTCAAAAGACAATGAAGTGTAATGCGTTGTGTCAAGCCTTGCAATCGGCTGGATCTCTGCTTGATCGCTCTGATGATGTCACTTCTACCCTGAGTTTCACATTTTATTATTCATGAGAGCTTCTTTTCACTTCAAAATCCCATCCAAACCTGGACATGGTGTTGGAAAACCACCTGACAGCTACAGTAGATAGCTGTATATCAAACTGAACATGCAGGCTGTACGCCACAGGCCTTATTTGGATTTGGGAAAATGAAGACCTCACTTTATGACACACCGTTTAATTCATTTTTATTTATTTATTTATTTCAGAACAGCTATGCTTATTGCAGTTGCTTTTTTCTGCCAAAGGCTGCTCTGTTTTTAACAGGCTGTGGTGACTTAAACTCCTGAAAGGCTATCATTTTCCTGGAGATAATGTATGTATTTGAAAAATGCAGTGGCCTAGCCATACCGTTCTATTTTCTCTGGAAGTGACGCAGACTGTTTCGTGTTAAGAACACTGAAATAACAAGGATAAAGGAACGGTTTCAGACGCCCCGAATATTACATAGATAGGATCTCTTCCTGTGTTAATTTAATTCAGCTACCGAGAAGCCATTTCAGCTTTGGGAACATTTGAAACCCTCCTCTGCTTTCATTTTTTTCCCTGTGTTTGATTTGGATGCAATCTCAGTTAATTAAAGCCTTAATCACTAATTTGATCAGCAGAAGAATGGTGCCGCTCGAGCCGTAAACGCATACAATTTGTCAACATGTTAAGCGATGAAATACAACTGTGTGTGTGTGTGTGTGTGTGGGGGGGGGGGGGTCTGCACTGGAATGCTATACCTCAACTGAAATAAGATTTGAAGCGCTTAATCTCTCTCAGAACGGCAATAAAGAAAGTTGGACTCCTGTTGTTCGCCTCAACAGTATAACATCTCCTTTCCTCCATCTGTGGATGGGATTTGGAAACTCGGCATCCAGGCTCCTATATTACTTTTTTTTTTTACTGTACAGTATGCATTGAAAAAGGAGCCCCGCAGTGCAAAAAATGGGTTTAAAAGGCAGTAGAAAGTGGTTCTGTTATTTATAAGCCCCCTACCAATCGCTCTCCCCTAGGTCTCGTCGTCCCACTGTTCTCCTCACTTCAGCAGCAGGTTAACCACTTAAACCTGTATATACTTCAGTTAACCGGGGTTCCCTAGGGGTCTACAGTGGGCCCCTCCTTTTAACTTTTAAAGCTTGTCATGGTCTAGCACCTATAGCTATCTATGTCATTGTTTTTCAGGCCCTGACCCCCCAGAATAATCATATTTGAACTGGGGACCCCCCACCCTGACAAGCACTTGGAGTTGAGGCATTACATTTAGTTTGACTCGGTTCCACAGAATCATTTGGGGACTCCCCTGGGGGTCCCGACCCATAGGTTGAGAACCACGAATCTATGGCCCCTTTTCCACCGGGTTTGAACCGGTTCAGGTTTTTTTCCCGCCTAATTTTGAACCAGTTCAGAGTGTTTCCACTGAAAATGAATTGGTTCGGAACACTAAAAGTTGGTTCGAAAAGTATTTTTTGCCCTGAACTGGGAACCAAAGTGGGCGTGTCACTATTCTACAGGTTGGAAGATGCAGATGCGATATAAACAATGGCAAAAGCAAGCGAAAAATAATCATTGAAAAAAAGAAAAGGGAAACTGTATCTGCCATTGTTGATTGAATCTATGAAATGGACAGTTCGACCGATCATATTCACCACATTGCTGGCCAGGCCCGGAATCGAACCTGGGGCAATTGGGGACTCTTGCTCCACAGACGGGCTCTCTAAACGTTCAGCAATGCCGCCTAAAACTGGTACTTAAAACTGGTGGAAACGCAAGCCGGTTCGCAGCCGGTTCCGTGAAAGCACCAAGGTTCCAAGACTCTAGAACGGAACCAGTTCTAGAACCAAAGTTATTTTGGTGGAAAAGGGGCCTTGAGTGAGTGACATGCTAAAACCCTATGTGCCCGTGCGTACCCTTAGACCCACCTGGTAGGGGTTTACTAATCATTCATAAGGCTAGGTTGGTGACCAAAGGAGATCAAGGCCCCCAGACTCTGGAACAGCCTACCAGAGGACCTCAGGTTGACCAGATCATTAATGAGTTTTAAATCCCTCTTAAAAAACAATTTCTAGGCCCGGAAAGCTGGAATAGCGGTCCGGGCACCTACAGTAGGCTGTTAATGACAGCGTGTCGCGAGTTCGATTCCCGATCCCGACGACCTTTGCTGCGTGTCACTCCCCATCTTTCTCCCCATTTCCTGGCAGTCTACTGTATACTATCAATAAAGGCAGAAAAAGTAAAAGAAAATCTACAGAAAGGCCTTTTTTAAATCTCTAGTCCATATTCAATCTGTGACACCTGTTAACAAATACAGTGTTATTATTGTCTCCGCCAGGCGGAAAGGCATGGCGAGAGAGTATGTTTTACCCCCTGTCCGTCCGTCCGTGTGTGTGTGTCCGTCCGTCCGTCCGTCCGTCCGTCCGTCCGTGTGTCATTCTGTCATTTTGTGTACAGCTAATCTCCGGCACCATTGGCTTGATCGCAGCCAAACTGTGCACACACACTCCGTGGATGCCAGAGCAGAACCTCTGCCCCACATTTTTCACATAGGCCTGTTATAGCGCCACCTGGAGGCCGCTTTGTGCAAAACATATTTTTTGAATGTACTCCTACAGATTTTGCCCAAAAATCATGCAAATCGGTACACAGTATCTCTATAGTCATTAAACAAAACCAGTCTTTCAGATTTTTCATATTCCATCTTGATTGGTTAAAAATGGCTTCCAAAGTCTGTAGGAGTGCTCCGTTTTGAACAAAATGCCTCAAATCATGAACACAGCATGCAATTTCCATGATATTTTGCAAGCACATTCCCATTAGGCCGAGGAAGAAATGCCACTTGAACATTTTCAAATCAGCCTCATGGTGGCGCTATAACAGGCCCATTTGTGTTTTTACCTATAACTGCACCGATCTGTGTAAAACTCTGTATGCGCACTCCCTAGAGGTCAAGGAAAAACCTTTGCCCTGCATTTTTCACTTCTGCCTTTTATAGCGCCACCAGGAGGCCGACTTATGTAAAACATATTTCTTTATATTACTCTTTCCGATTTTATCCAAATTTCACGCAAATCGGTACACATGATCTCTATAGTCATGTGATCAAGCCGGATCTGTTTCATTTTTCATATTCCATCCTGATTGGCTAAGATTCACATCTAAAGTTTGCAGTAGTGGCTTGTTTTGAACAAAATGCCGCAAAGCATCTGATTGCGGTCAAACTTTGCACGCACATTCACACTATGTTGAGGAACAAATGCCACCCTTTTAACATTGGCCTGTTATAGCGCCACCAGCAGGTCTAATTTAGCAACAAAAAAAAATTGAACAAAATGCCTCAAATCATGAATGCAGTGTCCTATTGCCATGCAAGGCCTAAAAAGAAATGGCACCCTTTTCACATTGGCCTATTATAGCTCCACCAGGAGGCCACAATAACCTACCTGACCTGGCGGAGACCTGTGCTCCGAGGAGCACTTTTTCTAGTTATTTTTATTTTTTTCCCTCTACACCAAATCTCTTCACTGAAAATATCCAATCTTCAAGCTCACAACGCTTTGCATTGTGAGCTTGTAGATCTGCTATTTTTGCCAATTTTCACTTCGCTTATTTTGACATGGCCAGAATAGGGCTACAGAGGCTTTAAGCACAACACCTGGGTCAGTGAGGAACAGCTGGCCACTACAGTATCCACAGGGGATCCAGGCAGACGGAAAGGTGATTCAGACGGCACCAAGAGGAGAGATTAATACCAAGGGAGAGTCTCAGTCAAAGAGTTTCAGTCAAAGAGTGGGGAGAGCAGAAATAACAGAGAGGGCAAGTGTGTGGCGGATCCATCCATGTCTGTCAGACACATACCGTCTCAAAGGTCAGGTGAATAGCCTTTTGGCTTTGCGTGAGCTGTAAAATCCTGAGTGTTAATTTTACTCCGGAGTGTGGAAATAGACCCTCACGGCAGCTTTTGGGATGTGTGTGCGTGCGTGCGTGCGTGCGTGCGTGCGTGCGTGCGTGCGTGCGTGCGTGCGTGCGTGCGTGCGTGCGTGCGTGCTGTGCTACCGCTACAGTAGCTTGTTTGAGTGGTTTTGTTGCCGCACATTTCTGACTGTGTGTGCATGTGTCTGAATGTGTGTTTGTGTTAATGTGTAAATAAATAGTGAATGCTGACATTCTATTTGACTGTGTAGTTGTGTCATCCACTGATGATGTTCAGCTTGTTTTCAGTGGAAGACCTTCCAGGTCCATTGGTGTTTTTCCCCCCTCTGTTTGACAAGGTTTCAACTGTGTTTATGCTCCGATATTTGTTGCTGTCGGGTGGAAACCTTGTATGTCCAAAACTGCTCGTTTTTTATTATCATTTTTAAAATGAACACGTCGCAGCTGCTATTTTCACTACTTTTGTTCGACACTCTTGTATGATGAGGTAGGGCATTAATTTATGAAAAAAACATAAAACGTTTAAATATGGTCATACAAAGTTTCTACCGGACAGCGATAGTATAAAAACTGGCACAGGTTTAGCTGTTCTTATTGTATCACCCCCCCCCCCCCCCCCACATACACACAGACATGCACAGTCAGAAACACATCTGCACTAAGACACACACACACACACACACACACACACACACACACACACACACACACACACACACACACACACACACACACACACACACACACGCACACAGGCAATAATTTGTGTGCCTGTAATAGTTTATTTTCTCCACTCCCTGTGTCCTGGGGTGAACTCAGCACCCCTGCTTTACCAGATTGCAGGTCTGGCGTTAGCGCGTTTACTAAGCCTCTTGGCTAAACATTACCCCCCCACGCAGGCCCAGCCAAACATGAGCCGCTGGTTCTATTCCTGGAAGCCGAACATGACGTGACAATGACTCACTCTGACCCCAGTATGATGAAAAAGTAATTTGTGTTGATCCACGGATCTCTTTAGATGATATAGGTGTTTAGGAGAGACATTGCGCGGCTGCATGATCAGGGAGATCAAACAGAAGTTGAGGGAGAATGTTTGACAAGATCTATCAATGTCCACCAGCCAGTGGAACATGAAACTCAGGCCGAACATTTCTATTTAGATGTCCATTTAAGGTCTTATGTCCAGGTTTTGCTCTTTGGAATGAATGATGCTCCTCTACACGTTAAGCCTATGACCTACTGTATCATCCCAGGTCTTAAAAACAAAAATCCAGAACTCCCCAGTAAAATCCTGAGTGTTCATTCAACCAGGGTCCATCTGTACACTCTCAGACTTGAATGAACACGCACGATTTTACAGTGTGAAACCTGATCGGAGGCAAGCGTTTGTCTTCTTGGAATCCCCCGAGAGAGGAAGGCTCGACCTATATCCAGGGCTGATCCTAGACTTTGTCTGGAAACACATTTCAGTATCTCCGTCCAATTTCCCATTTAATGCGCTTGCTCCATCGCCTGTATGTTGCAGCTTTCCAGCATAACCCCCCACACATATTAGACCCAGAAGACATGCAGTCTACAGGTGATGGGGGGGACATATGGAGTGTGCTACGTGCTATTAAGGAGGTGAACCATCTGGGGGGGGGGTAGGAGGGGCATATATGCGTCCCACAGCCTTGCTCGGTGCTTCTTTGTAGTTGTTGTACACAGCTGCAGCGCTGGAATTTGCGATGTAAGGGGAGATGTTTATTGCGTTTCACCCAGTGGAGCAAAAAGGGAGATTTGCCATGGATGGATGGCACCTCAGTGAATGCCCAATGGGTTCAGTGAATGAAGTTCACAGACTTTGCACCACGGCGGTCTGGCATTCTTCAGCGATTTGTAGAATTGGCAAAAGTTTATCACGTTTACTGAAGGCGCTCGCCGACCCACAAAAGCTCTATACCCGGTATCTGGAATCGCCACTGAAAGTTCCAAATATCTTTGAAACCTGTCAAGATAATGTGTGAACCTTCACAGGCTTATTGCTAATTGCACATAGACATAGATTTACACAACATATGAGTTAGGATTGCATTCAGGTTTAAGTTACAGTATCATCCATGATTTACACACCCACACACACAAGTTATGTCATGAGTGATGTTATCTGAAAACTATAAAAACTATGGAGACCTATAAACCAACAAGTAAATCACCATAGCTTCAAGGTCTGGGCAAAACTCTCCAACATAATATCCCAATGGATAGGTCATTGATGGGTATCTTATAGTGATGGGGGCTCCTATATGCACTGGAGCCTTAAACAGGAAGCTTATTTATGAAGTCTTGTGGGTTTTCTTCCCAAACCATGCAGCCATAATGTAAACACCCTGACACTGCACAAGCTGATTACAAGTGAGGCAGATGGTTTCCACTCCAAGGGAGTCATGTTTTCACATTCCCCTGTCACGGGAGAGCTAAGAAAATGCAAGCCAGCACACACACACACACACACACACACGCACGTACAGTACAGTATGTGTACACATGCATGTGAGAATGCATACACATAGCGATAATACAGGCACAGACATAGACAGCACCGGCAGCCTCCAAATGATCAGCTTTCAGTTCTCACATTCTACACTGGCTGTGCTCGCAGGCCCTGATATATTCTGTGTGCTAAGGGGGAGCTGCTATCGAAAAATAATGGCTCTGTACACGCAATCCTCAGAGAGAGTTGGGGGGGGGGGTGATTTATCCTCTCCACCGATTTGGCAGTGTGTACTGCTTGTGCTATGAAAGAGATTTGTCTGAAACCACAGGGCTTTGTACTGATTAAATTGTATTGCTGTTTTCACTTAAATTGTGTAGGTTCAGGTCTAAGCCCTGGAGATGAATCCCTAGACTGGATCTATTATATCTTCCCATATCGTTGTATGTGCTGCCATTCTTTGAGCACTTCAAATGAGCCATGATCTGAGGATGTGCGTGTTTGATGGACAGTAATGATGGAGATCTGTTCCTGGCTGTACCTATAAAGCTTACAGTGATACGGCTTTGATACAGGGTTGAGTGTACATGCACACACTAGTGACTAGTATAGAGGATCAGATCTGGGCTTTACGTGTCAGTTCTTGCTGTAGGACCTCATACTGTAGGGTGGAGAGAGTAATTCTGTTATTAATGGAGATTCGAGAGGTGCCCATGCATGCAGTAAAGATCAAGAACACATGTGGATGGTGTGGGAAAGGCTGCGCTATGACATAAACTGCATATGTGTTGGTTTGCAACCAAATTAACGTCCCATTGTTCTTTTTTCACCGGGAGGCAAAGTCCCATTAGGATTGTGATTCATGTAAGCCAGGGGAAAGTTCTGTGAAATAGTAGTATATGAATAGTTATTTGTTTTCTGAAACATGCTCGGAGCTCAAGAACAAGACCTCGTGACGGACTAAAGATCTGTTTGAGTCAGTTCAGTTTCTTCCTCCAGCGTTTTGTTCTGTGGATTGTGAGATGGAATCACATGCGTTTCAAACGAAGCATTCACTCAGCCTTGTTATCTCTGGTAATCGGCATGTGTTGATCGCAACCACAGGGGTTATGTTCGGTAAAAAGGGTAAACGACCGAAAGGCCGCGGCAGTGACCACAGTCCAGAATGATGCCTCCAGCCCTAAACTGTTTGTTTTAATGAACTGTGAGTCAACATTTACCAGCAGAGGAAGCGGGTGGGGGGAGGGGAGGGGGGGGGGGGGGGGTAGATGGAGGGATAGAGGATGGGAAGTGACCCGGCGTTGAAGGATTTCATGGAGTTTAAGCTTCTGCAGAGGAGCGAACAGGAAGCGGATGCCTGAGTGATTCAGAGGCAAAATGTAAGTGGTTGGGTGCTAAGAGATGGGGGAGATATACTGTAAGTGCTCCGTGCGTGTGTGCATACGTGCGTGCGTGCGTGTGTGCGTGTGTGTGTGCGTGTGCGTGCCGTGCATGTATTTGCATGCAAATACACAGTATGTCCACACATGTATTGTGCATATGGCCATATAGAAGGTGTGTGGATCTCTCTCTGCACACCTCTTCATCCATCCTAAAACCAAAGAAGTTATTCCCATGAAGTTCATCACTGATTATGTGATATGTCATCTTGACAAAAGAGCCTGTCAAAATGTAATCAAGCAAAGACTTAAAGGGATATTTCACTTTCAAAAAAACTTTTGGTAATTTTATCGTCTACTCAGGCCTTTGTGAGCCCCCCAGACAGTTTTTAAGATACTTTATTCAATATCTAGATATTTGGTATTCATTTGATCAGACACGCCCCCTTCCTATACAAACCCATTGTAACTTCAAACTCCATTTTAACCATGTTAGATTCATCGAAAACACCCGTCCTTGGTTCTGGTGACTCACCCTGCCCTCCTAATGCGTGAGGGGGCCGTGTTTTTCCGATTACTGTTTTCATTTATTTTATAAATTTTTTTTATTGCATTTTATTTTTTTCATTTTCCCCAAAAAATATAAAACATAAATGAAAAAAGTAATAGAAAAAACACGGCCCCCTCACGTATTAGGGGGGCGGTATGAGTCACCAGAACCAAGGACGGGTGTTTTTGATGAATCTATCATGGTTAAAATGGAGTTTGAAGTTATAATGGGTTTGTATAAGAAGGGGGCGTGTCTGATCAAATGAATATCAAATATCTAAATACTGAATCAAGCAACTTAAAAACTGGGCTCACAAAAGCCTGAGTAGACGATAAAATGACCAAAAGTTTTTTTGAAAGTGAAATATCCCTTTAAGTCACATTAAAAAGGACCACACATTTCTTCTTGAATCTGTGCCCCATTAATGATTTTGTTAGAGCAGATTTCTGTGCACCTTGTCACATTTGTAACAAAACTCTTAAATCTGCCATCCCTCCTCATCTCCTGTCTGGCTTGTTGGATCCTGTCCCTAGAATGTGAATGTGTGCAGTGAACCTGGTGCTAGCAAACCTGCAGCCTGCAGTGTCCTGCCGTGGTGCTGGCTGCCAACCTGGCCATGCTCTCCAGGCCCTATCAGCAGCTGTGTGTGTCAGCCTGTTATTATCCTGATTATACTCCTCCGGCACACTCCTCCTGGCTCCACCTTAATGAGAGGGAGAGAGAGAGCTTTAGCTAACACACGCGCACGCACACGCACGCACACGCGCGCGCACACACACACACACACACACACACACACACACACACACACACACACACACACACACACACACACACACACACACACACACACACACACACACGTGTACACAGTCACATGCATGGCACGCACAGTCGCACACACAGACACAGATACATAGAAACTCACTTGCACGTTCATGTGAAGATACATTTTCACATATGCACACAAACACATACACGCTCACGCTCATATACAAATTTACTACTAACTAACTAACACATGCAGTTTTGTATTGGTAGATGCTCCGCTAGTACATTCATATTTGTGCATTTGTACATATTTACGTGCACGCTCACTTCCAGCATGGAAAATGTAGTTATTGACACACATTTTTGTTCTGCAGTGCACAGACCTCATGCACTGTGCATGCTGGTGTGTGGTATCTCAATATTAAAACCCGACACTCTGAAGCAACACAGACATTCCTGGACTTGGAGCTGTGGGAAAAGGACAAATGGAAACAGACTATTTGTTGTCATATAGTTGATGTCAGTTTCTATGTCATTAAGTGGAGGACTTTGAGAGTGCAGCACTCTCAGGGCTGTGCAATTGTTTGTGGTAGTAGCAAAAAAAAGGGCCTACCCCACATCTCTGCTTGACATTTCACTCTGCCTTGTTCTCAGGACAGACATAAATAATGCTCACAACTGAGGCTATCAAGGGTTAGTCATTTTAGTTCACATCTGTGGGATAGTTCAAGTTCCCATTCAGCAAGCCTATCTTCGTCGTGCAGCGTGCTTGTGCGTGCGTGTGCGTGTGTGTGTGTGCATGCACGCACGCGTGCGTGCACGCAGCATACAGGGATAGGGGGAAAGCATGTATAATGTGTTTTCACAAAGAGGAGGGCTGTGAGGCCCAGCACCCACTGGGAAACCTCATGGTTCCAGGAAGTACATCACTGAGGCGCACAAGGGGACGGGCCCTGTGGATTTACGAGGCACCTGATTGGCAGGTTGAGTCCCAAGGGGGTTATTATTATTGGCCGGTGTAGTGAGACTAGCAGGGTGAAGTGGGGTAGGATTAGGAATATTGTCTGTTGACTTGGTGGCCAGATGTTTAGGAGTCTCTCTGCCCACTATTTTTTCTTCTTTGGATGAGTTCTTCTCAATGAACTGAATGACCTCCTTGTATACATAAGCAATCCCCCAAACTCTGAATCTCCTTTTGCCCCCGCGACACAGATGCAGGCAAAGTCAATAAGAATATGTTTGTTATAGCTCTGCATCATCACAAGACCTCCTCAGCCAGAGTGAATGCAACTGCACACGCCTGTAGGCCATAGTCACAAGGGGTTATTACCAATATTTAAACAAGTGACTCTTTAATTGGCCAAGCCTCACAAGGCGTCTTTTCTTCCTTTTTTCTTCTTAAAGGCTTTTAGCATTGTCCTTATAAACCAACTATTATAGCTTTTCATAGAACTCTTTGAGCAGGGCTCTGTGTGTCTCCAATGAGCTCTATCAGCTAGGAAATCCTTTGCTGATAAATTAGGATGCTCACCTAATGCTAGCCCTTGGATAAAACACAAAGCAGGCTGCAAAGATAACAGTAAAAAGCTAAATTACAGTGCGCATACAATCTTTTTTGTGTTATTGTGATATCTGTTAAATCTGTCATTATTCTGCAGCTTTTTGCTGTGCCCCACGAGTAGCTTGGAATGTAAAACGGAGACTGTGAATAATTTCCTGCTGGCAGGCATGGATTGTTTATGCCTAAACCAAATTGTAGCCTCAGAGTGCCACAAGGCACCCGCAACGCTCTTGGGGGTTTCCAGACTGGAATAGTTGGCCCTTTCTCTTGATGGTGCAGTGGGCATCAGTGGAGGACGTGATGTGAACATACAGGGTTTAGCATTGATGATGCAATGCTTGTTTTAAATTTATTATTTTGTTGGGTGTAAAACCCACAACACAGTCTGGGGTCTTGGGTGGCCTTGCATGAGTCTGAAGGGTAGTCTTGTCATTAAAAAGAGGCCCAATGTATGTGATATGTCATCACCCTGGTTAAAATGGCCATATACTGTATAATGTATACGTGCACATGGATGATAACACAGTATATAAACTAGGCAGTTTATCTTGTAGTACAGCCCAGACATGGAAATGACAAAAACAAAACAAAAAGTGGAGTTAGGAGGTTTCAAAGCTCACAATGAGGTTGGAGGTCAAAAGGGGGTGGAGCCTGGAGTCAGCAAAACCAGCTAACTCCAGCTGGCTTAGCAGATAGTCTGAGGATCCAATGGAGTTAGCTGGTTTTGTCAGAAGCGCTTTTTGATACTTTTCATCTGTTCAATATTTTTTTTGTCAACACACAGACGTAAAGGGTGTTCAATAGCACTGATTTATGAAATAAAATGCAAAAGCGGTTAGCTGGTTTCTGCCAAACAGCAACAATGACAATCTTGGGCAAGATTTTAGATCCGACCGCCATTGATTTCCATTATAAGATTTTAAGTTAACCCTTTAACAGTCTGCTCAACCAATTGGTAGAGCACATTTTAAGTCACTATTTCTCATTGACAACATTGCTGAACTTAACTCAACCTGATTGAGCCCTTTCTACCATTTGGTTGAGGTATGTTATGGCAAAAAAAGGTCCACCAGATGTCACTGTTTCCCAGTCACATGGATTCTCAGGTAGCCACTTTTTAGTGAAAATCAATTAATCCACTCCTGAAAGGTGGGATTTTTTTGGTTGAAATTTCAGAGGTAAGATTTTTTTTTTGTCATATTATCATCTCAGAGGTGTTACTGAACCTGATTATGTAGCTTGATACAATAAAAAAAAATCTAATAATGGTCTAATAATTTTCTGAAAACATGCTCTACCAAACGGGTTGTTTGACACTTTATGTTAAGTAGTGAAGCTAAACTAAAGTAATTAAAATGTACTATTTGCTATGGATAAATAGGGCTTTTGCTAATTCAGTGTTGTTAATATAATACATATAATGTTATTTCATTATATTTATGTATTAGTATGATTTTATTCCTATCTAAAAAAACATGCTCAACCAAATGGTTGAATTGTCATTTAATGGTAAAGGTTAGTGGTGCTGAAATAAAAAATGGACTATTTTGATGATCTGTGTGATGAAGAAGATGACCAAACAGATGATGCTGATCAACTCTCACAAGCAGAAGAGACTGGGAACATAATGGGAGACATATTTCTCAGTGAATGCATATAAATCAATGTATATGCATGAAACTTTTACCATTACCATAAAGTGACATCTCAACCGTTTGGTAGAGGCCTATATTTGGAAAACTGTTGGGTCTGTTAAAGAAATTATAATTGATAGTTGTTACTATTGCCCCAAATAAATAAAAAATGCAAAGAAATAATTTTTCCAATGCTTTTTTCTTGGGGTGACCTTTAAAGGGTTAAATTAAAAACATCATAATAATAAAATCACCTCACAATGTGGAGGTACCTCCTTGGCCTACTGTTAGTGTGCAAAACAAATCTGCCGCTGATCTGTCCAGCCAGTGGTTTCTAAGATTAGCTTCAGGGACACACACACACACACACAGACCCACAGACAGACCCATTTCTAGACGGCTCGCCTTCTACAGAAATAGTAAAAAAAATAGTAATCTGCATGGCAGACTAATGACCAGATTCCAGTGTCATCTCGGTGTCATGTGAATTTATCTGTGTCACAGGTCAAAACATGCATCTCAGGTCATCTTCATTTGTCTTCCTTTCTCTGTTTTTCGTTGCATGGTCAGTTGACACGGAGGCTCCCGGGGGAGATTTGTCACTGTGTTGTCCCTAAATTTGTCTCAAGGCGGGGGAAACAGCCAATCTGTCAAGTGTTTGGAAAGTGCCCGTTCTGCAGTGGTCAAGATAACTAGGAGGCGACGCTGGGGTTGGAGTCGCCAGGTCAAGGGGGTGCTGGTGGGAGGAGGGAGGTCAAACCGGGGTCTAAGGATCGGAATGTTCTTGATGTGCTGGCCAAACAAGGCTATAGAAATGCACTGCTATTACGAGAGACAACCATTTCTGTCTCTTTGTCTTACTCTTCGTTTTTATTTCGGCATAATGTCTGTCTGTCTGTCTGTGAGTCCGTCCATCTATCTGTCAATCTATCAATCAATCAATCATTGGATTTAGTTTGTCTGTGTGTGTGTGTGTGTGTGTGTGTGTGTGTGTGTGTGTGTGTGTGTGTGTGTGTGTGTGTGTGTGTGTGTGTGTGTGTGTGTGTGTGTGTGTGTGTGTGTGTGTGTGTGTGTGTGTGTGTGTGTGTGTGTGTGTGTGTGTGTGTGTGCGTGCGTGCGTGCGTGCGTGCGTGCGTGCGTGCGTGCGTGCGTGCGCGCGCGGTCTGCTAAATGGCTCCAGTCTGCTCTGGGCCTGAGGCCTTATCAAACCAAAATCACCACCCTTGGTGGGATTTAGTGTCAGCCTCAACATTTATACTGCCTGAGTGTTAGTGGCCATGGGGATATGCCTCATAACATTCAATGTTGTCCAGTCAAAGCTCAGCTATAATCTTGGATACATTTTGGCTGTAGCTGTGATGCCTTGGCACTGCAACGTTTCATTTCCGTGACGTCCAACATTGCTACCGAAAAATGAAAACTGTTATTCAGCATGAGGAGATGCCACAAATGACAAGTTATGCAGTGAACGATTGTGACCGTTTCAAGGCAGACTTCATGTCTATATAAGTTCTGATGTCATCACTCGACCCACAGACGCCCACGTGAGTCACACACGACGCATTGAGTGTGACAGCATTAGGGAAGTCTTTCATGTGTGTGTGACCGTTCGATCAGTGCGTAGTCTGAATAGGTCTTTTTCATAGTGATTTATGAAAAATGTGATTCCTGCGCCTTTGAAGGGATGATCGATGTGGATAATGGATTCATTTTAAACTGCTCTGATATTTCCACACTTCAACTTGAAATAGAAAATTTTAAACAAGGCTTGTGCGTGAATACACTCCAGGAGATTGCTTTAACTTATTCTGAGATATATCATTGCCCATGTATTTTTGCATGTTTTACTGTTCCTTGTAAAAGACATAATTAAGCCCTATGTGTAAACAGCAGAGCACATTGGGTGTTGCTAGGAGTGGTGTAACTGATGTTGTTTAAGCTGGACAACAGTATAAGTTAATTATTCACTGCCTAAGTCAACAGTTGACCATTAAGCTTAATTTATACTCCATGACGGTGTATAAATTAGGCATTCGGTTTTATCACTCTCCAGGATTTCACTCTGTCCTCTTTATTACTTTCAGTAGTATATTGTCTATATTTGCGTGCAGTGAGGAAATGATGCAATGAAGAAAACTGAGTACATTTCAGTGAGGATGATTTTACACAATGAAGCGTGTATTTAGTTTTGACACAAGTTGCACATTTTTTACAGTTCAGGGTTTTTTCCAGGTGAGCTGTAGGCTAATGTTGTACTGGGTTTCCAGATTGGTGTTGTACTAAAGTTACACACTTCAGTTGTCACGGGATTTGATTGGATTTTTGAGAACCATGTTGTAGAAAATGCAGGAAAGTGACCTGCAAATACCACTTTAAAGTTCAAGTGTACTGTAAAAGCTGATAATGGTGTATGGAAGAGTCCACAGGGAACCAACGCCTTGAGGCTGGCTCAGGAAACTGGGCAGTCAGACACACATTAGGCAATAGGCATATTGTAATATATTTTCATACAGTGCACAGTTGTATGCAAGCACAAGACTCACAAAGAACTATTCTTGAGTATGCAAATAGAGGTGCGTTTGTAAGATGGCCTTTTCAAATGTGGTCTTTTTTTGTGAGATAGAGTGTTCATTGTGTGCTATAATACTGTTCAAATGTCTGTAGGAAGACCTTGTTTAAGCGGAATGGCTGCCTCTCTCTCTCTTAACTCAATTTGATGATAATAGGATTACATAAATATCCCATAATATCTACAAATATCATATACCCTTTAGAGGCATCTACATTACATTTTAGACATCTGGCGGACTTAAAATGGCTGTAGCAGTAAAATACAAGAAACTGTTGTATTAGAATGAGGTCATTTTTATATACATGCGCCTGCTTGAGGTGATGGAGAGTTTCAAAAATGTGTTTGCTGTTGTAATCGTAGCCTAGCTATGTCTCCCTTAACATTCTTTCTTAAGAATGCTGATTGTAGATACTGATAGCCATTACTATTCTTGGAGGACTGCCTCCTCAAAATTATGAATGAATTATGCCTGGTTGTCATTTGAACTCTCACATCCTCACCTCAGCATCATCACCAAGCTGACAAACTGAGCAGGAAGAATGCAAGCGCGGTGCACTAATGTGCTCAGATGCTCTTCAAGACCCAAGGACTTTTTGGCACAGAGTGTCAAGGAGTGGAAAGCTGCAAGGAGGGAGGGAGAGTAAGAAAAAAGTTGGATAAGAGAGTGAGTGCAATGTCAGCGTGCCAGGGTGTTGAGATGTTTATGTAATCCCACTCTGCTGTCAACCCCTCTCTCTGTCTCCGATCTCTCCGTTCCCCAACACCAACTCCTGAGCCGAAGTGCCAGTTTAAACTCTGTCGACCTCCTCTGTGGAGAGTAAAGGAGAGGGAGGGAGGGAAGGGAACACTAAGGCTTTATCCCAGCCTCCACGCACGGCCCCGGGGGCTGTGAGACCACTGCCCACCGTGTGGAGGGACCGCCTTGGTCTCGCACTCTCCTCTGAACCGTTTCCTGTCTCAGGCTTCCCGCCTAATACCAAACAGACCTCTCCTTCTGCCTCTCCTCTATTCAACCCCACTGCATGGGTGTGCCGGAACTAAGTGCCCGGCTACACTCATTTCTTGATACAGGAGTAGTACTGGGCCAAGGAACTGAAATACTTCAACTCATGAATTCACATTACCTGAAGAATTCAAATGATTTTGAGATTGTCTTTTGGGAAAAGGTAAAGGCAATGGATTCCTGGAGAAGATTCAGGTGATTGAAAAGTCAATCTGCAATAAACAAGCATATTACCAGTGTGCAGACTGTATTATTTTATTTAAGGGGTATTCCCTTGCATATGATGAGCATAATGCGAAATGTGTTCTGTCGTGCAATGAAGACACATGAACCAAAAATAAGTCCATAGTGTATTTTTTAGTGTGCAGTCCCTTACTAGTAGTGAAACTCAGTTTTTTTGTGCTCTGTCATTGGATATTCTCTTGCCTTTACCTTTGAGGAAGTAGTTTAAATGATCAAAGGTCAAAGTGATTCAGTGTCTATGTACTGATTGATTGACTATGTAAGCTGGAACACAACAGGTAGTGCTCATGATAATTAATGAGCATGTACATCAGACAGCAAAATATATATAAATGAATAAATAAACAAATAAACAATAGAAACTCTATGAATTTACAACATTTAACGTAAGGCCAGAAGCTACACAAGTAGACAAACTCTACTCTTTTCATGTGGTCTTCTTCAGAGCATCTCTATAGAAGCTCACGGCTGAAATGCATTTTATGGTAAATTTCCGGATCTCTTCTGTGTTTGTTTCTGCAACGATGATTATGTCAGTCCATCTGTCCCTCCATTTACCACTTGACTCCCAAACAAGATATCTCAAAACATACTGGCTGGATTGGCATGAAATGTGCTGTTTGGACCTACCCCATGCTCCACAGAAGATGAACCCAAATGATTTTGGTGGCCCCATGGCCTTTCTTCTAGCAGTTTGGCCATTTGGCCCACATTTCCCATTACATACAACACATTATAAAGCCTGAATGGAGCGTATTGCCATTAAACTTTCTGAGCACAATTATGACCCCCGGAGGATGAACCCCAACCATTTGAGTGACCCCATGACTTTGTCCCAAGTGCCACCCTTAGGCCAAAATGTCGGCTTTGCACATTAGATATTTCATAATCTAATAGGCAGATTTCAGGATGAACCACTATTTGCTGGTTTAGATGGCATGTATTGCTATGTATGGATGCCAATAACTATGCATATTCATATTGAACAAGCCAGCCAAGGTCCCTGTGGATTGATAAATTCCTTTTCTGTGTTTGACGTGGAAGCCCAGCGTTTCTATGACAGGAAATGTCTGTGCTTAAAATTTATTTCTGTGCTTGTAATAAATATTGTTATATTTCCAGTGATGTCGCCATGGACCTCCACTCGGGGCAGTTGTGTGCTTGCCTGTGTGTGTGCATCCATGTGTGCGTCTCATTATCCTGTATGTATTCAGATAGAACGGAAAAATATGGGCAGGAAGGAGATTAGCCTCCTGATCACAAAAAAGCCTCATACACAGAAGCTTCAGCCATGGAATCCCAGCTGTGTCATAAAGAGGCTACTGCTGGCAGATGCCTCCAGTGTGTTTTTTATTGGGAGTGGAGGTGGGGGGTAGAGACATGTGTTTTCGTGTAACAGTCAGAGAGAGAAAGGGTGCAGGCTTCACCTGAAAGCATAGTTTCTAGCCTGGACCCATCCACAGCCTTGTCAAGGCAAAGTTTTAATAAGCATCTCTCAAGCGCCAATGTGTTTGATACTTGGACTTGGGACTTGATAACATGCAAGTAATGTGATTTTTACAACCCTTCCTCTCCTGCTCCTCCCTAGTTCAGTCCATTCTTTCGATGTTGCTCACTGTTATTACAGTTTTTCTTTTTCTTTTTTCGCTGGAACTGAGTAATCAGAGTTGTTAACAACACGTGTTTGGAGTTTGAAATCTCAGTGTGTTTCTGATTTAAGAAAAAGCTATAGTCCCCCCTCAGGAATCCTTCCAGTGATATTCATTTCAGTGTTCTATTTTGTAAGTAATACCTACTTAATTACTACTTGTTCTATTTTGTACACATGACTAATTCATCTGTGCAAGGTGCTTTTTTTGTTAGATGGATTTCGGTGTCTTGCTTTTCTCCAGGGTTTACAAATGGGAGTTGATGCTTGACTGACTGCATTAGCCAAGTCAATTATTAGATTAGTCCCAATCTTTGGAGGGGGCGGGGGGGAACTGTACATTTTAATATGATGAGCACATTTTGTGTTTGCACGTCCACGATGTGGGAAATGTTGCATATTTCTGTCGCTGCTGGGCATCAATGTAGAACTATATTTGTTTCTGTACAGTGGGAATGGTGGTGTGATTTCTTGCATGGTGTGAAGCGTCGTAACTGGCCTGACACACACTGTTTTCCACCACTCGGTCTTACATCCACCCGCCCACGCAGTGCAGATCAACAACAAAGGATCTCTTTGGTAATGCTTTTGAAAATGAGTGGGCGTTGCCCTCTCAAACAAAACGCACTGCACATATTAATATAGGTTAGAGAACATGACTTTCATGCCTTTTATTCTTTGGAGACGCTTTCGGGGTGTGTTACCTTAACTCACCCTGGCAGTGTGCTCATGATGAATGAGTGCTGTCTCGTCAACAAACAAACTCACACACGCACGCACACACGCACACGCACACGCATACATACACACACACACGCGCACACACACACACACACACACACACACGCACACACAACCTTCACAGCTTGTTACATCCTTTTCCACTGGCGCTCCTACTGAGAAAGGCCCCCTGTCACTTCCTATGAATCGTAAAATGTCTACCTTACCTTCCACTTCCAGTGGCCCATTGCAGCTTGAGGCATTATCAGTAGTTTTCTTAAGGCAGTTTGGTGCTGTTGTCCAACATGTCTTAGTGGAGCATAGTGTGATGTGGGTGTGGGATCCCATAGCCTTCTCTCTAAATTTCCCGCCCTTCTCTGTCCATCTCTCACTGTCTGTCTCTTTCTTTCTCTCATGCATCATTTTTGGAGGCCTGCCCATTGGTCCGCCAGCCCATTATTCGAAACCCCAATAGTCCGAAAAACAATCGGTTATAGACCGGTGAAGATTAGGGTTAGTAATAATGCTCGCCATCGGAATAACCATTTTTGTTTTTCTCGTCAAACTACTCTCTCACCTCAATCTCTTTCTCTTTCACTGTCTCTTTCTCTTTGTCTCGCTTACTGTCTCCCTCATTGTCTCCGCCAGGCCGAAGGTGCGGCCGAGACATGAGATGTTTTTCCCCCTGTCCGTCCGTCTGTCCGTCCGTGTGTATGTACGTCCGTCTGTGAACAGACCTACGTGAAACTGTGCACACACACTCCCTGGATGCCAGAGCAGAACCTCTTACCCACATTTTTCAGATCTGCCCGTTATAGCGCCACCAGGAGGCCGATTTTTGCAAAACAATTTATTTTATATTACTCCTACAGATTTTGTCCAAACATCACACAAATCGTTACAAAGTATCTCTATAGTCATGTGATCAACACGGATCTGTCCTAATTTTCATCTTCCATCCTGATCCTAAGATTGGCTTCCAAAGTTTGCAGGAGTGGTCCGTTTTGAACAAAATGCCTCTAATCATGAACGCAGCGTGCGATTGCCGTTAAACTTTGCACGCACATTCCCACTACGTCAAGAAAGAAATGGCACTCTACATTTTTTAAATCAGCCTCATGGTGGCACTATAACAGGCCGATTCGCGTTTTTACCTATAACTGGACTGATCGGCGTGAAACTTTCCACGCAGACGCCCTAGAAGCCTAGGAAAAACCTCTGCCCTGCAATTTCCCATCGGTTATAGCGCCACCATTTTTTTATATTACCCCTACAGATTTTGTCCGGATCTGTCAGAGTTTTTATAGTCAAATAAGATTGGCTGAGATTGAAGAATTGATTTTGCAGGAGTGGCACGTTTTGAAGAAAATGCCTCAAATCATGAATGCAGCGTCCGTTTGCCGTGAAAGTTCACACACGCCTGTTTTAGCGCCACCAGGGGGCAGATTTTTGGAGCCCTGTGCTCCGAGGAGCACTTTTTCTAGTTTACTCTCTCTCTTTCACTTCCTCGCTGTATCTCTTTCTCCAACCCACCTTCCTTCCCAGGGTTGCATATAAATCAGCCTCAATGACAGGTGGACATCTGCCATGAATAGATCCAAGGCAGGAATGCGATGAGGGATGCAACTCTCCTGACAAACCCAGAAAAAAGCTCATATCCCTGGAACTGGATCTGGGCTTCTCTGGACCCTCTGTTCCAGCACCATTGATTGAACTGACAGTGATAGAGAAAGGATCACTGGAAAGATTCCGCCTTCCTCTGTCTCTATTTTGCATCCAACATTGTTTTTTCTATAATGGTCTGGGGAAAAGTTAAAAGTTGTAAAAAAAAAAGATGTTTGAACTGGAGCGATGAAAAGACCCACTGGAAGGAATAATCAAGTGAAATCCAATTGAACCGTGTCCGCCTCCAAAATATTTTGTAGCCCTTCATGGGTGCTCAGGTTTTCCCTCTAGTGGGCTGGTTAATGAGTGAAATATGTGGGCTGGAGACCAAGGTGTCCGTTCCAGCCTCAGCAGGGTGTAGCACAATAACAGCTCTGGCGCTGATGCTGACCCTTTGGAAGGATAAAATGAACCCAGTGACGCACTAAGCCAATGGAGCTTTTCAGTACTGATTCCATGGCGCTTAGTTGTTCTTCTCCGTTATTATTGTGAAAACTTTGCCTCATACAGTGATGGGGAATGTCACAATGCCTGCCCAGGCGTATGGCTTCAATCAAATCTGGTCAAGGCTCAGCTTGGTGGCCCAGAAGATTTACAGCTGAGCCTGTTCAGATGGTCGAGGGCGCTTGCAGAGGAATCCCTGGCAATAAAACTGTTGGTTGCAAAACACGACAAGCGCAAGCTTGGGAGAGTGTGCTGACTGAGAACTTGAACATGAACAGCACACAACATGGAAGAACATTGGCACTTTGTCTGTGCCTGAATCGTGTGTAATTTCACATAAGGCTAAAATAAGATTGTGTGTGCCATAATCGTTGGCTGTGTGTTTCTGAGCAGAGCTCACAACTGTTAGCAATTAGCAAGTTCCTTACAGGGAGTTGACATATTATTGTGATTACATGTTTACCATGTTTTGTGTGGGAATGCTCTCCTCTGGAAAAAAGAAAAGTAGATTTTCCCATCATAGTTGTAATGCATAGTTTTGGACAGAAATGAAATACTTGTTAAATAACTACTTGCAAATTATTTGAAAGTATTGCTCTAAAAACACATAACCCTGTAAATCTATAATATGACATGATTATGTCTCTATAAATAAGTCACAGGCTAACCATAGTGTATGCCATCCTTTCTGAGTACACATAGTGATTGAGTGTCCAACGTGTTTGTGTAGACTCATAAGTATAGTCTGCTGTCTATTATAATTCTTGCACTGTTCCTCGGCACAGTATGCCAGGGCATGCTACTATGCTCTGTGTTGTGTTGGTAGCGTGCCTCTGCATCTACGTCATTGAAAGAAATCCCCTTACAGTATACAGCAATGGTTCTCAAAGTGAGGTCCAGGGACCCCCAGGGTTCTATTCCTTGAGGGGAAACCCTTACAGGTCTGTAACACTGAGAGTTCACAAAGGGAACCAAATGGGTCCTTGAAATTAAAAAGTTTGAGAACTACTGCTATACAGTATTATGTAATTATATTGTGTTAGGAAAATTCTCTGATCACACACGCACACACACACACACACACACACAGACACACAGACACACACAGACACACATACACACACACACACACAGACACACATACACACACACACACACACACACACACACACACACACACACACACACACACACACACACACACACACACACACACACACACACAAAGACCCTCAGCAATGTTTTCTCCCATTTGGTGAGAACATCTACTAAATATCCATCACTGTTGCTCATTTTTGTTTGTGTTGTTTGTCTTCACGTTGGACTCCATGTGGAAAATCTTGGTGAACTAATTTGCCTCCCCCCCTATAGCTACAGTTGGCTTTTTTCTCCCTGTTTCCTTAACGACAGAGGAGAAGACTCCCCCCTCCTACCACCCACCACCAACACTCCCTTCCTCCCTCCCCTCGTCCCCAAGCCTGCCCATTTTAGGCTGTTCCTCTGTTTTCTGTCTGGGAAGGGGGATAGTATGACAGCTTTTCCTGCTTCTAGTGTAGTGGAGCTGGGAGAGAGAGATAGAGAGAACTCTGTTACTCACTCCAACTCTGAGAGGAAGTTGCCACCTCTTCCCCAGACTCTGTGTGCAAACGCACACATACACACACACTCACTCTCTCTCTCTCTCTCTCTCTCTCTCTCTCTCTCTCTCTCTCTCTCTCTCTCTCTCTCTCTCTCTCTCTCTCTCTCTCTCTCACTCTCACTCACAAACGCTGCTCAGGACCTGACCACAGCGGCAGCAGGGAATCAACAGAAACGGTCAGGATTGCTTGTAATGTTATTTCTTCAAAGTTTTGGAGGGAACGAAGAGGAGTGTTTTTGACTGAAACGTGCAGCACAGCCTGGATGTCACTGAAGGGGGAATGAGGAGTCTTTGGAGGGACTTCTTCACTGACTGGTGAGTGTGATGGTTTGCATCAGTGTTCTGACACTAACAAAAACATGATTAAAGTGCTGCTTTATATTTCTGTCAATGTACATTGTGTTTGGGGGGGGGGGGGGTACGGTTAGTTGGTTACTTTACCATAGATATTTCACTGCCTGCCAACCAGGTCTGTCTGAAGTTTTCATGTTTTACAGTAGATGCGCTTATGAAAAACTTTGAAGGATTGCAGCTGACTTTAGGTTGCGTGCATTTGGAATGACTTGCCGGTTCCTTGGGGCTATCCATGGAGTGCTATAAATTTAAAAATTCTGGCATTCATCCACACAACTGCAGCAGATGGTAATCTTGTCCGTTGAAGATTCCCATTGACGTGAAATATGAGGAGCTCTTTGTGTATTTATTTGTTTTTAAATGAGAACTAACCTTGTGTTCCCACTGGCTTAAAAATAGCGCGTTTACATCTAAAGGACATGATGGTGACATGGGAAAGAGACTGAACCATGGTGATACTGAGGATAGGCTGGTCATGGCTTCTCTCTTCACTCCTTGAAGAGTGTACAGTTTTACAAAGTGTTTAATTTTCTAACACCTTTGGAAAGTGTTGCTATTTTTAATGGGCCATGGTCCCACCCCAAACTTTCGGTTCTTAATCATCCAAACAATAACGGGACATCTGTGCAGAGTGTGTGTCTGTGTCTAGCATGTACAGTACATGATGAACCAGTGCCAGAGAGGAGATGATACAGCACATGTGGTGGTGGGGGGGTGGGGGGGGTGGGGTCAGACTGGGTCCAGTTTTCCTGTGCAGCTGTATGTTGGCTAACCTTGCAATGATTAATAGTTTGCAAACATCCTGTCGCATTCTGTATTTTTTTAAAGGAATAGTCAACAGTTGTCATAAGAGAATCAGGACAGGGGATGCCACGCTTCGATAATCATTGTTTAATCCCTGAATTTCTTCCCAGTATACAGCAGTTCTATTATAGAAGCAAGAAAAACACATTATCCTAAAATAACACAGTTATACAGTAGGCGTGCATACAAAGCTTCAGCATGCAACAAAAGTTCCCTTTCTCTTTGTCTTTCCCTCTGTGTCTGTGTATGTCTCTCACACACACACATACACACACACACACACACACACACACACACACACACACACACACACACACACACACACACACACACACACACACACACACTGCACACATATTGCACAGGCACGCATGCGCGTGCGCAATAACTAATTCACACCTTCACACTGGAACCCAATTAACCATATGCTTCAGCTCCCATGGTTCGCTCTCCACTGGGCTGCTGTGGTAAACACCTCTTATCAGAGAGGGAGAGAGAGAGAGAGAAATATGGCCCCAGGGGTCTCCTTTAATTAACATTATTGGAGTGGGAAGGCTCTTTAGCTGCCTCACCAGTCAGTCAGATAAAACCCCAGATAGCAGGATAAGTGTGAAGGCTCTAGTAACTTATCCCTTCAGGGCTGTTTGGGGACAGTTGACTTGTGTATGACCTCTCCTGGCTATTCATACCCGAGCAAACTTTCTTTTCTCCCCCAAGCCCCACCGCCACGTTTATCAGTGGGCCTGCCTTATCTGTCCTGGGGATGTTGGTTTACAAACTCTCTGTACCCATTGGGTCATAGGCCAATCCCTGATTTGAAACGCTTGCAAACTCCTATGGAGCCGACTACCACTATGCAAGATTTTCAATAAAAGATGTAAACTCTTCATAGTCAGACCAACACATAGTATACACTAACACCTTCACAAGCTCATCCAAGAAATGGCCGTCAGGACTTATAGGCTACATAATATAATATAATATACATTAGCAGTTACATTTTATATTTGAAAGTATTATTGCTGTAGACACGAAAACAAAAAAACAAACAAAAACCTGTTCTTAAACGTGTTTTTTGTAGCCGGAGATTTATAATGCAGCAACAAGAAAGGTTGATGGGAGTGGTTAGGGATGATAGGGTGAGCTCTTTTTAAGGTGTAGATGTGGTTTCCAGTGGGGAGAGAGAGCAACCTGTAATCTTGTTACCCTTATGAACAATGCGCTGGAGCCTCCTCTGGGAACGACTGTCAAATGTTACCATACCAAAGGAGATACAGAACTCAACTCATTCACACCCTTAATCTATGCATGTTGTGTGAACGTACACTTCACTCTCTCTCAGTTGCTTTAAAAACACTATTTATAAGACACTTTTACATGTTTTTTGTGCGAGACACCTGAATATATAGTTCTCCAGATGGGCTGCAGTGCCGAGAAAACCAGTGTTGCCCTTGGAGCAGTGTTCAATGTTTACATTAAAACACCTCAACACAGATGAACTCGATTGGTGCAGACAGCGATTTTGTGACCTTTGTGACCTGAGTAGGGCGGGGTCTGTATCGACTTGGCTGCCCTACCATTGAAGACTAGACATACTGTACAGTATGTGATCAGCAGAGTTGTGAATAGGTCTACATTAGTGTTTGGATAGACAAGAGGTTATGAGCTGCCTTTGAGTGCTGTAATCTCCCATAGCATAACGCAAGCAACAGGGTTTTATAGTCATTTGAGAAATAGGGAGGGTTGAGTGATATGTCTCTGAAACTGTGTTTAGCAAGACTCCCACAAACCACTGCAGTCTTACCGGGCTTAAGGCTTACTGCTGTCTAGTAGGGGCTTCTGACTGGCCCAGGAACTCGCCTCTACAGGCTTTGGATGATGTTTGACATACTAAGTCTGAAGGGTTTCAATGAGCTTCTCTTCTTTCCCTGGACACACACACGCACGCACGCACGCACACGCACGCACACGCACACGCACACACACACACACACACACACACACACACACACACACACACACATAAACACAGACACATGAATACACAAATATACACATATTCAGACCTTCACAAGCTTCCAAGAACATAACATAAAGCTACAGAATGGACTTGACTTTTAATTGGACTTGAATTTGTTTAAACTCCTCGTGGCTATTTACACATGGCAGAGGCTGTTGGGAAATAAAATCCAACAAAAGAATGCAACAAAGCTGGGTCAAATAGTATTTGCTAAATACTTATCAGGGTTTGTTTTAGCTTACTAAGGCACCACACCACATGGGTGGGGTGTCACACGTGGAACCAATACAATACAGTGTTGTGCCAGTGAGTTTAGAATGTCACAGGAGAGTATAAGAGTCAAAGTATAGTATATAGTGTGGTTGACTTACCTGAACGTATATCTAAAATGTCCAGATATGATCAAACGTTTATATCCAAATTCAACTTGACTCGTACAGCATTAAAGGGATAGTTTGTGTGTCCTACTGGAACCGCTGCCTACCGGTCCGCTGGTCATCAAATAATTGGCTTAGGAAAAGGAAAAACAAAACAATATCCATGAATTGAAGTCTCCATGGGGTGACTAATCGACTTTAATCGAGTTTTGGGGTGAACTATCCCTTTAAAGTTATGTACAGACTGGTAACAGTAGTACCATAGAGACAAAGACCCACAACAACCACTAGCACTGGAGAGCTCCACACTGCAACACAAAAAAGTATTCATTTAAATCTGAGAGTATAAAAATAGACCCACAGGATTTTTGTGGTGTACTGTAGTTTTGTTATGCACTCACTGCTGTTGGTTGTGGGATAGGACAGTAATACTTATATTTCGTTGCATGACGGTGTGACTTGGCAAAAATTGTCTATCTACAAGCTCTCAACGTGTTGTGATGTGAGGCGTTGTGAGCTTGTAGATCGGCTATTCTCAGCGAGCGACATGATCGTACGACGAAATATAAATTGTGGCTTTAAGTGGAAACACTTTGACAAACCTTTGACAGTGGATACGTTCACTGAGTGCACTCCATTCACATCAACCAACAGTGGTTTCTGAAACCCTTCATCTGACGGAGGTAACACAGTGTCTGTGCATAGGACAGCGGTGATGCTGCCCACCCAGCCATGCAAACGCCAAACATATGCTTTATGTCACAGAGTAATCAGCAGTGTTTGAGTAATGAATACAGTATGTGGTGTGTGCCAGGCCCAGGTTGATCTGTCGGAGATGACATCATGGCTCTATTCTTGCACTTTGGGGTTCAGGATCATCTGTGCTGTAACTGTGCTTCGCAGAATATCTCTCGCACACAGCACAGCACAACACACCAACACACACACACACACACACACACACACACACACACACACACACACACACACACACACACACACACACACACACACACGCACACACACACACACACACACACACACACACACACACACACACACACACACACACACACACACACACACACACACACACACACACACATATGAGCACCAATAAATATCCAGTCTTGCATACTGATCAGGTCACTCTGCAGGTTACTAATCCGGTCAGGGTCTGGGCAGAGACGTGGAACAGTGCATGCATTTGTGTGTGCAAATTATTGGATCTAATATTGGACTCTAGTCCAGATCACACTGGTCAATTTGGAACTAAAACCAGGCTTGCCGCTGTGTAGAAATCCTGGTGATCTGAGGTTAGTCTTGCATATAGCCAGGCATATCGGAGATCTCTGCCGGCCAATACGTCTGGTGACATCTAAATTCAATATAGGGGCTAAAACTGTGTGGAAAGAATGCAGAGATTTGAAATATAACTATTACAGAACCAATCCAAATACTTTTGGGTGGTCCTTCATATTGGAACGGTATCAGGATTGGTTTTCAAAGCAATGGGAATAGGTTTGTTTGTTAGCAGCCAAAACAAATCCCCAAAAAGATTGTGGTATAAAATAGTTTGAGAACCCCTGGTATAGACGCTCGACAAAGCCGGATGTACCACGATGAATTCAAACCCACAACCTTCGCGGTGGAGGACAGATCCTTAACCACTGTGCCACTTTTTCGCTGCCGTTGAATTTAGATGTCACCAGATGTCCTGGTAGGCGGAGACCTCCAATACATCTGGCTACACAAAAGTTGCAAAACTAATAAAGGTCAACACACATGAACTTTTGTTCCCATTCCTGTCCCTGCTGCCCGGGGTGTTGCTCCTAATGGACAATCGGATGAACGGTGTGTGATAAAGTCAATATATGAGGAAACAGCATGTGCTATCTTTTGTTGATTTACATACTAAAGCTCTGTCTCCCATCAGTACACATCTGGGCACTATTATCCCCCCCCCCCCCCTCCCCCAAAGCTCAGTCCGCTATCTCCATTACCCTCCCATTACCTACCATAACCCACAAAACAGTGCTCCTCATGGGACAAGTCTCTCTAGTTCGCAGTTTTTATGACACAAGGATACCCATTTTATTTGGTCATGGATTGCAGTTACATGCCCTTAAAAAGCATGGAGGCTCTGTTGAATCAGGCTGGCGTCAGGGCGGCATACCTGATCATTGTGACATCATAACTTCTATTTTTGTGAAAAGTGTAAGGTTTAAATTGAAATAGTCAGTGGCGAACAAACGCACATGTGATTCGATTTATGAATGTTTTGTGCTCACTCTGGGTATTGTTGAGTGCCGTGATGCAGTAAACCTGTTGTTCATTGTCTCTCTGTCAAATAGTCTATGCCTAAAGCTAAACAGATCATGTAAAAGTTCATGGAAAAGAAGGCTTTTTTTCTTTCAACTGAAAAATATGCAAGACTGTGAGTTTGGATAAGATTATATCGCTTAATGGAATGAAAATGTCAAAGTTTGACCAATGTGTGAAACAAACTATAAACATAGCAGGGGTATGAAAACATTCCTTTTCATTTGAGCTGTTTTTGGAAGACGCATGGTACATGGTAGTTGTTTTTTGAAGTATGAACACTGGGTTTCGTAGAGTTGTTGATGGAGTACTTCAAGCTGGAAGCTAACTCTGGCACAACAAATAATTCAATACCATGTTTTAATCTGCTGAGAGTAACAAATAAGGTGGAAGGGAACTTCATCGTGCAGCATGAGGCAGACCACAGAGTACTATCCTGACCCAAAACCTCTTCTTACTGTCTAACCTTTGTGACCTCATTGTACTGGCATGCGGGCCAAGCTAAAACAACCCTTGACAGGTTTTAGTATTGTATAATACCGTTGCTGTCAGGCAGAAACCTTGTATCTTCATGTTTTAACTTTTTGCCCAACTTGCCTTGGTCATACAAGGGTGTCGTGCAATAGTAGCGAAAATACACACGTCGCATCGAGCTTGTAGATCGGCTATTTTCGCTACTTTGACAAGTTTTAAAGTGAAAGTGAAAGTGGTTAAGTCTGGGTTTTATAAACAAGAGTTTATGGCTAAATAATAACATCCTGTACGTTGGATCATAATAACATACTGTACATTGGAACCATTGGAACACAGGTTCTATTTTTGTCTCCGCCAGGCCGAAAGGCATGGCGAGAGTATGTTTTGCACCCTGTCCGTCCGTCCGTCCGTGTGTGTGTGTGTGTGTGTCCGTCCTTCCGTGTGCGTGTCCGTCTGTGAACAGCTAATCTCCCGCACCGTTGGCTTGATCACAGTGAAACTGTGCACACACACTCCCTGGATGCCAGTTCAGAACCTCTGCCCCAACATTTTCACATGTTATAGCGCCACCAGGAGGCCGCTTTTTGCAAAACACATTTTTTGACAGTACTCCTACAGATTTTGTCCAAACATCACACAAATCGGTACACATTATCTCTAGAGTCATTAAACGAAACAAGTCTTTCAGATTTTTCATGTTCCATCCTGATTGGCTAAAAATGGCTTCCAAAGTTTAAAGGAATGCTCCGTTTTGAACAAAATGCCTCAAATCATGAACACAGCATGCAATTTCCATGACATTTTGCACGCACATTCCCACTATGCAGAGGGAGAAATGCCATTCGAAAATTTTCAAATTAGCCTCATGGTGGCGCTATAACAGGCCGATTCATGTTTTTACCTATAACTGCACCGATCTGTGTAAAACTCTGTATGCGCACTCCCTAGAGGTCAAGGAAAAACCTTTGCACTGCATTTTTTACATTTGCCTTTTATAGCGCCACCAGGAGGCCGACTTATGTAAAACTAATTTATTTATATTACTCCTTCCGATTTTATCCAAAATTCACGCACATCGGTACACATGATCTCTATAGTCATGTGATCAAGGTGAATCTGTTTGATTTTTCATATTCCATCCTGATTGGCTAAGATTCACATATTAAGTTTGCAGTAGTGGCTTGTTTTGAACAAAATGCCGCAAATCATGAACGCAGCGCCCGATTGTGGTCAAACTTTGCACGCATTTTCACATTAAGTTGTGGGACAAATGCCTTCTCTTTTAAGATTGGCTTGTTATAGCGCCACCAGCAGGTCTAATTTATCAAAACTTTTTTTTGAACAAAATGCCTCAAATCATGAATGCAGTGTCAGATTGCCGTGCAAGGCCTAAGAAGAAATGGCACCCTTTTCACATTGGCCTATTATAGCGCCACCAGGAGGCCACAATAACCTACCTGACCTGGCGGAGACATGTGCTCCAAGGAGCACTTTTTCTAGTTCCATAATATTTCCTGAATAGTAACGGTTGGACATACAAGGTTTCCACCCAACAGTGACGATATACTACTTGACCCAGGTTTGATCTGGGGTCATCTTTACCTGATGCACCGTGTCACTAAACCTGATGTCAACCACATGTCTGACTGGGCCTTTCCAAATGAAACAACTCCCCTCAGTCAGAGACCCTGGCAGGCCTTGACAAAGGGAAAGCAACACTAACACTTGAGCACAGCTTGATCCCCAGGATCTCATGTGGAAGAGAAGCAAGGAAGAAATGCACTCTCTTTTCTCTAAATTAAAGCCCTTTGCAACATTCAGAGAAGGCTGAATTGTGCCTGTTGTGCCGTATAGGAGAAAATACCTTAACCAGATGCAACCCCCCTGAATGCTTTCACAGGCACCACAAACAGAGAACTCTGTTTTGAAACGTGTCAGTGTTTATCGGGTGGAAAGTTACCGCGTGCACCTCTGTGGGTTTTGGGGAGAGCTTGAAGTTCCATCAACCTTTTTTTCCCTTTGGCTTGAACCTTACACTGTTCTGCCTGGTGGTCAGGTGATCGCAGTTGGCCGGTAAAAAGCCCCAGAGACCATATTTTGGCTTGGTTATAGCTGAATAGTCAAAATGTTCTTGCAGAAACCTTTTAAATCAAAACTTGTACTGAAAGGGATATCCAAAAGATACTTATGTGATACAGATTGAAATACTTTGGCATTAGAATCACCATTGGGAGTAGCCATTACCCTTCTACTCAGCTACTGAGAGAATGTCATAGAAACAATTTCTGTGAAAAAGGAGATTACAGTAACGATGTTGAACTCAGCATATTTATTCAACTGGAACATGTTGAGTTTTAGAAGAAACTCCAATAGGCAATAGTGAATAAATTACCCAGATTGGCTTTTTTGATGTCATGTGTCATTAAGTTCAGACAGATTTTCTCTCAGTTAGCAGCAACAAAATCAAAGGAGGAAATGGTAACATTTTAATGAACATAGTTAAGGGTAGAGTTGATACATTCTATAAATTGTCCTTATTTTTCAGTAAGTGACGGGCTCTGTGATCTCCCTCACCAGAGCTGTGTGTAAAAACAATGAAATGTGATTAAATCCAAATCTGGCCCTTTTTTGTTCTCTGAAGCCGGGTGCCAGGCACACCGCAGAACGACAGTCCAGTGTGCCAGGAATTCTTGTGGCTGCATAGAAATTCTAGGTATCAAAAATATTCCTTGCCCTCTGTGGTTCAATGTATGTCATTACAATAAGTAAATAAGGCTGACTCGCTCCCTTGTGTAATCTGTCTTTTTCATCTTCTTTCCGTAACTTAACTATGTCTTAAGTCTTTAAATAAAGTCTTCTCACGGGTTGCAACTTATTCCTCCAGTCTGGATGAGGAGTCGTGCGGTTGTGATCGTTTAGGCAACATTTATTACTGCCACCCAGCAAGCATCGCGGGAAAAGGGCTTCTGTTCAGTGACGACCCGTGGTTGCTCTTGCTTCAGAGGTTGGCCCCTGTCAGTATGTGGTTGATACATCAGCTACAAGTAGGCTCCACAGACAGCAGACAATTCAGTCATCTTTGCTTATGAGATGATAATGGTGTGCCTATTCCAGACAATTGAGATAATAATGCATCTTTACTTGTATGAGGGCGTCGGCATGGAGCTGGCGACTGAAAGACTGTCCTTTGCGGAAAGGGACAAACCTTTGTGGGAAGGAAGGGCCATTGTGGTCTTCTTCAAGTGGATGACAACAGAAATATCAACTCAACGTGATAGTTTGGGGTTTCTTCTTCCATTTGGCTCCACTCCTCCAAACCAAAGCAAACAATACTCAGTCAGAAATAGTGCCTGGGCTCTTCTCAGGCCACATGACACCATACTGTGTTTATCCTGGCATCAATCAGATTACAATTCCTACTCTGCCCTTTCATATCGTTGCTATCGAGCAGAAACCTTGTACCTTATATCTAATCTTGTAGTGTTTTTTTTCCCATAAATTAATGTCCTATTTTATACTCGTATTTTATACTTGTATGACTGTGTCGTGCCAAAGTAGCAAAAATAGCCGATCTACAAGCTCACAACACGTCACAAAATCTTAGTGGTAATCTCACTGGCTCCCCTATGATGGTACTGCCTTCCTTACGTAGATGACAGGCACTGTCATGTGACATGTGACACAAATGGCTGTGTAAAGTCATGATGATCATCTATTCTAGACAGACAGGCAGACAGACAGACAGACAGACAGACAGACAGATATCTTTATTGATCCCGACGAGGGATCAATAAAGGGAACTTCTTACTGTCAGATATGAAGAGAAGCGCTGGCTGTACGACTCCATGTGTATCATAGGAGACGTGGTTGTCTGCACCAGTGGTTATCAAAGTGGGGTCCGCGGCCTAATGCATAGTAAACTGGGGGTCCTAGAAATTAAAACGTTTGAGAACCACTGGTTCTCCAAATGCAACAAGTAGGTGTAGGCATTGACAGGGACTACATACAGTATAGGGGGAATTGCCAAAATGGGGGACGGACGGATGGACGGACGGACGGACGGACGGACGGACGGACGGACGGACGGACGGACGGACGGACGGACGGACGGACGGACGGACGGACGGCAGAAAGTTTCTTTTGTTTTGTTTTTATGTTTATCAAGGTGCTGGACATTATCTGCATGGTTTTGAAAGACGTGTCCATTTTTGGAGCCGAGCAACCGTGACTTAGGTTTGCTGGTATTGCGTACAATGCCGTACATCACTCCCACTGCTGAGAATACAGTACACTAGCTGCCACTGCCTGCATTCAAAACATTTCTTTCTTTGATTTATCATCAAATTTGAGAAAAATATGGTTGGGCAATAGGATACATCAAAATCCTTTTAAGTAAATGTCTTATAGTCTTTGCAGTAATGGGGGGCCTAGTTCAACAAAGCAAGCAAAGTGGGTCACTTTGAGAAAAGAGCTGAAGGTTGAGTCATGGGATTGTGCGTGGCTGGGGACGAGGAGGTCTGTTAATAATTTCCTCCGTGAGGTACAACAAAAACACAACAAAACAACAGGGCAGGCTAATTAGTGTTTACATAGGCCTTAAACAGGTCTCCAGTTGTCATTAACCACCAGTAACGGATGCCTGAGTCCTGACGAGCTCAGGTTTGCTGCATTCCAGTGTGAGAAAAGACCAGTTAGTCGTCCAATCATTAGCTTTGACCTTGGCATGGAGAACAGAACAACTGTAGTCATCCGAGCCTTTCACTTTATTACCCTCGAGACAAAAACTAAGTATCTCATTGAAAGCTGCCATGCTCCTTCACGCTGTTTGGATATGACAAGATTTGGCACCGTGGCACGGAGGAGATGACCTTGTCCATAATTGAAAAGGAAGGAAGGAAGCTCAACAGGAAGACAGTGTATAGACGCATCCCCTGTCGCAGCGACCAGAAACAAAAGATATGTCATCTCAGTCCCATGGGGACCCTGGGGCTGTGAGGGGGTGGGCTGGAAAGCTGTCTCCATGGCGACAGCTCCGTCACCCCCCAGTGCTCCCTGTCAGTTAGTCCGGCACTGTATCAGTGTAGTGTACATAGGGTCTGCCAAAAGTCAGCAAGATCAAAATCTGCACTGGAAAGCACAGGGGCTCTGCTAAACCAACTCAAGCTGGCACAGGGGCTTTTTCCTAAACAGGGGGAGTATTAGCAAACTACGCAGCACAGCATTTTTCAACGGCCCTCGATCCCCACCTGGCATGTAATGTGCTAACTTTCAGCAAGAAGAGAAGCTCTGGTTTAGCGCACGGTTCCCAAAATATTCCATGCCAAGGAACCCCAAATAGCCATATCCTCTGGCCTCCACCGTATTGTGAAATGGCTTTAAAAAAGCAAATATTTGTTTGGAAAATCTTTGAATTTGAATGTACATAGATAGATAGATAGATAGATAGATAGATAGATAGATAGATAGATAGATAGATAGATACTGTATAATATATCATGTTATGATTGCTTGATTGATTGATTGATTCATAAACATAAAAACATGTCTCTCTCCTTTCAAATTCCGCCCCCTGGTGGCTCCCCTGAGGGCAGCCCCCCCTCTCATTTATAACCTGTGGTTTAACAGAGTGAAAGAAAGTGATTTATTGGGGACTGGTAGGTTAAGATAGTATGTCTGGGAAGATGTTGGTTTTTTAAGGTGTGAATGAACTTCAGTGTTCGTTTTGGGGACCCCTGTTCTAGTAGGCCTAGTGACACTGTGTGCACGATCTGGGAACCCATTTGGTAAAAAAAAAAGGGGGGGGAATATATATTTTTCCTTTGTTTATGCCTCTGGGGGCACCACCTCCTTTTTTGTGTAGAAACAAGAACTCGGTTTGGCCCCTCCCCTTTCTTAGTCCACTTCCTCCCGGGTGCTTCTGTGTTTATTCCTACTAACAACACTACATGTTAGCTCAAGATCTTGAGAGATAACTGTGTGCATAATGGTGAATATTTTCTATTTTAACTTTTTATTGGTCTCTGTGTGTTATGTCTAATGTCTACCTTACAAAAACCTACCAAGTTAGATATACGCTACTTATTTTGCATATACGAGGAAATGTCACCGTTTGTTTCTCTTCACTTCTACTGCTTTTGTTGCAGCGTTAACAATGGCCAGATACAGGGAATGATGGGATTATATAATACCTATTCTTCTCACTTTTCGATAGTGCTATGCACATTGTTCAGACACGTCTGTATTTATATAGTCTCTATATGCAAGACAGAACTGTTAAACTGCTGAAAGCTGAAATCCTTCCTCCAGGCTCCTGCCTGACCGTGTATCCAGCGGCAACTGCAAAAGGCCTGTCATTGTTTGCATAACAAACGCCTCACTGAGTTTGGATCTAATGTAGCCTGACGTCTTTGTGTGTGTCTGTGTCTCTGTGTCTGTGTGTCTGTGTGCGTGTGTGTGTGTGTTTGCTCTTGTCTCAGGGTGGCCAAATGAACTGTTTGGTCTGAGGACCAAAGCTCACAGGAATTGATCCAAAGAGACAGTGAGTGAGAGATAAAGAGACAGGCCACCTTCATCGTCCACCTACAACTTTTCATAGCACTATGAACTGGAACTGAGGAGATTGATTCCACTGCTTAATTTCCTGGTAAGTTTAACTACTTAAAGTAAACCCTACTGTATGTATATACTTAATTGTCCGGGGTCTCCCAATGGTCTATACTGGGTAGTGGGTACCCTCCTTTTTCCCTCCACACCAAATCTCTTTGCAAAAAGTAGCCGATCTACAAGCTCACAAAGTGTTGCGTTGTGACGCATTGTGAGAATGTTGACCTATTATGACATTGCCAGAGTAAGGAAGGACATTAGGGTTAATGTGGTTAAAATGTATATCTACAGTATATGTCTTAGTATACATTGGTTTATTTTACAGGAGTAGAATGTTGGCTTTGCCTTTAAAGCTTATTCAGTGAGCCTCTTTACTGCATATGGCTTGCATGTGTGTGGATCTAGATGTGAAATTTGGCAAATGCTGCATCAACAAATGCACATGATAAATGCTTATTAATTGTGAAGGCATTTGCGTCAGGATAGAAATCAGAGACCATGAGGTTATCAGAGGGTGCAATTTTGAGGTAAATGATAACATAAACATGTGGTTTGTGCAATTTGAGGGTATCCATATGATCTACGGTATGTGCAGGCATCACGGCATGTGGTTCGACTTATCATGAGAGCAATGCACAGGTTAGAAACAGGGCTGCTTCAGAGTTGATCATCTATTCCCAGTTGAACAAAATGTTTTGTTTTTAGTTTCTTTGTATTCCCCCACCGAGGAGTGTAACACAAAGCACATGTTTAATCTTGAGCTTAAAATTGGCGCTGACACAGCATACACATTAGACGAGTTCAAGGTTCCTCCTTTATGCGTTGGACCCCGGCTGTGTTGCTATCAACACTCACATGTGCCCTCGAGCCATGTGGCCATGCCATGATGTCATCACGCCAGGCAGGGAGGAGTGCGGGAGTGCAGGGAAAACAATCGCAAAACAGGGGAGAAAAGCCAGAGTCAGCAGGAAAAGGCATGTGTGACGAGGGTGGTGGTGGTGGTGGGTAGCGGAGGAAGGAAGTGCAACACAGTAAAGACCAACCAGGACCACTGTGACCCTTGGCTTGGAGTGTTCCACGCAGGCAAATCCAATGAACCCTTCACTCAGATTGGAAACAGCTTGGCTTCCCGGGGGAACGAAAGCTACCGCATGTGGAGGTAGCAGGGATGTAACATAGGGACTCGCTTAAACAGAATTGACTGAAAACAAAAGACAGACTGGAAAGGTTGGAGAAAGATCCAGCTGTCTGCGTGTCCCATCTGGGGTGTGGCTGTGCAGGGTCTTTTTTATTTATTCTCTCGCAGGGAAATGTGAGACTTCCTCAGGAGTCTTGAGGAGTCATGACCAGGTCGGCAACACAATAGTAACGCGGAAGTACAGGAAGCAAGTAGGGAAGGATTCAAACCTGCGTCACCAGGGTTGAACCCACGTAGGTCGACGACTGACTAGATGTGAGGGACACATAGTCTAAACAACGCAGACAGGTAAACAACACGTTGGTGTCCCTTGCCTCTGGACTTAAGCCATTTGGTCTGGGATCCTCATCATGCAGGAAGCACTCCTCATTGACTAGTACCGGGAGAGTTTGACCTTTCTGACCTCTCTGGCGAGTCCTGTCCTGGTTCAGGGGAGAGAGAGTGCGGGCGCCATGTGCCAAATGTGTAATGATGATCCCAGTTGGAACTGGTGTCTAAGGAGGACACAGAGAAGCTTTTGTTAGTTTGACATTAGAAGGCCACATCCCACCCAGCCAAAGGCATATGAAGAAGTGCTGTGGTCAGTGGGTTTGGCGCGCAAGAGCAGCACAGAGTGGGGCAGCCATAGAACGCTTGAACCGCATGGTGAAGAGCCAGGGAGCTCACAACACCTGCTAGCACACTGGTTGAAGGTCTTTGTCTTTTGTTACCGTAATGTCGGTTGTTGACTTGCTTGATGTTTGCTCCGCTGTAGCCTGTTAGACCCTTACGCAGTGTTTGAGTCCAGATCTGAGCTGGTGTGTTGTTATTTTTCTAGGCGTGAGAGAGGAGAAGTCAGCAGTCGACATGGATGTTAAAAGGCAAGAGATGGACCTTCTGAGCAACAGCATTGCTGCATATGCACACATCAAAGGTCAGTCATGTGCAGCATGTCTGTGTATCATGTGTATTGATCTGTACTGGTGAACCGAATGAATCTGAATGACATAATTAATGGCTAAATACTTAATATTATTACTTATTATGACAAACTACTGAACTATTAATAAAATCATTACTGAATATAAATAATCATTGTTACAGTAACTGATAGTTAATTTTGTCTTTTAACACATTTACCTACAGTTAATTTTCACTCTCTTCTTCCTTGTAGCCAATCCAGAGAGCTTTGGCCTTTACTTTGTGATTGGTGTGTGTTTCGGACTGGTGCTGACCCTATGCCTGCTGGTCATTCGCATTTCCTGCAAACCACGCGCCAACGTTGCCCCACCCACTCCAGAGAAGAAACACCTGAAGGACATCAGCGAGGACGATGACGACGAGAGCGAGGACGATGACGATGAAATGGGGAACGACGTTGAGGCGCCCGCTCCCCTCACAACCACCAACACCACCAGCACGGAGATACCTGTCGGCAACCACCACAGCCAATCAGACACGTTGAGCGTGAACGTGTTCACATCGGCCGAGGAGCTGGAGCGAGCCCAACGATTGGAGGAGAGGGAACGAATCATACGCGAGATCTGGAGAAACGGACAGCCTGATATTCTGGGTAGTGGAACAGGGACAATTGGACGAGTGCATTACTACTAATACATACTAATGGAAGAATACAGTATCTGGGCACCGCTGTATGGACAAGCACTGTGACCCTGTGAGACCCCCGCAATGACCTTTAAGTGGGTCCAGTGTGCCTTGAAGTTTGACTGGCAGACTTGAACATAATGTCAAATAAAATGCAGTAGCATTGCAAACAGGTCAACATTAATGTGATACACCTGATAATTGCTTGTCTATGAAAGTCTAGGACCGAGCTGAACTGTGTGATATTGCACTTCCAATGCAGCAATTTGTTGCTTTTCCTGACTGAAGGGAACGACACCACACCAAGGACTGTACGTTTGCTCCTGTGGTAAAGATGCAGTATGAATGTGTGGCTTTGATTATGTTCAAAGCGAAGATAAAGGATATGGTAGAATGTATATGCGCTTAATGAAAGAAGCGCAAAGACAGAGAATTTATATGTACTGTAATATGCAATAGCAGAAGTTCAGTAACGGGGACCAAGTATTTTTCCGTGGCAAGTCATTCCCTTTGTATTAGAGATGATTCTCCTCATTCTCCTCTTGTGATTTTACGGGATATATCGCTAAATACATCTGTAATTTCACCAGCATAAAAACCCTCAGGGGCCCATGAAGAAAATTACATTGCTTATGCACGAAGATATTGACCGATTTATAGGGTCATCTTTCACGTAACTTCATGACATTTAAAATTGGATTCTCTATGTTGAGGATACATTGGTTCTATTTTCAGAGAAAATTCCACTGAGGGAAATGACTGAATTAAAGTATTAAACTAAAAGTAATTTATGGATGTTTCCCTCCCTGATACTGGCCTCTCAAGCAAATACACACAACAGAGCTTCTTCTATCTATCCTAAGGCCGTGAATTTGGAATCGTCTGGAATCTCTGGATACAAGAATGTTTAATAAGATGCTTGTGTACAATAGGACGTAATGGCAAGGGATGACATAATGTAAAGGTCACCCATTGTTACTTGTCATTCATGGTCAATCACTCCCAGGTGTGCCTTGAAAGGTTAAAGAGATATTGTTTTATAATAAAATGTCTGGAAATTCTATCTGGGTTCTTTTTGTGACAGTAAATGTTTTTACAAAGCCCAACTGGATGCCGCCTGCGGGGCCATAAAAGGAAGATATGATGCAAATGTCTAGATAACACAGTGGCTGGTGTAACTCATAAAGAAACTCATTTCCTTCCCTGCTGTAGGGGGAATAAAAGGTTCAGATTCAACATTTGGCTGCCAACCGAGACATGTAGAACCTTGATGAATTGCTCAATTTGGGCACTGTTTGTGTTGGATGTGATCACACGTCAGTCAACAGTGCAGTGTTATGGTGTTCCTCTGCTCTGCAGAGTTGTAAAAGAATAAAGTCTTGGCACTTCAATAAAGCCATACAAAGGAAGCAAATATACACTCACCAAAGGCTTGTGTCTATTTATGCTTTCCTTTGTCCTTCCCGGAAGCCAGAAAATCTAATCTGACACCCTTTAGTGTTATGACTTTGCATAGAGGAAGGACTTGCTTGGAGAGGAGGAAGGTCACTCACAAATCTGTATCCCTGTGAGATGTCTGAGTCCTCAAAGCCCGCAGTGTGCTGCTGGTGAAGCAGACAGCGTTGAGGTTTGCCTTGGGCCCTGGTCTGTTTTAAGACAGAGGCTTCTATGAAGTCTTCTGTTGAGGTCTACGCTAAAAACCCCTCATGTGGTTATATAGGCTTTGAGAAATCAGCAGTGTTGATAGTTCAGACTCTTTGAAAAAGCCATGTAACTATGTGTATAACCCTCTGACAAATAGTGTCTAGAAAAAAAATCAAAGGACCCTGTGCATTTCATTATGTCCTCTATTCAATATTTTGAACATCCTTGTCATTTGCAGATGACATATTTTTGACTCAATAATTATGCAACTATCAAATAATACACAAGCGAGGCCACAAGAACGTTAACATCAGGAAATTCCAATTAAGGGAAGCCGTACTTGCGTACCACAACGCGGCGTGGGAAAGGTCTCCACTACCATGAACATCATAGATGGGGGTAAGACTGTAATTTGTGGTTCTCTGGCTGATTTGGGAAAACACCACTTCATAAATAATTATAGCTACAGCCACTCTATTCAACCACTGCACTGGTCTCCCCCTTTAAAATGTACACCCAACAACATGGAATTCTGTTACTAATGTAAGGTCCAAATCTGCAATTAAACCCAAACTGGAATTACAAAATGGCACCATCCAAAAAAATCTTCAGGGTTCCAGTCTGGGGATAGAAAACAAGGAACCCCATTTGCTGACTGAGAGTGTAATGACCTGGGGCCTATTACACGAAAGGAGAATTAAATAAGCCTGGATTTAAGTCAAATCCAGGTTTGACAAAGTCTGGTCTGTACAGCCTGGTTTATTCAGTTCCATGAACGCCAAGCCAGCCTGGAAAGGAGCGACTTTGTCGAGCTAGACCTTGTCAAGCCAGGCTGTGTCGAGCCAGGATGGTAAAGCCAGGCTTCACGTATTCCTATAAAAGACCATGAAAGTCGATAGCAGAATCCTTGAACTTGACCAATCATGGAGCCCAAAACCAGAGCGGCGTTCTTCTCTGTGGCTGAACAGCAGCACTGCAGCAGCTCATGGAACAGTGGCGTTCCCAGGAATTACATTTAGGGCAGGCTAGATGGTACTCAGGGAAAAATCGCGGGGGAAACAAACAAGTTAACAACAACACTACACACACTGACTACAAAACTGAAAAACGTTAATAAAAACAATATGCATATATATATGCATATATAAAAACTCATTGCGCGGTACCGTGTGCCGCGCTATGGGCTTGTAGATCTGCTATTTTTGAAAAATCTTGAAAATGTGTGCATATCTTTGAAATATATATACATTTTTAAAGCGAACATTTTTATCTCAAATCTTTGATTCTGGGGGTCCCTGGCACAAAACATTTTCAGATGGGGGTCCGCGGCCAAATGTATATCAATTAGGGGTCCTTGGCATGAAAAAGGTTGAAAACCACTGTTCTAAATGGCAGTGGTTCACAAACTTTTTAGCTCAAGAGTCTTGAGGCTTGGGTCCCGGCTCCTGGGGAGACATCAAATTTCTCTTTTGGGTCTTGAGTCCCAAGACTCAAGACCCAAAAGAGTCTTGAGTCAAGAAGACCCAGGCTCCCGGGGAGACATCAAATTTCTCAAGTGAAATTTGATGTCTCCCCGGGAGCCTGGGTCTTGACTCAAGACCCAAAAGAGAAATTTGATGTCTCCCCGGAATCATACGAGGAAGTAAAATGTATAATAAGCAAGAAAGGAAACACGGCCGCAATACATGGATCCAGGGAGAAAGCGTGGCAAAGTATTGCGACAAATTAAATGCACAAGTCGTCCAAAAATATATACAATTTATATACAAGTCCATAAATATATAATTCCTGGGGGGGGGACCCCCAGCGTGGTCAAGAAGAGCCCCCCCGGGGAGATTACATGGAATCCATCTATTTATATATCTGCAGTGCCGTCCACGGGGGTCCCGGTGGCGGTAGCCTCGATCTCCAGGCTTTTATTGTTTAGTTTTGCTAAAAAATACGGTGGCGGTAACGGGGGCAGCGGTATAACGGGGGTACCGGCGCCGGCGGTAATATATATGTCAGACATTTTTTATAATATAAAACAAAATCTGTAATATATTATCAAACATCTAACAACAATATGAACTATAGTGTTAACAGAGTGACAATGACATATCACATGAGTCATTGTGAAACAATTATGATTCATGCTCACACTCTATTTCAGTAATATAATTAAATTGATTATATCTTATTGTATTTATTTCATTTTATTTGAATGCAGGGTCAATAAAATGAGTCCATATGCAAAATGTGTTGAATTAACTGTGGAAAAACTTGAAGAACAAGGCACTGGATTAAGTAAACTTGGCTGTTAGCCTGGTCCCTACCAGGCTAACTTCACAGCTAAATTTCCATGGTAACTAAGGTAGGATTGCGTAAATTTTCTTTCGTGAAATCGAGTCATGGTCATGGATAAACTTATCCAGGGTAAACTAATCTGGCAAGATAATTCAGCTTTCATGAAACCGATTCATCGCTAATCCTGGCAAAATTAAGCCAGGATAGGTGTTAAATCCAGGTTTAACACCTAATTCTTCTTTCGTGAAATAGGCCCCCGGATTCAACCAAAGGTGAACCTTTGGTTTAATCTCCCCTCGGCCAAGGGAGATATGCCTAGCCACATGAACCCTAGTATCCCAATTCTGGGTAGCATCCTTATTCTGGGGTGAACATTCAGCGAAAATAGAAGATCTACAAGCTCACAACAGCTATTTTCGGCAAAGATATTTGGCAATTGGCATAGAGGGGGGAAAATGAGCGGACCTAGGGGGACTCAACTAAGCATAGGGTTTTAAGTGCTTAATTGTCTCCGCCAGGCCGAAGGCATGGCGAGAGAGTATGTTTTACCCTCCGTCCGTCCGTGTGTGTGTCCGTGTGTGTGTGTGTGTGTCCGTGTGTCCTGTCTGTCCGTGTGTTAGCAGCTAATCTCCGGCACCGTTGGCCCGGTCGCTGCGAAACTGTGCACACACACTCCCTGGATGCCAATTCAGAACCTCTGCCTAAAATTTTTCACATGGGCCTGTTATAGTGCCACCTGGAGGCCGATTGTGCAAAACCCATTTCTTTACATTACTCCTACAGATTTTATCCAAACGTCATGAAAATCGGTACACAGTATCTCTATAGTCATGTGATCAACACGGATGTGTCTGATTTCCCATATTCCATCCTCATTGGCTAAGGTTTGCTTCCAAAATTTGCAGGATTGGTCCGTTTTGAACAAAATGCCTCAAATCATGAACGCAGCTTGCGATTTCACAAACACATTCCCACTAGGCCAAGGAAGAAATGCCACCCTTTTCCACATTGGCCTGTTATAGCGCAACCAGCAGGTCTAATTTTGCAAAACACATTTTTGGAACAAAATGCCTCAAATCATGAATGCAGTGTCCGATTGCCGTGAACGACCTAACAATAAATGGCACCCTTTTCACATTGGCCTATTCTAGCACCACCAGGAGGCCACAATAACGTACCTGACCTGGCGGAGACCTGTGCTCCGAGGAATGTAGTATACCAGTGTATACCAGTGTCGTGTCCGCCCTGACGTTGGGAGGTCAGGGTTCAATACCCCCGGTATCAAGTCATACCAAAGACTATAAACATGGTACCCAATGCTTCCCTGCTTGGCACACAGCAGCAAAGGTAGGATTGGGGGTAAGTCCCTGTGACATGCTAGCATCATGTCCAGGGGGTGTACTTGTACATCAAGCTGCCTAACGCTACAGACACAGGAGATAGGCTCCTTACTTATGGACTACATGGCTCAGATGAAGTAGAAATCAGGCTTTAAGCTTCCACGTTTCAGGCAAGGGCCACTCTGCTACAATAGCACACCAACCATTGAAGGTCTTGGAGGCTCCTTATCAGTGTGGCATGACATTAAATTAGAGATACGTTTTCATTTGGTCATAGGTCAACCATGCAATCTAACTTTGCATCTCCACCTATGTTCTACTAAGGCAGAAGCCAACACTACCCCCCCCCAGTTCTGTTCTCATTATTTCTAATTTTAGCTATTTCGTACAGCAATCTGACCTCTCACTTCCTACATCCTTCATTTTTTGGCTCCCTGCCCACCCATAAGAGCCAACCCACTTCTTTTAAATTCCTCCTCTGTTACAGTGCTCCGTTGTCTGCCGTCCTCCCAACAAAGAAGGCTCATTCGCCCAATAAGTCAAAAACGACAGGTTGAACTTATATAGTAAATGCATTGTAAGCAACTGTGACCATCAATGTGATTAACAACCAGTTCAAATGTAAAAATCCTTCAGGATAAAGCATGACTTTTTAATGTAACTTTCAAAAAGTGCTGAATACGCTACAATGTCAACTGACTGTATTTTCTTACTTTCATTTATTTCACCTCACTGCTCTCCAAGAGGAAATATGCCCTCCATAAGGCATAGTCCACGCAGTTTTTAAAAATAGCATGTTCCCATGGCAGTTTCAGAAGCCCCCTAACTCTAATGAGCTCCAGATGTTGTCCAGATGTGCTCTACAGCGTGCAGCGCTGGTAGGGCAAGACAGAATGTCACCAACCTTTGCACCAGCAAAGAAATCTATAGGCAACATGCTTAGGAGAATGTATGGGTCCAACATTTCTAAAATAAAAAGGCTTAAGTTTATGAAGGGCGGAATTTCTCATTAATTTCCTTCCCACATTCTCTATTTCCATCGAGGTGAGTCACTATGTTTTCAGTTTCATAATGAGTCATGTTTTTCCAGTGTCACAAGAATCCTGTTTCTTTCTACAGACTTTGGTACCTTAGGGTGTGGGTTTAAATAGGGGTTTCAGAGTTTGAAACAGCAGCGTTTTTGTGCATTAAAAATACATATTAAAGTGTAGAAAAAACATTTCCCCTATTTGCAAGTTCTCCAAGTTGACCCCCCAACTTTCTTCTGAGCTAGAGAAATTACTATCATCAATCCAGGCCAGCATCTAAAGTCAATGGCAAACAGGTTGCTTTGTCAACCATACACAAGTGTAGACAGACAATGCCCCCTAGTGGATTAATGGAACATTGCCAATAGTCTAGTGAACTTAGCAATAATACTTCAGCTATTTACATTTTAATTATAGGTAAAACATCTTGATTAGAGCCCCTAAAATCATATTTATCTATTTTATTTGAAAAAAATACATCAAAATATTTCTGCCTATGTACAATTGCATATTATATATATTATCCTTGAACCTTGGCTCCTCATATACATAACTCATCATAAAATATCATGGCATAAAAATAAGACAGAAAACACACACAATCCCTTGAATAGAAGTAGAACAAGACAAAATATACAACCCACTTAACCCCAATTATTATGACCAGCATTCAAATATGTACAACCGTATACAGTTGTTCTAATGCAGCCCTAGTTTCTGTGTCCGCAGCAGGAGGGAGGGGTCACTGTCTGCCCCCCTCCCCCAGTTGCACTCATGTCAGGAAAATGTTCTTCATAGACTCAAGAGTTGTAGATAAGCCTTCATTGCTGTTCCGAGGAGACCCAGCACCATCTCAGACAAGCAGCCACGGTGTCAGAAGGGATTAGTGTTTCGTCCTCAGACTCTCCACCTCCTCCTATGCAGGAAGGAACATTTTTATTGATAGTTAAACTACAAGACCAAACCCACAGCTTCTTGCATGCTTTGTTGTGGCAGATGAGGCAGGGCCCCAAAGCAGAAGTTGGAAAACACAAACAAAATGCCAAACACGCTTCACTGACCCTTAATGTCATCCGTTTGCTTCTCTCCTCTCTCAGTTCTTCTTTCATTTCCTGCATGTCTCGCCTGATTGGAAAGAACGAAAACAACAACAACATAAACAGTCAGCTTATAGTTATATGAGGCAGTTTTAGTCCAAATTTGTGAAAAAAAAGTGTATTTCACAATAAAATATCATTTCACGAAATAGGAAGTCATTGTGGAATGCTTCTGAAGTAGCTAATTATCTTAACTTTCATTTAAACAACCGCAGATTTATGGTGCATACTGTAGTGATAATGGTCATGAATGAAGTTATGTGGTGATGTTTATACGGAGAATAAAGCAGTGTTTCTCAACCCTTTTTGGGCCAGTGCCCCCTATCCAATATCCAGGCCCCTCAGGCCCTTTCACAGCCCTGTGAGATAATACTGACCATAATATAATACTGACTATGATACTGACCATGATACGAACATGATACTGACATGATACTGACCATGATACTGACCATGATACTGACCATGATACTACTGACATGATACTGACATGATACTGACACGATACTGACCATGATACTGATGTGATACTGGCATGATACTGGCATGATACTGACCATGACATGACACTGGCATGATACTACCATGATACTGACATGATACTGACCATGATACTGACATGATACTGACATGATACTGGCATGATACTACTGACCATGACACTGACACGATACTGACATACCTACATGATATTGACCATGATACTGAAATGATACTGACATGATACTGACATGATACTGACCATGATACTACTAACCATGATGCTGACACAATACTGACATGATACTGACATGATACTGACCATGATACTGACATGCAACACCATAGTACAACGGAGTATAAATTAGGCTTTAGTAGCCTTTCCAGCCCTGCTTCCACCTGTACCAACCCCATTCTAGCCAATCTTATGTCATCCTCCCAATAAAAAACATGCAACTACACACAATTCAGAAACCATGCATCAAGTCTAGGATGAAATTAAGAAAATGTGTACTTGAATATATTAAACTGCTGCCCCCTCCCCACGAGCACCTCAGTGCCCCCCTTTAAAAAATATTACTTCCAGGGCCCCCAAACTTCTCTGTACAGTGTACACGTCCTGGGGGGCTGTACAACCGTTGAGAAACACTAGCCTAAAGGTAAATTGAGGAGGAAAAAAAAAATGGGGAGAAAAAAAAAAATGACATGAAATGGTATTTGGAGAGTATTTAATTTCCATATGGTGACGTATTTCCTAGTTAAACAGGGTCTGGGCACGTCTCAGCCAATCACAGCAGTGGGGGCAGGTTTAAACCCCATCAGAGCTTCTCCTGTTTCTTTATATTGTGCCTTGACGATAAATAAGATAATTAATAATACATTTTAAACTCATCTGGCTCAAGATTCCAGTGGCCTCTCTTTGGAGAACAATGCTACTCACTCGTGTCGTGTCTGAAGGAGCTCCAGAGCCATTCTCAGCTCCCTGATCTCAGCCTGCAGGCTATCCAAGGAAGCCTCTTCTTTCTGGGTGGTAGCTCTTCCGTGTAGCGCTGGTCTCGTAGGCGGAGAGGTCTTGGATGGATGCTCAGGTTTAGTGAGTGAAGGCGTAACATTTTCTGCAACCTAAAATGTAAATTTAAAGGGTAAAGAATGGTAATCATTTCTCAGGCATAAAAAAATTAAACTAAACTTTTGCAATAACCTAGTTCAGAAGCACAAAATATAAACACATTAAATATATTGAACACTTATTTAATTAATATGGTGATTATTATAATGGGCTATTCTGTTGACTTAAACATTATGGGCATAATAATGTAAAATAAATATTATAAAACCATGTTAAAAGGTTTAGCTATTAAAATAAATCCAACTTGCATTTCAGCTTGCTGATTGGATATTAAAACTTTATTGGCCATTAATTGATCCATTTGAACTTCAAAGGGATTGGGAGCTGCGTTGATTGATTGTGCCATTAAGGTGTTAAACTCGTTCTAAAATAAAATAACGTAAATAAAATACAAAAAACTGCATTAGTGGACTTGTCGACTCTTTGGAGCCTTGACCATCCGGCTAACCTTCACAGAAAAGTACTATAGACATTCCCCATTTATCATTTTACTAAGTTGTGGTGTTGTTCTACTAACCTACAAACAAACATGTAACATGTAAAGCAGATTTCAGAGTTTTTTTTATTTATTCTCACAAACACTACATGTTACATTCTCCAAAACTGCATTGAAACCTCATAATTCTACACTTGTGATTAAATATCATATACTGAACAATATAATTGTTCATATTTCCAATTTAGGCTCACTGATTTCTTGAAGTTGGTTTATGCAAGACTTTTTTGACAGCATAGTTCATACAAATATGACAAATACAAATGTCCTACACCCAAGGGATGCAATTTGAATGAGATATTACAATTGCCAGTAGGATTTTTTTCCTAATAAATTGACGCAACAAAACAATGACACAAACCTTTGCCAAGACAGAAGGTTTGTCTTCCTCTGACTTTTTTGGTGATGAATCTGGCTCAGTCTGCTCGGTGCCACTTGGACTCTGTGGACAAAAAAACACCAGCCGTGAACTTAATGATGATCCCTGATACTTAAAGGATGACTTCACACAGTTTAACTCACATTCCAGGAAAATCCTGGGGCATGTAATCTAAGAAGGACCATGATGAGGACCCTGATGACACTGTGTGCTGCCACAATATCAATCGGCACCATGGACAGGATCCGCGGCTGCGGTTATTCCCCTAGTTTCCCAAAGCACTGCAGGTTTGCCTGTCACTCCCAAAGTAAAGGCTTTTCAGCACCTCATTCGTGTCCAACTCATCAATCAACTGCTTGTGGATGTGCAGGAAAAGCAGGTGGCTGAGTTGTTAAACCATTATGATAATGGTTGTTTATGACTGGATGAAAAGATTAGTCCCAAACAATAGTCATAGGCTTTACTGTAGATGTTATCGCCAACATTCTATAACTGTAATACTTGGCATAGACATTTTCCATAATTGTGATCCCCCTTTTCCAGCACTCATGGATAGGAGACAAACATAGCATTTTCATTGCTCAGACAGTCACTGCTAGATTCATCTCACCAGATAAACACGTTTGTGATGGTTATCAATACTTTTACGTTTGGATCAAATGCTGACTTGCTCTGCCTGTGAGGCTTAACTGGTTGATTGACTTGGGCCTCAAGATCACAAACAATATTGCATAAATATGACATTGCAGGAATGGACAGACCTAGATATCTGTTTGGGTAGGGTTTGCACCCCTAGGTGCATTGTTTTTAATATTCTTGATGTGAGTTCTTCATGGCTGGCGTGGGTTCACACACAGAGAACAATCTGTACTCTCGGAGTCACTGCACAAAAAGAGGCATGTTCTAGTGCTGGTGCTGTAACTCATTGGTTCCCAAACCTTTTAGCTCGAGCTCCCAAAAGAGAAATTTGATGTCTCCCCGGGTCCTAAACTAGTGAAAATAGCCGATACAAGCTTACATCGCGACGCGTTGTAAGCTTGTAGATCTGCTATTTTAAAAGTTTTTCCCCCTAAGCTAAGGATTGTATTTTATATTTTTTTCATGAAATTCTTTTGAAAAATGCTTGAAATTGGTTTAAATTCATGACAAATTGTGTTTTTGTTTGCGGCCATTTTTGAAAAAAAGAATTAAAATCAAAAAGTAGGAAATTAAAATAAAGGGATATTATACTATACTTACTGCTGGTGTAACCAGGCCAGACGGTGGTCTCCTCTGTGGAGGCTTGGCTCTGTTTGCTGTGGGATGGTTCAGCTTCTCCGTGTTCACATCCACTCCATCAAACTGGCCAGATTCATTCTCCTTTTTTGGCGAGACAGGCGCAGCATCACCATTGGTTCTGAACAAAAATACAGTCTCAGTACAGTGACAAGTCACACAGTGCAGAAAACTTGCGCTACACTGGCCTCTACAGGTAGACAACATAAACTTTTTGTGGAGCTTCCAACCTCTAGACACCGGCTGGATACACGTTTCTACCTGGCTGGTAACACTTGCTATGTATCCCATGTCTATAATGCATTACACACATACTTATAATGCATCATAATCTGCTTATAACACTGTATAATTAGTTATAAGCACTTATAAATACTCATAATTGCAGGGCACTAGCAGACTATTTGGTAACCCTGCCTATACATACCATGTTAATTCTCATAGTTGTTATAATGCACTATAAATATAATTACTGTTAAAATGCATTACACTGTGATTTATGAGTCACTTTAAGTCACTATACTATAAGTGGTCATTTGTTGCTTTAAGAAAAGTATCAAATCTATGCAAGAAGAAAACACATTACATTATTTCATTGTTCAATGGGTCATAAAAACAGACTTAACGGACTTAGTAGTGGCAAGGTTCAGAACAGTGACATTTACAGCCAAACTAACAGGAATCAGAGTCTGAACCTTGACCCCATAAATGTTGCTAAAGTAAAACACTTTGACAACTCAAACTTAAATGTAATTTGGGGAATAATATGCCTTTATATAGACAGTACAGTGGAGAGAAACAGGGGAGAGAGTCGGGGAGTGACACGCAGCAATTCCACCGCCTATAGCTCGGGAATCAAACCTGGGACACACTCTCAGGCATCAAAGCCTCGTGCAGACGTGCACGCTTTAAACACTTGGCCATCGGCGGCGCCCCACTCTCAGTATGTTTATTTAATCTTTCACAAATAATCACCCCTGAGGCGAACGCCTTGAAGTCAGCAGCCTTAGTAAATACTGCCAATGACTCCTTAAGAAGTTGGAAAATTAGCCCCTCTAAGCATTTGGAAAGAACTGTTAGAAAAGCATTTTCTCCATGAGTAGTCCTTTAAAGACGGGGCGTTTTTTTGTTTTCTCATTTGTGTGTGTGTGTGTGTGTGTGTGTGTGTGTGTGTGTGTGTGTGTGTGTGTGTGTGTGTGTGTGTGTGTGTGTGTGTGTGTGTGTGTTTGTTCAGGAAACAGGAAATGGGCTGCTCTCGTCTGTTTCAGCCTGATCTGACTCATCCTGGAGTTTCCACTGCTTCACTAAAGGTTGCCCATCCTGGCATTCACATTTAAGAGTGCCATGGAAACCTAGTGCACTGGGCCTCCCTCCCAGTGCCAGCAGACACACAAGAGGAAAGTGCTCTTGACATTTTCTACAGAGCTTCTGCCTTTATCATTCGAGGGGTTAAATGAGTAACTAGTAAAGTTTTACTTTGAGTGCCCTATTTGTCGGTCTTGATTATGGAGACTTACGCAAATATCCCAACAACAACAATCAAATAAAAGGGAATAAATTATTATTATTATTAGAAGTTTACAAATACAAAAATATGCCTTAGATTATGGCAGATTTGTAGTGCTGATGCATGGTGACTAATAACAATGACAGAGAAAATCTCAGTGATTACGGTGTCACTCACTTAGGCAGAACCTTATTTGGTTTGTCCTTTATTGGTGGAGGTGGGCCGGGCTTGTTGAGGGACGGTAGTTTGACCTTGGTTGGAGGATTGCTTCGCAGGTCCTTTCCCTCTGGTTTTTCGTCTGAAAAGCATTATTGACTATTACTATATGAGGGATATAGAGTAATAATGTCATAAATCAAATGAAAAACTCTATTATAATACCTTTTGCCTTTGGTGGGCCACCCTTTTCCATTGCAGATGCGTCTGGCTTGACTGAAAAAGAGTAGACTGTATGAGAAACTATCATAATATTGACTTTTGTTTGGGCAAATTGGGCAGGCTCTGTGAATGAGCATCACTCCTCCCTCAGTAAATCCGTTGCCATTGAGCAAGGCACTTCACTCTCAATTACTACCCTGCAGCTTCTTAGTGACAAACAGCAAAACATTTCACTAGTTTTTTTGAGTCATTTGTGTGACTGCATGATTGTACGCTGCTAAAAGAGAGCATGGGGCGTCCCCCAGGGGTCTATGCCCCATCCTTTTTTCCAAATAGCTCCAGAAACAGCCGATCTCGTGAGCTTGTAGATTGCCTATTTTTGTTGAATGTTTGCCCCAGAATAGGGACACTGGGGTTCAAATGGTTAATAAATAAAATAGAGCCCAAACAAATAGTGCATTACTCAGACTTAATTGGCTTAATTGTTTATGAATGTTGATACACTTTATCCCATTGACACCTAATAACAAATTTTTATCAAGAATGCCATGAAGTTGATATTGAAGTTGATACTTGCACATGAATCATGTACTGTATATTGTTAACTTCGATCTGACTTGTGCAAACAAAGCATGTTGTGTGCAGGAACAATACAGTTCCTTAAAGCCACATACCAAAACATCCTATTTTACAATTAGAAGAATTGTACATTTCCCCTTGTTTCACCCTTGTAAGCATTACGGTTTAATGTGGTTCACTGAGAAGTGCTTACAATCCTTGAACTGAATGCTTGAACTGCGGCATGGGAATTGGGAAGGCAATGATCTGCTCTTCAGTGGAGCAGACCAGGTCACAGCTGTATCCAATAGAACTGCAGCTAGCATTCCCATGGGTCCCAGCAAGCTTGTCTAGGACTAGGTCCCTGGCTAAAATGATAGGCTATACATTGAGAGACACCGCCCGTCAGAGGGCCTTTGACTTTAGAACACGGGAATAGATACTTGAATTATGAAGCTTCACTGAACTGAGGTAATGGAGGGAGCGATGTGCCATTATAACCTTACTCAAGTCAAGTGCTTATTTCAAATGGGCAAATCAGCTGGAGGACATTTGAGCAACCTGCCCACAAGCCTACTAGTTCAATACAAACACCAGTCTCAATACTGAAACAATATAACACAAGGTTTAGAGCAGTAAAACCTCACCATGTTCTGGTGTAATCAACAAATGAAAAGCAAAATGAGAAGCAGCCTACCTTCTCTAATCAGAGCATTATGCAATAATCCTTTTCAAGGAAAACAATCCACACTGAGCGCACTGTAGTAATTACAGTGCTGCTTCTTGGGTTGGCTGGGAAAATCTCTGTGACAGAACTCGCCTCAGTCGGCTCCCCCCCCCCGCCCCCTCTGCCCCTGGCTTCCTCCAAGACGTCTGAACGATGTCACGTGACCAACTCCACCACCATCCCCCCATTCCACCATAGTCTGAGACTTCCTGTAACATTTTGTAACTCCTACGAGTCCTGAGTGATACGGTGCGAAAAATCACTACTGGAGGAGTGGCACAGCAGAGATTTCCTTCAGTCAGCCAATGAAAAGCATGCTTTTGCACTATGCTATTTGCCACTGTATATACTGTATATATGTTGGATCGAATGTAAATATGTCTGAACTATAGCTATTTGAGTGAAAATGTCTCCTAAAGTTGTGTTTAAGTCAACACATCCGATGACCTCAATTTTGGTGGAAACACTGATGTTGACACCTCATCGAGAGGAAGATATCTAAGAAGTGAGAAAGAATGACGAACTGAAAGAAAACAGCCTGAGACAGCAGATGGGGATGAGCTGATAATGTTGAACCACATCCTGTTGTGCTCTGTTCTGCGGCTCTGACAGAGTGAAGCTCAAACCTTCACATCCTTTCCGTCTAATAGATAAGTGGTTCTCAAACTTGTTAATTCCAAGGACCCCCAGTTCGGTATGCATTACGCCACAAACCCCCATAACTCAATGAAACCCCCTCAAGAACATTTGGTTCCATCTGTGCACTCACAGACCTGTAAGGGCCCATTTGGTTCCCAACTATCAACAATTTAGCTGGGGACCCCATAGAACCCTCACAAGAACCCCTGGGGGTCCCCCAGCCCCACTTTGAGAACCTTTGGTCTAAGACAGTCGAAAAGATTCCATGTGCCTTCCAATCCATGTCGGTATTTTTCAAAGTCATCAAATCTAAGAATGCAAATGCCTTGAGCGTGTATATCACATTTGCATAAAGTACAACACATTAAAATTAAAATATGTTGTAGACTTGCAAAGCATCTGCACTTTTACCACCTAACTCAAAACAAAGTACTGTAGACGTAACAGAGACTGATGTTCAGTCAGTGTAGTGTTCAAATGACAGTTTATGAGGGAAGGAAATGACCTAATAACATCTTGTAACCAATACTGTGATTCAATCTTCTCATACTGTGATTTAAAGGGCAAGACCACTTTGGTAGAGGTTTGGGTTGTGCAGTTACCTTGCCATGATGTAACTCCAAAGGTGGACAAGAAATCTAAAATAATTGCTCCAGTGATTAGGAATTGATAATTCAAAATATCCTCCTCGTTGACTTACGTTGTACGCTGAAACAGCCCTCAAAGCTGTCTTTTAGCACGTAAACGAACGCAAACAAAGTTGATTAAGACAATATAGAACATCACCAAACCCAGTACTGTTTGTTTCTTTCATGAAAATGTTAACTTCCTGTTGATTTTGCCATTTTTATTAGGAAGAAAACCCGGACTGGATCCGTGGATCCGGATCCAGATCTTCAAATAGTAAAATCAACAGGAAGTTTAATTTTTTATAAAAACAACAAACAGTACTGGGTTTGGTGATGCTCTATATTGTCTGAATCAACTTTGTTTGTGTTCGTTTACGTGCTAACAGAGTGACTTTGAGAGCTGTTTCAGCATACAATGTAAGTCAATGAGGAGCATATTTTGATTTATCAATATCTAGGGCATTCACAGAATAGTCGAATATTCGAATATTCGAATATCAAACCGACTATTCGACTATCAAACCACTATTCGGGAAAAAAAAAAGCATTTTTTTTTTTTTTTTTTAAGATTTTTTTTTTTAGTGGCTTTTCTAGAGCAGACATGCAGCTGTGAGCTCTGGTGTGACGTCAACTCGCATTCCTTGAGTCGAGTCATCAATGCAATTGAAAAAATAAAAAATAAATTTTTATTTTTTTTAAATGTTTAATTTTTTATTTTTTTATAATCAAATCGAATAATCGAATATTCGAATACTTTTGGGTCGAATAATTCGAATACCATAAATCACTATTCGTTAATGCCCTTGACAATGGAGCAAATATTTTTGATTTCTTGTCCACCTTTGGAGTTACATCATGGCAAGGTAACTACACAACCCAAACCTCTGCCAAAGTGGTCTTTCCCTTTAACCACATTAACACTTGTGTCTATTTTGGACACATTTTCGAAAATTGATTTAGTCAAAAACTTATGCGAATCGGTACACATTATGTATGGAATCATGTGATCAAAATGTATCGGGCAAATGTTTTCCATTCTGATCCCATTCTGATTGTATTTGCTATGATTGGCTTCCACATTTTTAGAGTTTTGCAAACAATGCCACAAATCATCTTCCCCCAAATTTGAATCACATGCCCGACATTCAGGGTCACTAAACAAACAAAATATCACGGTTTGTTGCTGAAATGTGACAACCCCCCCCACCACCACCGCAACCACCAATTTAGGCATACATGGTATTGTGAGTCATTGTTTTTAAATCTTTCAAAAATAGTGAAAATAATTGTTGTACGCCAAAATATAACTATATAACTGTAGGACTTAATCAAGGGGTGTTGGCATATACATCTTAGTCAGAAACCAATAATTTAGGCTTATTCTACTGTTGCATCCTGAGGTAGCCTACTTTGGATAACAGCATGAGATAAACGTCTGAAATGTGATGCAAATTTGCACCAGCAAGGCTAATGAAAACTTTTGTCATAGCAGAGACCACAACCATACTTTCACAAATGCTATAATTCACAATTTGCCGTGATGAAAAAGTCCACATTGTGTGTTTTTCTTTAAATTAGGGCTTTGGTGAGAAATCAAGTGTTCAAGTCATTCTTTAAATCTTTTCCAAGACCACAGTACAATGTTAATGTTTCATGAACACAAAAGACTGGACTTTCCCATTCAATAAATCTTGCAACGGCGACCCACACAGATTCGTGCCATATTACAAATACACAATATTTGACACTGATCAGGATTGCCACCTCCCCTAAACCACACATGCCGCGTGGAACAGTAACACCACTAAAACACGATACTACTAATTATCAGTCTATGACAGTCCAAAATCATCCACACTGTGCCACTACAGTATTAAGTTATCTTCCCATAGAGCCATATCCAACTCAGTTAAGCACATGAAACCTAACATCCCAATCCTGGGCATGTCATGACTGATAGGCGAAAATAGGCAAACATTCGACGAAAATAGCAGATCGGCTGTTTTTGCTATTTGACGTACATCGTTTACAGGGTTAAAACCTTTAAATCAGGTACCAATCCACTATCAAACAGCACCACAGATCTTGGTGCACTGTTCTGTTCTGCTGAAGATACTGTTCTCTTACCTGAGCGTCTCTCTGAGCCCCGGCGAGCAGGCGGTTGGCTCGTCGTCCCAGACTGCAGGAGGACAAGGAGCAACAGTCAGTTAGAGCACATGTTGGCAAATATGTGTCCCTGGCTGGTACTCCAGACATTGCTATGCTATACACCCTTTCCACTCAGGAAGTTTTCAGTGAGTAACTCCAAAACAGAGGACATTGAAGACAACCCTGAGTCATGGCCCGTTATAGAAGCAATAACATTACATTTGAGGAACTGAAAAAAATGGGGAAAAAGCTAAACTTGCCAAAGGAGACAGGGAAGTCTTATGTCAGCCAACTACAGATAAAGGGGCTTTGTGTTTTGACCTATTAAGTAAAAAAAAGTATAGCCAATATCAATTACTTTAAGACGTGTCCACAGTCTCATGGCAGCTCAGTGCATTTACCAAACCCCAGTGGAATGTGGGGAAGTTCCAGCTTACAGGGATACGGCCAGGCTGTTCTTGAGAACGTCAACTCACTTGCAGATCCGTTGGTGGGATCACCATGACGAAGTTGTCGGGGAAGAAACCACGTCGCCCGTTGACCTCTCCCTCCCACCAGCCTTCATCTTCTGTTTCCTTCAGAAGAAGATTAAAACTAAATTAGAACCTCAAAGACTGCACTGCAATGTCCATTGGGAACTTAAATGGCTGTATACAGTAAGGGGTTATGAAAGGGTCAGACAAAGCATTGCTGCCTGGCCCAGAGGGATGAATATCATTTAATCTTAAAAAGGGAAAGTATTTGTTTTCCCATGGTGCCATACTATAATCATATCATGCAAAAAAAGGATGAGATCAAGGCACTCTTGTGGAAAAGTTAAAAAGCCTAATGCATAACAAGAATAAAAAATACACCTACGCGTTGCAGCAACAATGCCTTCATCAGGGTGACACCAGTCACCCTGATGAAGGCATTGATGAAGGCATTGTTGCCGCTTCAGTTTGTCAGCCAGTTGTACCAAAGAGCACCTTGTTGGGGATTTTTACTCCAGCCAAACAGATGCGCTCCTTTCTCTCTTTTTTCTATAATCATATGAACTGGAAAGGGAATATGTCTATATATCTGTAAGGCCGTGGCAAATCATGTTGTGGATTGTGGCACATATTTTTCAAAGGTTACTCACAAAGTGACTCAACAAGTTTAGTTGGTTGAAATATATACTCTATTTTCAGGACAGACTTGTCATTAGTACTTTGAGAAAGGTAACCTGTGGGTTTGTTTGGCCTTAGGGTGGTGAAGATGAGATGGACTTCTCAAGCATTCAACAGCATGACATCATAGTAGCTAATAACAGGAAACATGGGACAGGAAACATATACGGCACAATAAATGAACATGATCAAGACCCAAACCTGGCTGATTATTGAAACAATGTCTCCTTTCCTCAGATTCAGCTCATCTTCTGTGCAGGCTGTGTAGTCAAACATGGCTTGGCAACATTCTGACACTACAGTGGGAGGAAATTAACGGGAAGAAAGACACATTTAGTAATTACACAATCGTCCCTGGAATAAACAGTTTAAGCAATAATGGTATGAATAATGGTATGACTAACTAATTATCATTATCATCATAACATTACAATGGAAGTATGACCTACATGCAACCGTTGTGCACTGATATGGAAGCCAGGAAGTATTCACAGCAGTGACTGAAAGCCCTTATCACAAAAAGGGTGTGCTGAGAAAGATTGTAAAAAGAAATATTCTGCTCCACTATGTTGTCAATCTTACCTAACTTGACTATTTGGCTGGACCGCACCCACTGAGTTTTTTAGGTTAGGGGACAGGAATATCTACTTGTCTCTTGCCAATAATGAGTCTATTGTGTACTGTAAACTAATTGCTAGTGCTGTCCTAAAAATAGACTCCGGCTCCTATTAAAACAGCACATAGAGTTCATGAAAAAGGGATTTAATGGCAGTACTGAATTTGCTTCCTCGATTGCTTCTTTGATTCAAGGATACTGGTACAAGGAAGTCTTTGTGGTATGTGTATAACTAGAAAGGTGGGCTCAGTAGAGCGCAAATGGCAGAGGCCAGGAGGCATGCCATAATAATAGCCTAACCTACATCATTTGATTGCCAGTTGCACATAATCTCTACCATCCTTCTCCCTCTCTCTCATACACATTAATTGTCTACCTCGCTCCATTGTTCTCTTTGATTTGACGATCGTGAGTTAAAACAGCTTGGACTGAGTTTGATCATGTGTGCAGACATTTTAAGATTAGCTACGGACAGACAGATAGACAGACGGACAGACAAACGCGCGTTTGCACGTACGTACGCACGCGCACACACACACACAGGCCAAAGCACAATGTCCTGGCACAGATAATCAGAATGCAGGAACAGAATATTTTGAGCATACCATTGCACTTGTCTTTGTTCCTCACAATGGTTCCTTGCGGTTGCTTTGTCTGGACGAAAACAAAATATAATCGCAGAAATATTCAATCAAATGACCGCAGACTATTTTTCCAGACAAACTACAACATTTGTCTGAATGCCTTACCTCCTTTCTGAATACTGCATCTGCCAGTTTGGGTCTTGTCTTACCACTCTTACCCTCGTTGGTTTCTGTTAAATATAACAAACAGTTAAATAGTTGAGTGCTGTTCTATCAATGTATGTCCAGGTTCTTTACAACCAAGGAAAATGGTTAACTCTGTGTCTCAGTATTTACTCACCTTTGGGAATGACAAATATTTCTTTGACGAAATTTGAAGGAAATGCTCCCACTTTGCCCCCTTTTATCCCCATCCACCATCCATCTTCAATCTATCCAAAAGAAGAAAATAAATAGTGATGTTGGGATTACATGAGATGGAAAAGGGTGCAATGGTGTTGAGCCTAATTTATATTTTGTCATACAACTGTGTCACTCGCTAAAAAGAAAAGATTTTCAACTGAATAGTCACGTTTTTCAGCTGAGTTAGCCCTTAAGTGTGGTACTTCAGCTCATCAGTGTTTACCATTTAAACCCTAAAGACTCTGCAAATACATCTTTGCACAACTGTACTAAATGCCAGTACGATAAGAATAACATTCACAAAGTAGTGACCCCATGGTATAAAAGGAGTAGTTCACCCCCAAAAAAAAGAAAAAATCTATCAATTACACACCACATGAAGCATTGAATTAATGGATTGTTTCCGGTAGGAGACACAAACAGTTTACTTTGTGTCTCCTACCGGATACATTATTAGCATCTTTCCGCCGGTAATCTAATTTTTTTCCCCCATGAATTCAAGGCGTCATGTGGTGTGCTTCATGTGGTGTGCAATTGATAGAAAATAAGTCACTTTTTGGGTGAACTACTCCTATAAAACCCATTTTGGGGCGGGAACCCCTATTTGTAACTATACCTTTCAGGACGGGAACCCCTTTTGGGGTTCTTGAAGCTATGTACAGTATATAGCAACATACATTTGTTGTAATTTTTTGAATAAATATCTGAAGTTTTTGAGAAAACTTAGGTCAGGATTTAGAAGCCATTTTTAGAATCGGCCTCAGGTCTAAATGGGTTAAGGTTATTTCGGTTGCTTGATGTCACAGACATTCAGGGAAATCTTATGAACAAGTTGGACCACTTCTCGTGAATCACAGTGTAGCCGGAATGTGTGTGAGGAACACGCTTTGTCAGCCTGGCAGGCACATAAAAGAAATGTCAAGCACCCTAACCAAACAACACGATGGTGTACATTATGGAGCTCATGGAACTCCTTTGCTGTCTGGCTGTTTGACTATAAGAACTGGTAGAAAGCATTGACCTGGATATTGTAAATACTAATATTGAGGTTAACAGTGTCAACGACGTGAGCAGCACTCTACCTCTCTCAGGATCTCAACGGTCTCTCCGGCAATCAGCTCCAGTTCGTCGGGACTCAAGGGGGTGTAGGCAAACGCAACCTCACATTTCCTCTTCAGCTTCATCATCTTCGCTGTACAGACAAAGCATCACCAGTCACATACATTCACAGATCGCTATTCAAAGCCAAAAACATTTCAAATCTTAACGTGGAAGAAAGATAACATTAATGCAATGCATTTAACCAGCTGGAAGGCAGCAGTAAGCTATAGTCTCAACAGGAAAGCTCTCTAAGACGGCAAAGCGCTGGAAGTTCCTTTATGTTTGAAGCACATCTAATCCCTCAAAGGGACCAGCTAGGGTTGTTTTTATCTGGTCCATTTTCATACGTTGTAATTAAGCTTAGTGCGGAAAGGATGTGGTCAAGATATATATTTACATTGAGCCTGTGATTGCTTGTTACACTGTCTGGCTGACAAAATGTATCATGATGATGACCACAATCTTAGATATTTCTCCTTTTTGTGTGCCATAAACAAGATTCATATTTGACAGACATCAGCAGAAAATTTGCAGACATGGGCAAGTAGCATTTGTGAAATACTTGTTTCAGTTTACTTGGGAGCTACTAGATGGTGGGTTGCAACATACAGTACAGTAAGAATGACAATGAGAAATTTAGTAAGAGATCTTTCTCTGTAAGGCACATTTGACACTTTGACACTTAAATCAGAACTACACAGCAAAATCCTGTGTTTAACTCTGAATTGAACTGGTATAAATGTAGTACCATGCACGTTCAAACAGATGTTAAGAAGTATTTGCAAATATGGCTTGTATGGCTATTTGGCTTCTGCTTTGCAACTGAAGGATTTTTTTCTCCCAGTTCAAAATACATCATTGTGATGAACTATAAATTAGTCTTAAGAAGGTTGTGGAACACCATAAACATTGCTGAGGTCAGAAAACAACATACATTTTCTTATGCTTCTTGGTTCCGGTTTGTTGTCCCTTATCAAGTACACTGGTATTTCCTGTGAAGAAAGCCAGGGCAAAGCATTTTAGAGGCACAAACACACAGTAAGAAAAGTCAACAATGAGAACATGTACAATCACCTCCTTTGATAAAAGCCAAAGCAAACCATTTTACTACTAAACACACATGATGTGCATGGTTGTTGTACGAATAGACACATGCACACCAAGCTGTGATACTGGCAAGTGGAACAATGGGACCAACAGACCTTGACAAAGTTGACAGGGAAGATGCCTCTCTTGCCCCTCAGCTCGCCCTCCAGCCATCCTTCCTCGCTAGCCGAGGTAACATTTGTCACAATGTCTCCTGTCCTCACTGTCATCTCGTCTCTCATGGTGCCATCAAAGTCAATCAGCACCAGCACCTCTGAGGGATTCATTGATACATGCAGGCATTACCATATCATTTAAGTGTATTTGCTTTTAAGTGCTGTTATCTCGATTAATTAAAGTGATTATAGCCTTGATAAGTTCAACAGGTTGTGTGATGGTGTTGCCAGTGGAGAGATTTAAGTAGTTTAGAGCAGTAAGGGAGTTGAGAGTCAAAGCCGGTGTTGCCGGTGAAGGACAGTGCTTTGACTCCCTGCTTGTCTGAACATACTCTTTTACACTCAAGACTCAACTTGATAGACTTAATGACACTGAGGTAACAATACCACCACAGTTAAGGTGAAATAAATTGTGAGTATGTACTACTACTCATTAATACATTAAGAAAATAATAAGCACTCAGAAAAAATATTGACTGGTACACTGGGTAGTTACAGTGGGTATGTGGGGACAAACAACTGTTAAACTTATAGCACAAATAAAATTAAAATAAACAGTCTTTGCAAAGGCAAGGTCTATCTACAGTATAACCTATATGCCTTGAACCTGGAAATTAGCATTAAAAGCTGCAGCTCCTTGCATAAATTTGACACGAAAAAAAGAAACATTCCTTAAGAAGTCAGTTTCTGAAAGAATCACTGACTTACCCATGGCTCCTTGTAATCCTTGTAAAACTATTCTCTGCAGATATGTGTAATCCTCTTCTTCACAGTGCAGACAAAGAGCTCTTAATTAAGGAGAACTGAAAGTAAAGTAGCGTTGTCTAAGACTTTACAGATATGGCAGCCAAGGCCCTTCTTCCTACTTGTCAAACATTAACATTGAGCAACTTTTCCTGCAGCGAGTCATGGCAAGTCACAAGCACGGAGTAGGATGGGTTAATGAGAAGTAGGCAGACACATTGAGTAAGACGAGACGTGAGAGAAAACAGGTGAGACAGGTTTCTAATGGAAGGAGAGAGAGAGCTCATGATATGGTTGAAGTGAACCAAAACATGTGTGTGTGTGTGTGTGTGTGTGTGTGTGTGTGTGTGTGTGTGTGTGTGTGTGTGTGTGTGTGTGTGTGTGTGTGTGTGTGTGTGTGTGTGTGTGTGTGTGTGTGCGCGTGCGTGCGTGCGTGCGTGTGCGTGTGGGGGTGTGTGAATGGAGGGCCAGCGCTCCACAAAGGGTTAATCCTGACCTGCTACGCAAATAATTTTACTGATAAAAGGGTTTAAAAGTGTTTTGATTGTCAGCTAAATGGGTTGTCGGCATATACAGTAAGTGATATTACACTTGTATATCTGTTCTTGAGATAATTGTTTATTCCCCCAAATCCCGAAGGCTAATTTGACCTTTGGGATACACAAGTAAGTCAGTGTGTCCAAAAACATAGTTACTGCACTTTGGCTTTGTAGGGCAGCGTTCTCTCTTGGTGCACACGCACACACCCACTTGTGAAGAATATGGTGAAAGAAGACTCAACTCACCATATTACTTTTTCCACATCTCGGTCTACATCTACTGACCAGGATACTGACGAGGACATCACCAGTATCAAGTTATTATCATGTTAGTGTAGTATCATGTCTGTCAATTAAATTAAATTAATCTTTTACTTATCCTCTTCGTTCCGGTTGGGGCATAAGGCCGCAATCATACACTGCCACTGAACCCTGTCTCGTGCTTTGGCCTGTGCTTCGTCCCAGGAAAGACTCATCTCCTTCAGCTCCATCATCACTGTCCTTCGCCAGGTGTTCTTTGGTCTGCCTCTCTTTCTTTTCCCAATCGGTGTCATCCTCAACACATGACCGAGCCATCTTAACGTATCTTGCATATCTTAATCTCAAGGGACATATGCAAGCTGCCTGTCTTCTTATAAAGTTCCTCATTTGAGAGCTTATTTGGACAAAAGATGTTGCAGATTTTACGTGAGCACTAAGCAGCTATTGTGGAAGATGCCAACATTTCTCATATCCTGTTTTGTTACTCTCCAGCACTCAGAGCCATACAGCAGGACAGCCTTAACATTGCTGTTGTAAAGCCTGATCTGGGTTTTGAGGCTATATTGTTTGGACCTCCAGATGTTTTGAAGTTGGCTGAAAGCACCCCTTGCTTTGTTGAGATGCGTCTTGATGTCTTTTTGCGTCCCACTTTCACTGCTTATAAGGCTTCCGAGGTATGTAAAGTCTTCAACACATTCCAACGCCTCTCCATCTATGGTGATTGTAGGTGCTGTTGGGCCATTGATGCACTGATCACCTGGGTCTTTTTCTGGTTGATGTACAGACCAGTTCGCTTTGTATAATTGCTTGGCCAGTCAAACTTTTCCTGGAGGTGGCTAATATGAGAGTTATGACACTAACGTTGACTCCCATTGTAAGAATGGAATGCGGAAATGATCTCAATGAGGAAGTTCCATTGTTTGGAACTATAGCCCAAAGCGTCCCGCTTTGCGGTGAGATCAAAGCGTGTCGTAACTCTCTCTCTCTCTACGGGTTTGACGAGTGGATGACATGACTGCCAGGTCGTCTGCAGAGTCAATTCAAAGGAGCTTTATTGGCATGAGTAAACATATGTTATAATTGCCAAAGGAAAAGTGGAACAAAACAATCAAAACAATGTATGTACAAATAAATATTTAATATAAATAGGAATAAAATAAAAGTGTAAACAGAGCTGTGTTACAACTTTGAGCGAAGACTATCTTAAACTATAAAAATTGTGAATTTTCTGTCAGATATAGTTATACATTCATACATCTCTCTCTTTCTCTCTCTCTCTTCCTCATCCATAATAACACTTATATTAAATAAACAAATCAGCCAGGCGATTTTACTCATATGGATATGAAGCATCAACCGACGGTAAAAAAGTAGGCTACTAATTTAGCCAAAGGGTAAGATTATTTTATTTTCTCCAAACACAGACGTTATCAAATGTAACTCAATATCATAAACGACACAGAATCACATACCTGACAAAATCTACTCTATAAAGGTCTCGTTAACTAGGTGTTCTTCCTGTGCTGAAGCCTGACAAAAGGGGAACAGGTTCCCCTGAGAGCTTTAAGCTGTGATGGAGAGATGAGTGTAAGAGATTTCCCAAAGCAGTTAAATCATGCAGATACAGATAACGACAACCACGTGATCACACACACATTCTGTTATCCCCAATTGATATAATCTTATTCTCAATTGATATTATCCATCAATGCCTAATAAATATAGTGAAACAAGCACAGTTCAACACCTTGTCACAAAATTGTCTAGCCCTTGCATTGTGTTAGAAAACTGCATCCACTTGTGGTGTTAGCGGGTCAAATTTGACCCGTGATTTAAATCAGCCCAAAAGACTAAAAAAATAAGTATTTTCATTCTTTTTTTCCTCCCACCTCATAGCTGACTTGTAATGCATTCATATCCATGTAAACACTATTTAAAATATTATGTTGGGTTAGGGCTAGGGTTTCATCTTTCAATATATCTCGTTTTCTATTATAAAAATGTTAAAATTCACTCATTAAATTTCCTATAATGAAGGCAATGGATAATGATGTTATCTAGCTATAATAGAATAATTAAGAATAATAATTAGAACACACTTGCATTTTATTTTATTTTTTAATACTTGTTTTCGTTTTGTAACTTTAAAAAATGTTATAACTATTAAAAATAGTGACACAAGTGGTGTTAGGGTCCGAAATGACCCGTATACCATAGAAGGTAAAAAGTCATTTATTTTTCATAAACTCAAACTTTATTTTACTCCTGATAGCAAATGCTAATTGAGGACAAGTCTCTCTCACTCTCAAACATGTAAACATTGAATATTGACAATTTGGGGGGGAATTGAGCCACACTTCTTTGCCGGGTCATTTCGGACCCTAACACCACAAGTGTCACTTATTTTTTTGAGACCATCAGAATTAATTAAAATGATGATAAATAATTTTGTTGCGTTAAAATGGCTATTTCTGAGGATATCATGAAGCCTCATTCCAATAAAGAAATGTAAAGGGTACTTTTTACCTATTCAAACTTGAAAACGGGTCAAAAAAGACCCTAACACAATAGAGACACACAGCCGGAAGCGGAAGGCCTACAAATCCACGCCCACTTTTGACACTCGGGGTCCGTTTGAACGATGAACTGCAGCTCTCAATTCAATCTCTATGAGAGGCATTGTAAAATACCGTCATTTCACTGGTTAACTACTGAGGCTGTAGCGATTTTTTGTGTGTTCTAAAATACTGTCCCATTTGTTTAATTTGTCCTTTTTAATGTCCCATATCTGTCATCTCGATATACTACCCACAATATACTATAATATACTCCATCAGTGTGTCAAAACCGCTAGCATCGGAGATCTTGATTTTTTTCTGTCGCAATATATATACGTCACGCATTCATCCCAATATTCCAAAAGATGCGACATTCGCAGCGACGGCTTGAGCGACCACGCCTAGCGCCCAGCATCCTTTGTAATAACAGTGTCTCTTGGAGTGAACTGAGTAACAGACTGGCATTATGCCTAAATCGTGCTGTGTGCCACTATGTGCGAACAACAAGGAAAAAAACCCAGATTTGATGTTTTATCAGTTTCCGGCCAATAATGACAGGCGATTGAAATGGCTGCAGGCAATCCGCAGGGAGGATGAGAAAGGGGGACCGTGGTGTCCGAGCTCACAATACTTTTACGTCTGTCAGAAGCACTTCATCACTGGTAAGAACGTTAGGCTATCTAAATAAGTAAATACAATTTACTGCAATAAATCTGATAATCATGTTCCTTAGTAGCCTTAGATCAAGACTATCGTATGTATTTATCGATGTTGACATTTTTATATCTACGAGAGTCTTAGTGCCCCCCCCCCCCCCCCAGATTACCCTGGACTTTCACCAGTAAAGCCCTTACTTCTCCGTACATGTACAATATAAATATATATGGTGCTGACCCGGCTGCCCCAAATATTAGCTAGCGGTCCGGAGTCTTTGTGCAATATATTAAACCATATGTTTCAATAAAGAAGTGTTTTAATCCCGTCTTTGGCCGATTCTGTCCGAAGTTCCCAATGGGCGGTGGTAACGGGGCGCATCCGGTGAAAGCCGTAATTACACAATTATACATCTATAATTGATGTAGTCTTGATCTAAGGCTAGTTCATTGGCAGCATTGCAGAGGTGCTTAACCAGTTTGTTACTCAGCTGAATTAACTTGGGTAACTTTTTGAATACATTATCTACTTTTTACTTTTACTCAAGTATATTTCTGAAGACAAAAACATGTTTATTCCTTCACACTGGGGCCAAATGTAAAGGGGTAATATTTTTCAAATGATTAGCCTACATCCCGTTTTTTTGTTTTGTTTTTACCTTTCTCCTCTTTTTTACCCATTGTTATTAAATGCAAGTTAGATCTGTTTCCATTTACTTTTGTAGAACAGATCAATCTAAACCCTGCCCACCCCGACTATATTCCCTCCATATTCCCTTCCCGTCCTCCTACAACCTCACGAGCTATTAAGATGGGGCGTTTCAGCAATTCACTGAAAAGACAGCACACCACCACCACCACCACCACCAAGGAGACAAGAGGAAGAGGGGGGACAGGAGGAGGAGATGAGATGAGATGAGAAGAGGAGAGGACACAGGACAAGGACAGGAGAGCAAAGGGAGTTGCAGGCCAGTGAGGAGGAGGGTCTACTGTCTGGAGCGGAAAGTGGCAGTGGTAGTGAAGAAGATGAGGCCTGGTCAGTGTGACCAGGCCTGTGGTATAACTGATGAGGGCCTACATTCTGGAGAGGAAATCATGGACCAGGCCAGTGAGATTGAGGCATTGAGGAGGCAGGTCAATGCACTGAAACTAGAGAGAAAGGCAGGGTGGCTAAGTAATTTAAAGGCAAAGAGTGTGGAGGGAGACGATGTACGCTGCAGAGAACTAACAGGACTGAGCTGGAGCGGTTTTCAGTCACACTGAGTTCCTTTCTGATGCCATTTGTTGAGGCCAGCAAGTCTAAACTTCCCCAAGAGGACCAGCTCTTCATTGTCCTTCTTAAACTGAGACAAAATCCTTCCACATCGCTGCTCAGCCATGTACTGAACATGGGGAGGACAACCATTCGGGACATGTTTTCTAGATGGATCAACCTGCTGTATTGCAAAATCAGGTTTCTAATACACTGGCCAGACAGGGAGTGTATTCACACCACAACACCCCCAGCTATGAAAGCTCTGTTTCCAAAGCTCACCTGTATTGTGGACTGCTTTGAAATCCGCATTGAATCATCCAAAAATCTTAAAGCTAGGTAGGTAGTTGTCAGTGTTGCCAGATTGGGCGGTTTTCCGCCCAATTGGGCTATTTTAAAACTCATTGGGCTGGGATAAATAGCCTTGGGCGGGCACATCAAATTTGGGCTTGTTTTAAAGTTAAAAACAAGCCCAAATTTAAAATTTAATAAAAATAAAAAATAAAATTGGCGGGTTATTATTAGCCTCACGTCACCAGACTTTTCGCGCAGTAAATCAAATTATACAAGGATCTCCAGACCGCATAAAGCTTAGTTTCTATCTGCTGAACCCCGGTCCCCGCCTACTGTCAGTACTGTATCCGGCCAGTTAAACACACATACATGGATGCACTGTTTCTGTATCCGCTCAGTCAAGACCGGGCATTTATTTTATCCAATAACAGCTCTGGCATGGGGGGGGGGTGGAGTAGCGGTGGGCGGCTGCGGGCCTGCGGCCCCCCGTCCAATTACGGGCACTGTTGTTATGGGAGGGAGTGCCACCTCCCACTGTTTATCGCGCGGGAGGAAGACGTCAGCAGCTGTTGTGTTTACTTATTGTTTCAAGGTATTGTGTAAGGAGATTGTACATAAAAGTTGTGATGCCGAAGTGGGGAAAGTATAAAAAGTCGTACAGGAAGGAATGGGAGTCAGATCCAGTGCTAAAGGCGTGGATCGCCCCTGTCCCCGATGATGATGCCAAAGCTCGGTGTAAATATTGCAATACTCTTATAAGAGCACAGTATAATGACTTGAAAGAGCATGGCCAGACAAAGAAGCACCAGTCCCGTTGTGTGCCCAGTGTCAAATCCTTCACTGTACCAGTCAACGCTGGTCCATCAGGCACCATTAAAGATGACCAGAAACGCCGAGAGCTAAGGATCGCAACCTATGTTGCATGTCACACATCTATTAATGCCGTGGATGAGCTGTCAGATATCTGGCAGGATGAAACGGGAGCATTCAAAATGCACAGGACGAAATGTACAGCAGTAATAAAGTCTGTCCTGGCACCACACTTCAGAGAAGAGTTAAGGGAGGACATCGGTGAGTCGCCATACTCTCTCTATCTGGATGAAACCACAGACGTATCCGTGACTAAACTCCTGTGTATATGTGTCAAGTACCGATCGCTGAAACACGGCAAGTTTATCAGCACATACCTGGGGCTTGTTGAGATTGTAGACGCTAATGCTATTGGCATATCAGATGCAATTTTTAAGTTTCTGATAGAGTGTGGCCTGGACATCCGAAACATGGTGGGGATTGCTACTGACGGAGCAAGTGTCATGGTAGGAAAAAATCACTCCGTGTTCACTTTACTTAAACAAAAGCAGCCCAATCTACAGCTTATTCGTTGTGTATGCCACTCATTGGATATTGTTGCCAACAAAGCTATGCAACAACTGCCAAGCAACCTTGAATATATGATAAGAGAAACATATAACTGGTTTGCTCATTCAGCAAAGCGCCAGAGTGACTACAAGAATGTATATCAGACTCTAAATGATGGAGATGGTCCACTGAAACTGATTTCACCCAGCTCGACACGCTGGTTAGTGATTTCAGACTGTATTGACCGCATTGTAGATCAAGAAGACGCACTGAAGCTGCACTTCAGTTTGGTATCCAACGCAGAACACTGCTATGCAGCCAGGCTACTAAATGAAATGTACAATGACAAGACTAATATTCTTTACATGCACTTTCTCCGGCCTGTGTTGATAGAAATAAAAAACGTGAACAAATACTTCCAGTTGGAAACGGGAGACTCACCCAGTGAGTCTCCCGTGTTTCGGGATCTTGAGAGACTGTACATGTCTACGTTGAGGAGAGTAATAAAGCCCAGTGTGTTGCGCATGAACAATCACAAGCGTCTCCTGGAACTGGATCTGAAATCGTCCAGCGTCTACCTCTCACCCGGGGATGCAGACCTGGGTACAACATTCCAACAGATGATGGAAAAAAGCAAACTGGCCCCTGATATGAAGGACAGAATCTTATCGCGCTGTTTTGATTTCCAAAAGAGACACTGGTGCAGTATCAAATGCACCTACCTGCATCAATGGAAATGCTGCGAAAACTTGAGTTGTTTTGCCCCAAAACTGTGATGTCCACCATAGACAGGCCAAAAGTTAATGACTTGCCCACAGAGTTCTTTTCATGTCCTATCGACACATTAGAGTGCCAGTGGAGAAACGTGGCATCAGCAGGCTTCTCAAGTGATCAAGCAGTTGACACGTTTTGGCTGGAAATTGAAGCATTCAAAGACGCAGGAGAAAACCAGTGTTTCAAAGACTTAGCACTGGGTGTCATCAAATTGCTGACTCTGCCCATATCTAATGCTCATGTTGAGAGAGCATTTTCCCAGGTGGCACTGCTAAAGGATGACACAAGAAATCGCATGGGACTACAGCTCCTAACCAGCCTCATGCATGTACGCTCTGGCCTGAGTAGGAATGGACTGACGTCCGCTACTTTCAAACCTCCCCGGCGGCTGTTGGGGAGATTTGATTCATCCATGTATTAGCCAGCTGACCTGGCTTGCAGTGACTGTATATAGTTCTAAGTTAGTTTAAAAAAACTACAAAAAAACAAAACAAAAAAACAACAAAAAAACAACAAAGAGCGCAACAGTGAAGTATTTCATTGCGTGCAGTCCAGCTGGGAACATCACCTTCCTGAGCATAGGATGGGGAGGGAGAGCTTCAGATGTGAACATTGTGAGAGAGTGTGGCTTTCTTTCCCCCAACTACCATCACCATGGGGATCAGGTAGAGTCATGTCATCTGTGATCTGTATGCTATATTGTCTCTGTGCATAACTGTAATATATGTGTCAATATATATTACTGTAATCCCGGCAATTTGAACTGGAAACACATGAAGGTTCCATATGTGTTTCAAGTTCAAATCTGCTATTGAGCCAATCGAATAGCTATGTGGAAAATGACCCAGAACAGAAAACTGGTATGCCACCTTCAAGAGCCGTGGGGCTACAGTTATGCACAAAGCCTATGAACCATTGCTTGTCTCCCCCCCAGATCTTGGCTGACAGAGGCTTCCTGCTACTTGATGACTTCGCTGTGCTGGGAGCACATCTGCTAACCCCTTCCTTCACCCAGGGCCGAAAGCAACTACCTAGTGGCAAAGAAGTGGAAGAGTCAAGTCAAATGTCAGGATCCACATTGGTAGGTAAAAGGCAATCATTTATTGCCTATATGCTCCAAATGTTATTCAAAGGAAAATGTGTTTGTCGGCAGAACTTTTAAAGAAAATTTACAACTGAAAAAGTCTTACCTATCCACTTCGTGCCGTGACTTTGCTCTGCTTCTGGTTTCTGTAATAATGTGTTTTTTCCGGGAGCGGGTTATCAGCCCACAGCCCAACCCCCAACCTGGAGGGCCAGTGGGATCACTCTTTGTCTGGTCTCTACCCTTCGACCTGTTCGGCGTGGGTGACCCTGCCAGGAGTACAATACTCCTGCCGACATAGCTCGAGGGGTCATGGAGACGCGCAAACCACCCCACCACAATAAGGTGGTGATCCTGTCGGGGGGAAAAAACAGTCTTTTGCTGTACTTAAATCATAAGTCATGTGGGCATCTCCTCCGATCCCGTCGGGGGGGAAAAACAGTCTTTTGCTGTACTTAAATCATAAGTCATGTGGGCATCTCCTCCGATCCCGTCGGGGGGGAAAAACAGTCTTTTGCTGTACTTAAATCATAATCATGTGGGCATCTTCTCTCTCATCTCAACAGAGCGGGTGATTGGTGTCCTGAAAGGCCGGTTCAGGATCCTTGATGGCCCCCTTTCACTTCGCCTTGTGAAGACCCTGAAAGAGGAGAAGGAGGGACAAGTCACCATGCTCGACAAAATTGTCCATGTCTGTGCGGCTCTAGTGAACATGAGTGAGAGTGTGGTGTATACTGTACATATTAAGGAAAGACATCTAAATACCTGTGTCAGCTTCACTGCCTGAGTGCTTTCTCCTATGAAGAAAATATGTGGTAGATTATTTATTTATTATCTCACACACACACACACACACACACACACACACACACACACACACACACCCCCCCCCCCCACACACCCCCCCCCAACTGAAATTAAGGAAACATTCTGTTAAATAATAAAGGTTTCCTTTGAAGTACATGCGTATTAGTTTTTACATTTATCACTTTGGTGGAAAAGTCATATTTAGCAGTGTTTTTCAAAATTAGATTATATGTTAAATGAATTCTAGTTGGTGATACCTTTTCCCTTCACTTGTGTCTCCCGGGATCTTGTCCTAAGTTCAGGGTAGATGTGTGTTTCCCAAAATGATTGCAATCTGCTCAACTCCGTTGTGAGGAACACATCATCTTTCTTAACACGGAATATCACAGCCATATATGGAGTCCAGGTGACGAAATCACAATATTGTGTCTGACACACAAACATCTGCATCTGGGTCTTTGTGTGAAAATAAAATAATTCAAATGCATTATTAGTTGTCCTTCTGATGACAGTGCTTACATAAACACATACTGTAGGCTACATTTACTATTTGTATGATTCATTTGTAAAACCAATAAATCACCACTGACCATGGACACTAAGCAGCTTTTACCTGTGTATAAAAGGAATGCTTGGCCTTCAATGACAATGGACTTAACAGATGTCCCTTTGGATCTTGTACCCAGTCATTTATTGTCAGCTGTACGGGCATTTCACCTCCAGCAAACCTTTCCCGCAGCACTCACAGTGGACATAGGCATCACAGGACACACCTAGGTAGGGTTGTTATTGACAAATGTGAAAACCTGCTTTCTCCACTCTGAGATTGGAATGACCTTTAACATCCTCAGAAACATACACACCTAGGTAGGGTTGTTTTTGACATATGTGAAAGCCTGCTTTCTCCACTCTCAGATTGGAATGGCCTTGGCATTCGTGAGAAACATAAACCTTTCCTGAGGTTTTCTCTGTGTGGCTACAAAGTCCTTGGGCATGGGTGTAAGTCTGGATGGCATGCTGCTCATTATTTCTTCCCCATTGAAGATATATATTGAAAAAACGAATGTGCAGTTGAGCCAGTGATGCGGCCTGCCCTCTGCATATGCCAGGTATCGGTAGAAGCCTGCTCCAGAGTTTCTTCCTCCACTAAAGCGATCTGTTCTTCGGTGATTGCTGGAACATGTGGTACAGGATTTTCAGAGCCAAAGAGCGAGCGGAGTGTAGGCGGGAGAATGATTGGGGGGGAGTTCACAGGGGGCACATCAGGCTGAGTAAAAGCATGGGAGTATTTGGCAAAACTGCTCAAACCTACTGGTTTTTCACCACTTGATGCGAGTAGTCCCAGGAGCACATTTTGTTCTGCCAGGGTGGATTCTGGGGCCATGATTTTGTTTTTTGATTTCAGTTTGTTTTTTGCCTCACTGCTGTATATCATAATGTCCTTAATTTGGGCAGCCTCAACTTTTTTTACAGACACATTGTTCCATTCGCATGCAATGCTTGTGGATGCAACAGCATTCATTCCCAGACGCACTGATGCCTCAATCTTAAACAGCACTGCACCAACATGTGAGCAGCTCTCACCAAGACTGAAAATCAAAGAAAATTTGCTTTAACAACCAACCACAGTTGCTACCCTACTATTATGTTAAGAATTTAGGTACATCAGTGAAACTTAAATGCATGACTAACTCTGAAACATAACAGGAGAGCTATGTATATAGCCTATGTAAGGTGTAGCCTATCAAAAAAAGCTATATATATTCTCTCAATGACAACCTAGTCCAATTCAATGAAAAATAAAATGTTACCTTTGTTTAATGAACACCTACCCTGCCGTGCAGTCGCAATGAGCAACAATTATGCTCCCATCCATGCTGACAGCAACCCAGGCATTATGATATGCCTCGGTTACCTTCCAGGAAGGCTTAACCTTGGCCTTAAGAATTATGTGATTCAATCCCTCTGGTTCCAAATGAAGTATTGGCTGCACCCATCCACTTGTGAAGAAGATATGAGCATCCAGGGATCGGTGGTTCTTCATTGTGTGGGTCGTATAGACCCCTGAAACCATTCAGAAGAGGTTTGTGAACTCCACAAGTGGAAAAAGTATTCAAATGTTAAAGGAAACACTACAACTGGATTTATGGCAGTTTAGATTTACAATATCAAGAAGTCAGACACAATCACCTCACTGCAATCAGTCATTTATTAGATTATTCCTATTGATGCAGCTCCCCAAATTGTAATAAATACATTGTATTAAAACTGCAATAAAATAGATTAATTCTAGGCATGATATGTGAATATACACGCACAGTGCCTTGCCTAGTATGTATCTTTTTTCTAAAATACATTCATCACATGACAGTCTTGGTCTCAATCTCGTTATAGTCACTGAAAATCAGCCTCTAAAGCCTGTACTTCTCCGCACACGGACCAAATGCAAAATATAAAGTTCCAACCTTGTAGCCACGGATGTTCACTCACCATTCGGAACCTGTGTGCACTGCATTAATCCGTATTTCTCAATAAATATGTGTTTTAATCCCGTCTGTGTCGGAAGTTCCCTGTATTCCGTAATGAGTGTACTGGCAAAGCTCATCAGGTGAAAGCTGGTATTACACTCAATGCATACGAGGAAATTCAACGGGGTTCAGGCACAGACTGGATTAAAACACTTATTCATTGAGAAATACGGACCAATACAGTGCACACATGTTCCGAATGGTGAGTGAACATCCGTGGCAAGGTCAGCACTTTATATTTTATCTATGGCAGTCTTCCAATAGGCTATTACTACAAACCTGGAGAATCCACTAGATAATTGACGATGTCGGGATATGTCACGTCTGGCCATTTAGTTGGGTCATTTCCCCAGCTACTTTTAGGCAAGTCGTAAGGACAACACGCTAAACCTACTAATTTTAATTTCTCTTTGTACCGTCGGAGCTCCGCGACAGGTAGAGAATTCATATAAGCCATGTTCACACCATTCACCACATACACGGAGAATCGTCTATTCAAAACCGCCGCCGCTTGTAATGAGTAACGACAGTCACGTCACGGAAGAGCGACAGATTGTCTCTCTGTCAGCTCCTCTCCACTCTGTTAACATTATGGGTAACCCATCCGACTGGCAAATTAAATGTGAAACACACCATCTATTGAGAAAACAAGAACATATGTTGACAAAGACACTCCATACATTTGGAAACATATTTTTATTTAAATCAATATCGTCTCCAGTTAATGTAGGATAATTTAAAAAGTAGGCTAATTCTCATATTCTCTCATAGGGAATGCATTGACAGCTGCAGTTCATCGTTCTAACGGACCCCGAGTAGCGGCGCTGTCTCAAAAGTGGGCGTGAAATTTGTAGTCCCTGTGTGTCTCTATGGAAGGGCTAGAGGACTATGGTGCAGGGAGGCCTGGTTAGCTTATTGTATAGCTATACTGTATTGTGAGCTTAAACCCCCCAAGGCATCCGATTTAAACAACTATAACCATCACGCACGTGCACACATTAACCATGGTCGGCACCATAGTCAGTACCACAGTCAGCACCATAGTCAGCATCATAGTCAGCACCATAGTCAGCAGCACCATAGTCACCATAATCACTAACCATATATCAGAACCACAGTCATTAACCATAGTCAGTACCATAGTCAGCACCATAGTCAGCACCATAGTCAGCAATCAGCATCATAGTAAATAACCATAGTCAGCACCATAGTCAGCACCATTGTCAGTAGCATAGTCATTAACCATAGTCAGTACCATAATCACTAACCATATCAGAACCATAGTCATTAACCATAGTCAGTATCCTAGTTATTAACTACAGTCAGCACCATAGTAAACAGTAAACACCATAGTCAGCACCATAGTCATTAAACGTAGTCAGCAGCATAGTCAGCACCATAGTCAGTCAGCACCATAGTCATTAACCATAGTCAGTACCATAATCATTAACCATAGTCAGCCCCATAGTCAGCACCATAGTCAGTACCTGTCATTAACCATAGTCAGCACCATAGTTAACACAGTCAGCACCAGTCATTAAAGGGGTATTTCACTTCAAAAAAACTTTTGGTAATTTTATCGTCTACTCAGGCTTTTTTGAGCCCCCCAGACCGTTTTTAAGTTGCTTGATTTAGTATTTAAATATTTGATATTCATTTTATCAGACACGCCCCCTTCCTATACAAACCCATTATAACACCCGTCCTTGGTTCTAGTGACTCACCCTGCCCTCCTAATACGCGAGGGGGCCGTGTTTTTTCGATAACTTTTTTCATTTATTTTAAATATTTTTTTGGGAAAATGAAAAAAATTAGGGAGAGTCAGCAGAACCAAGGACGGGTGTTTTTGATGAATCTAACATGTTAAAAATGGAGTTTGAAGTTATAATGGGTTTGTATAGGAAGGGGGCGTGTCTGATAAAATGATGATCAAATATCTAAATACTAAATCAAGCAACTTAAAAACGGTCTGGGGGGCTCACAAAAGCCTGAGTAGACGATAAAATGACAGAAGTTTTTTTGAAAGTGAAATATCCCTTTAAAGTGAAAAAAAAATAAATTCCCCACACTTGTAGAGCATAACCGTGGTCATAATGACGACATATCTATCATTAGATGCCAAAAATAAGTTTTAAAAAAATCTATTTGTGTGTATTTTCTATTTTTATATATATTTATAATTACTTCCTATAAACGAAAACGTACTGCGTGATGAGATACTGTAGATAGACCTTTATGAATATAAATGAATCTTGATTTCATTCACCTGTTTGATTCCCATGGCTGCACGTTCCTCCACTTGCACCTGAATTTATTAGGGAGACACTGTTGTTGGGCTGCTACGTTCTTTATCTAACTCAAGATGACGGCCAGACGGTGTATTACTCGTTTTAAACTTAAGCAGTACACTAAAATATGCATCTGAAAACATTTTAGTTTAGAAATAAGCAACGTAGTAACGTATACATGCTTCACACTATCCCTAGTCTCTTTCTCCCTCGGGCTGCATGAGATGCAGGCTACAAACATAACTTTCTGTGGCTAATGTCTTCCCACAGCCCAAAGGGCTGGGACCGTCTGATTGGTTCAGAAATAAAGGCTACCGTTTCTGATTGAAACTTCTAAATAAAATCACCAGGACTTTAACCAGGCATAGTCAGCACCATACTCATTAACCATGTTAACCATAGTCAGCACCATAGTCATAGTTTGACTCATATTGATATGAAGCATCAACTTACGGTTTTCGCCAGAAACAGACTGTATCAAACATGAGTGACTGCATGCATGCATGCTTGTTTGTCTGTCTGTCTGTCTGTGTGTGCGCGTGTGCGTGCATGCATGCGCGCGCGCGAGAGAGAGAGAGAGAGACCCAATTGCATAATTCTTTTTTATAGGACCAAACAAATGCCATACTTTAGTCTCCCACCCTCTGTTGTCCAGGTTACTGTGCTGGTCATCACATCTGGAAAATGGATCAAATCAAAGACTTAATCCTTCCTGTAAATCAATAATGATTACTGGGCTTGGATTATGTATGCTGTAGTCTGTAGATGATATGAAGATATGTTTTATCCATTTTATTTAACTGGGCAAATTCACAAAGAACTTTTTTTTTTACAGCCAGCGAACCTGAAAGAGCAGTTTCACAGGACAATTAAATGTATATATGCAAACACACCCTGTACTCTCTTTCACATTCACACACTCACATTCTGACAACTAAGAGCCCAACTGATGCCAGATTTTTGGGTCTGATCCCGGTTGTGGAGAGTCCTAGACCACAGAATTATGTTTTGACCGATATTTTGTCAAAAAGTGCTTAACATTCTTAGTCAATTTGATTAAAGTTTTTATTTGAGAATATTAAAAAAAATTGCTGATATGCAAGATCACAATACATCGCATTGCGATGCCCTCTGAGCTTGTAGACCAGCAATTTTTGAAAAAATAAAAGATACAAATTCCTAGTAATGACACGCCCAAAATAGGATCTAAGCTATTATTTGACGATATCAGCAATTATGCAGCTGTCTAGCTCTATACTAAGAACTGCTGAGAACTAGTGTGGGCTACTGAAAGCAGAGAGAGAGGGAGAGAGAGAGAGAGAGAGAGAGAGAGAGAGAGAGAGAGGCTCTTAATATTTTCCTTCCTGACTCAGATTTTCCCAAGAATTCCACAGATTTGAACCAGCAACCACCTCAACAGCTTCTCTGTCTTTCATGTCACCAACAGCCGATTATGCAAAGACAAATTCATATAAAAAGTAAATCACCCAAAAATCCCAGTAACCATAGTTTCTTTAATTTACAATCTCTAAGAAAAAACAGTGATGAGAACCATTTAAAAAAGCAATTATCCTCTGCCAAGTGTATTTTAAGCACAATAGTCACGACCTATTAGCCTATACTGTACAATAAACAGCAGTGCACCCACAGCAAGGTCTACAAATCACATAGTGCAACATAATAGCATTATTTTTTAAACAGCTACACAACCTCTAACCACCTCCAAGAACTCAAGACATTTTAACCCTCTCTTCCAATAATGTTGTCACAATTGCATCCCATTCCCATGTCCTTAATTCATTAAAAAAAGAGAAATAATTACATACAGTAAAGTTCCCAAAGAGCAAGTAAAATATTACATCTAAAATTGCTTGCATATAGATCAAGATCAACCTCCCTTTACATATATAGTCAAAATCATGAATATGCGGTAACATTGAATTTCATCGCTGTCGGCAGAAACCTTGTATCTCCATAGTTTTCTTCCCATAAATTAATGCCCTATCAGTATCTCATTCTTTGTCTTATGACAGTGTTGTTCAAAAGTAGCAAACGATCTTTGCAAACGAAAAGATCTACAAGCTCACAATGTGTCGCATCACGACGTGTTGTGAGCTTGCAGATCTTCTATTTCTGCTATGTTTGAAAGATTTGAAAAGATTTCTTTTAAATTTATTAGAATAATAATGACGAAAATGGGGACGCCAGGTTGAAAGTCTGTTTGTGGGTGGGTTTTATATATATTAACCAATGAAAAGTAATTGAAGGTAGGGTAAGTGATATTTTGTTGTTAAAATAAGTGTAAATGTCTCTATATTCTGATAGCACTCATTGCTATATAGTTTGTTCAGTAACAGGGGTCTTCATGTCTCTCCAGCTCTTTATTAAATAGAAAATGCATTTTCAGGTCCGGATACCAATTTAATCCTATCAGGAGCGAGAACTCTTACAGGATACTGTAGTGTACAAACAGGTGAAATTGGAAGTGATGACACAAAGAAATTAGCCGATTTGGGGGGGAAGTGGAACACCATAAAATTTAAGCTGATAAATCGGTACTCTCTCCTGATTGGCCGGAAATTGGCCACCCACCTGAAAATGTATTTTCTGTTTATTAAAGAGCAGGAGAGATGGGGAGACTCCTGTTACTAAACATAGTATAGTACTATATCAGAATATAGTGACCGTAAAAAAAAAAAAACGCTTTGTTTTAAAAAGAAATATCACTTACCTTACTTTTAATAAGAGCTTGTAACTAAATAATAACTACATTGAATCCATAGGAACACAGGTTCTTTTCTTCCATTTCCTGAAATGTAACGGTTTTGGACATACAAGGTTTCCACCCGACAGTGATGATAATCTGGCCAAATGTAACAATAATGATCTAATCTAAAAACCAAAAAAATAAAAGAAATAAAAAAACTTCCAAATTGCACCCTTATTTTCACACATAGGTAGTACTGTATGTAAGATCCAGCTAAGAGCTCTAATTAAGTGAAATGCATGAAGATCTGAAAACCAACAGGCTGAAGATCACAATGAAAGTCCATGTACATCATGTAGATGATACTGTAAAAAGCACATGGTAAAAAGCACTTTGGTTAACAGTCTATTAGCCAGACACTGTAACTGATCGGTCAAATGTTCCGCTATGCAAGACTGCATAAAATAATAACTAATGACCCTTTACAGTTTGGTCCCATTGTCAGATAGGCGTTGTCAAATGGCTTGGCTGAACTCAACTCAGTGTGTTCATTGTGAAAGATGCACTTCATGACAATTATTCCAACTATAATCCCTAATGCATGGCCCAATGCCTTCTTCAGTTCTGGATGTGTTGTGTGGTATTTAGGCTACCATTACATTAACTGTTTTAATTTGGTAGCCTGCTTATAATGATGCTCTCTAAGGCACAAACTCCGGAACCACGAACGCTGTGATTTTCCTTTTGCTATAGTTCAAACTACCCAAAAGTACAGAGGGCTTATTCACCAGCTCACTGAGGACAAAAACCGAGGGAAGCTACCACATACTGTTATCCCTGCACAGTGAAAATAGCCTACTGCTTATGTTGCATTTAGAATCCTTCAAAAAACGTTTACTGTTTAAAACAGTGTTTCTTCTACTACCTAAGATTTGTTGTCCTTTGACATAATATGAATCTGTTCTATATCTTGTCAGAGAGAGAGAGAGAGAGAGAGAGCATGCCATCGTGAAACCAACAGAGGAGCTTAGAGCTCCGTAAATGTCCATCTGTACTGTTTACAACCCAAACGGTGATTCCAGTGAAGAAAAGTCACCGTACCAATCCAAGAATTCTCAGCCGGTGCCTGTGATATTTGAGTGTTCTCAAGTGTTCTCAACGCCTGTCGTTGCCTCCTTGTTTGTGGTCTGGCTGTGTGTTGTCGTCCTCCTCCTGTCCGCCTTGCTCGCCGTTGAGCTGGAACTTATCATGGGCCCATTTGGGGCTGTTGTTGTGGCTGTTGCTGTTGTTGAGGCCGCCGGGGCCTTTCCGGATTATGAACCATGCTCTGCCACGCGTAAAGCCTCCCCGGCCTCGCCCTCGGCCGTCCGACACCTTGCCGTCTGCTGCCTCCCCATCTCTGTCATCATGCTATTAGAGGAAGAAAGACAAGGCCAAGATGGAGAAATGTTAGTTTGTCATGTATGTGAAGACATGATCAGAGAAAGAAGCACATTGTGGCTCTGAGTGGTGATTCAATTCACTACTATGATGTAGATTAGTGATCTTCAAAGGAGGTGTTCAGAGAACGTGAGTGCACTGCACAAGTGAGGTGCGGTTTATCAATCCATTGCTGTAGGTGTTTAGTTGAGTGTCTTTTGGTATAATTATGGTACACACCTAGCTGGGAGTCTGATACACTGGCCGGTTTCAGTCTCAATTAATTCCCAAATTTGGCCATTCATAAAAAGCCGATTTTCATAAAGACTTATTACTGGCCTATTTTAAGAAATTCCAAGTTAAAATCACTTGTTCATTATGCATATATACCAGCTATTCACTGAGGTGCGTTTCCCAGTAGCATCGTTGTCAAATTGTTGTTGCAAATTCCAAGTTGCTGACCCTAAAAACTGTAGTAGCCAATTATTTTTTACCCCTTTTTCTCCCCAATTTAGGTGTTATGCCAATTGATTCCTCCCCACACACATTTCTGTGTTGTCACTGCTGTCGTATCCTACTGACTGCCAGTGAGGAGCCCCCACCAGGAGGACGTAGAGCCTTCGTCCTCCTCCTGCCCAACACTCCCCGCTGACAGGTGCTGCCCCAACCCGTAGGAGTATGTGCAATGACCATTATCACCCTCCCCGCCTGGCTTCCCTCCACCGAACACGGGCAAATTGTGTTCGTGTAGACACTCGACAAAGCTGGATGCACCACGGTGGATTCGAACCCACAACCTCCGTGGTGACGGGCAGAGACTTTAACACCCGAGCGCCTTGGACGGGCATTCTCAAAATTCATCATTAGAAGCCTTGTTCCTTGACCCTAGTCACATAATATGGTAGGTCACCAATTTCACCTTAACAACAGCATATTCTATATATAAATATGTTGTTCCTTATTCCACAAGGTTTCTCATCCATAGTATCCATTATTCATATCAGTTTGACAATGTCCTAGCAACACCCCACTATTTTCCAGTTTGTTGATAAATGCAATGGATTCAGCAGGTCTGAATCCATTGTATTGCATTGCAATGGATTCACCACTATCAGTACAGTGCAGTACAGTACAATGGATTGGACTGTACTGCATATCAGAATTGCATAAAGGGTGATTATTTGAAATGTCTAAATAAATGTTACAGTAAAAAATATTTATATGAGAACAGTCTACGGTGCCCTGAAAAGGAATACATTGTGGCTGACCAGAAAAAAAGAACCTGTGTTCCAATGGATCCAATGTATTTAGTATTTAGTCACAAGCTCTTGTTAATACTTTTCATTGGTTAAATATTTATAAAACCCACAGACAGATTGAACCACTTTCACTTTAACTTTCAAATAATTTCAAAACTAGTAAAAATAGCAGATCTACAAGCTCACAACTTGTAGACCGGATATTTTTGCTACTTTTTTGTGACATTGTACTATGATGAAGGAGGCCATTAATTTAAGGGAAAACATAAAAAGTTGAAAAACTGAAATACAAGGTTTCTGCTCGACAGCGACAATATGCTCTTCTGTATTTTATGGTGGAACCATTAAAGGACGACTTCAGCCATTTTCAACCTATATTCATAAAATAGGTCCTCTCTAATGCTCATGATAATATGGCACAATTTTTGTCTACTCAGTCTGTGTCTCAGAGGAGGGCTGTGGACAGTTCAGAATCCCGCCTACCAGTGACATCATCGATGGGGAATCCAAGCTAATAGAAACTGCAGGCTTTCTATTCCTGGAAAGTTATCATGCTATAATAGAAGCCATTGTTGTCGCGTTAATAATAAAAAGTAATAGAAATAATAGAAATCGTGAAAAAAAGAAAAACAAAACACCTGCCTAACGATGATGTCACTGGTAGGCGGGTTTCTGAAGTGTCCACAGCCCTCCTATGAGACACAGACAGAGTAGAAAACAATTGTACCATTTTATCAGGAGCATTAGTGAGGACAAATTATATGAACATAGGTTGAAAATGGGTGAAGTCGTCCTATAATAAGATTGCTTCTTACAAAGTGCTGTGTGAAGTGCTTTGTAACGGTTTTAAAAAGTGCAATATAAATAAAGTTTATAATTATTATTGTTTGCATCACATTTAGTTTTTTCTTTTGATTGCCGTTTGTGATCAATAACGAGACCTAATTGGAGTTTGAATTACCAATTTATAATTGTAGGAGTTCTACATTTTAAGGCTATACAACAATACTTCTAATAGTTAATATGTTGTTTTTGTTTATTTCTTTCTTTTGACTCCCTAGGAAGTAGGCTAATAATAATCAAATAATAACAGTCCAGTTTAATATAAAATAAATCTATCATTTGGCATTGAATGAGATGTTTTCTAAATTATATAGACACCACAGAATAATAAATAAACATACATTTTCTGAGCCGAAATTTAGTCCCTGGGGGTTGGTTCTTTGAGGGGGTTCCAAAGGGACCCTTACAGGTCTGTAACTCTGAGAGTTATGGGTATCCATGAAATTCCATTGAAATACTGAGCCTAAAGAATGAGACAGTATAATCCTACCAAGTAGTATTTCTTGCTCTTGGGGGTGAATTCTGGGTCCCAGTCTTCATTCTTAGGCTGAATTTGCACGTTCAAAGGGTTACTGTTTCCCTGCATTGCATTGTTTCCCTGGTAATTTCCTCTGTTCCAGCCCCTTCCTCGAATCCTGAATTGCTGTAATTTATTGGAGTCAAAAAGACATGGGGGTCTTTAAAATGGAGCAGAGCGAACATTCAGTCAGTCATACAAGTTAAATACACATACTGTGTTCAAGAAAAGAAAAAAAACTCTTGACTTACAAATCCTCCACGAGACCTTCCTCTGTCAACATGGCCACCACGGTCTTGTGGTCCCAGTTGAGCCTTGCTAAAACCATCCTCTGTGGGCTCTGGCTCATCGTGGGGGACGTTGTCTCCCCTGTGCGAGGATGAAGAGGAAGAGGAAGAGCTGGAGCGAGAACGCTTCTTCTTACTTTTTCTAAAAGGAGGGTTAGGGTAGGGTTAGAAGGTTTAAAGTGCAGTAAAAAAAAAGAAGCGTAGCGTAGCGTTATCTTCAAAGTGTCTGTGGATGATTGGAAAAAGTATTGAACAGTTGCACATACTTTGATTTCTTGTGGTGCTTGGAGGACTTCTCCGTAGACCTCTCTCTATTAGAATCTGGGGTTTCTCTTATATTATCTCTTGCCCCATCCTGATTCAAATCTCCCTCGTGCGGCAAGTACTTTTTGCGGCGTTCAATATCCAAGCGAAGGTCCATTGATTCACCCTTCGTTTTTTCGGTGCCGTCCTGAGCAATTCAAAAACAGAACACAAGGTCGTGGACAGACTTGGGATTAGCATAGGGATGTTGACACGTGTCTGCCACGGTCGTTTGCATAAACATTAGAAGAGGAACTAAACAAAACTTCAAAAACAAAACAAAGTGAGGGATAAGCATGAATACTGGATATGGTGATGATTTGGTTCCATTAAGAAAAAATATATTCTAGAAAAAGATTTCCAGGTGTGCACCAACACACATTTTTATAGTTCTGTGAAGTACAGTAGTAGTTGCCCTTTCTGTGGAGAAACATTTGTATATCTGATTCCATGCGCAACCATGACTGAAATACTGTGAGATTCACTCCAAACAAAATAGAGGTTTTAAGCATATGAACATGAGCTCAACTAGTACATGTGTTGCTTGCTGTTGATTATTTCCGTTCCTTATTTTTCAAAGAAAAATACTTACTATGACAGTCCTTTGTACAGCTTGGACACAGGAGCAATTGGCCACTTCCATTTCATACCCCTCACTCATTATTAGACTCAATGGCCTGGGGCAGGCTCATACCCACAGTTTAATCAATGCACCATACGTGGAGGGGGGTATTTAACAAACAACAAATTCAATGTGCCACATTCTGCATTTGCTTTCTTAGACTTTATGCAGCTCCCTTCAAAGGAAGCCACCGGCTCACAATGAGAGTGCAGTCTAAAGGCGGCTGGCTTCATGTGCTTGCTGTTGTTTGTCTCTGTCCCAATACACTTCATATTGCAAAATGTTCGGTCACCTTGTAACTGGCATCCTCAGAGCCTTTCATCGCCTCAAAAAGGTGAGCGTGTTTCTTAAAAGCACTTGGAGAAACATCAATTCTCCTATAAGAGAGAAACACATTCAAGACAAAATGTTTAAAATGTACACATTGGATCATAAAGCAGGTGCCAGACAGGATTGGAGATAAAATGAAAAACAAAACAAAATGAATACAAACAAACAAAAGAAGTAACAATTAAAGCTACAATCCATAACTTTTACATCGTACACAGGATTTGAAGCCAGGTCTCCTGAATGAGAGAACAAATTTCTACTGTTCAGCCAATAGGCAATATAGTATCCCCTTTGACCAGGGGATACTACAGTATTTGTCAACCAGAAGGTGTCGAACCCAACAACAGGGTCAAAATTATTCAATGGAAGAGTAGGGAGACCACTTCCAACAACTGCAGATGTACTAGTTGTATTGCATTAACATACAGTACTACTCTACCATACAGTCAGATTGGTTAAAATAACCTTCTATACATGAAAATAAATTCTGGATTGCAGCTTAAACAAACAAACAAGAAAGAAGAATGCTTATGAACATCGAGCATTGAACATTTCAGACATTATTTATTCCACCACCACTGGAGCACATTGTAGTATGACCAACAAACAGCCTGCTGATTTTCAGGTGGGACAGGTGAGAGAAATACCTGAAAGCCGTTCTAAGAGGCTGAAGCCACAGCACACTGAGTGGGGGAGAGGGTCACTCAATAGGCGACTCTACCTGTGTATCTCTGGGCTTTTTCGTGGCTTCATCATTTCCTTTTCGGCTGCTCTTCTTTGGTACATGGCGAAACGCTCATTAAAAGTCATCCCAGAAGGCGGAAAGTGCTGAGCTGTAGAGACAGACAATAAGAATGCCATTGATTGATAAACTGGTGTTCACTGTGTGTTCACTGTGTGTGTGTGTGTGTGTGTGTGTGTGTGTGTGTGTGTGTGTGTGTGTGTGTGTGTGTGTGTGTGCGTGTGCGTGTGCGTGTGCGTGTGCGTGTGTGTGTGCGTGTGTGTGTGTGTGTGTGTGTGTGTGTGTGTGTGTGTGTGCGCATGCGCGTGCGTGCTCATGCGTGCGTATATGTCTAACTCAAACATCTGATCCAACACGAATGCTACTTCATTGCATATCAAGTTTTTTATATTTGGGTAGCAATTCACTTGAAGTGTTACATATTAGACATTGAATAATAGCATAATAGGACTTACATTATAATAAAGAGAGAAAAAATAGCACATGCTGCACTTGATATTCAATGCAATGAAATGCAACTGTACATTTAATACTGAAACAATGTCATAATTGCTATATCAGTCAATTGAAGCTAATAGATTCAATTGCCTATACTTAGAATGTTCTCATGCCACTTCACAGTAATTCAAACGTTATCAGAGTTTGTAGAAGCGGGTTGAGCTCGTTGCTGTATGACCTCTTAAAAAAAAAAGAAAACATACCGCAGCTGTCGGAGACAAACCGCTGAACTTGCAATTATGGTGTTTTTCTTGCTTCAACTGAAAACTTAGGCACTCACTCCCTCACATGAAGTATGCATTTGCAGTTTGTTTCTTGCCACTCACTCTTGAAACCAGTAAGAAATGCATACTCTATAATGTCATTTCAAAGCTTGACAGGCATGAGATAAGGGGCATTCTGTCCTTATTCCTGAAATATGCACTTTTCTGCCAATCCATTGGCTTATGTGCAACACAACAAAGGCAGATATTGGTCACTGGAGCTTCTCATTCCTTGCATGACATGGATACAAATCCTGATTCCCAATGGAAAAAATAAATAAATCGGAAGAAAGAGAGAGGTAAAAGTCACCTTTCGAGTGATGGACGATGGCCACAATATGTTGAGCAAAAAGCTCAGAGGGGCTCCTCTGTGACTGAGTGGCCTTAACATGCTGAAAGATAGAGCGAAACTCCTGCTCCTTTTTTGAGGCTTGCACAAGATCCTGAGACAATTGGCGCTCCTCTGCCAAAATATCAGATGAGCTGTAAGTAAGATAAAGGTAACAATTATGGTATTGTTGAACTCTTGACGTTTTGTTTTGGCTGTAAAGCAACAAAGGAGCTAACAAGAAAGAAAGAAAAAAGACAGTTTTGGTTACATTGTCATCATTCTCACCAAACGTTACATACAGTATGGCTGCTTGCTGTTTGAACAATGAAGACTATGGCTAGAAAAAGGAATGCGTTATCATTTCTGTCCAATTAAGGAGAAACAATAAGTTATATACAGAGATTAAAGACTTTTACCAGTGTGACCACTGCATAGTGCTTACCTCAAGAGGCCATCACCTAGGAAATCCATTCTGATATTGCATTTTGCCTCTCTTTTCCTCGAGGCCCTGGGGGGTGAGGCATCTCCCCTCACCATGAACATCTCCCTCTCAGAGTTTCTCCTTGAGGATGGAGGTGAGGGAGTCAGGCTGGAGATGGATTTCTCCATCCTCCTGCCTTTGAAGCAGCCTCTCTCTGGGGATAGCTCTCTAAGCATGTTCACTATCTCCCTCTTGGTGAGGGCTGCTGCAATGGCGGCCGCTTTGTCCTGCTTTCGACTGCGGTATATCTCCTCCGCCACAGCATCAAGGTCAAGGTCGTCATCTTTGGCTACCTGCACATAGGCCAGGTTCTGACACTTGCCAAAGCGCTCTTCAAACAGCCCACGGGTGGAGCGGGTGATCGTGATCTTGGGTTTAGAATACTCATCGCCATTGTCCCACTCTTTACGAAGCGTCCTTGAGTAAGGCTTGGCTGTCACCTCGCCTTCCTCTTCCTCAAAAGGAGGGGCTTTCAAGAAGCTGGTCAAAGACACATCAATGTCCTCCTTGTGCTTTTTTGACACTGAGTCAAAGATGCCTCCATTTGTTTTCTCTTCCTCCATATCCATATGATTTGCCATATCATTTTCCCTGGAAGATTTGGATTTCTTATTGTTTTGCTCCTCCAAGAACCTGAACAGTAGGAAAGAAATGAATAAAAGTTCCATCTAACTGAGCATACTATTGAACACATACACAGAGTTGAATTCGCAAAGCTTAATGAGTACAACTTTATGTTAAGTAATATTTTTTTTGCCATATCTGTTAAAAATTATGTGTACAGGGCTACGTAATTCAAAATACTTAATTGCCACTTATTTTGCCAAAGCAAGGTACAGAGAATATACTGTCTGTTTTTATGCATATTATGCCATAAGATCTGCGATTGCAAAGCATTGCAGATGGACAAAAATACATCTGAATGTAAAAATTTCCACACAAAAAATATAAGAGCTCTATAAGCCCTTTCATCTTATTTTGGTTTGTTATGACTACCACTATTTCCTGAGGGGGCGTAAAGTCAAGGAAAAATACCACAGGCAATTATTGTGTGGTAAGTTAAAAAAAAAGAAAATAAGGAAAACTGACTTCTGAAAGAATAACAGACCCACTGACTACTGCATTAGAAACCAAATGAATGTTAATTAATTAAAAACTTCATCAAAGCAAAAGAACAACATAAACAACATCATTCAGACGTTGGAGAAATATTGGCCTTACCTTTTGAAGGCAGAGGAGATTGCTGATGTATCTCCATCTAGGTTGTCCTCTTTGGAGAAGGGCTGAAACATGGATGTGGGGCTTTTCTTTGAGGGGCTTTTACCAACCACCTGCCAAGAGGAAGCAGCACCATTGCTGGTGACATTTGTGCTTTGAGGTGACAGACCAGACTGGTTAGGAGTCGGGGTGACCTGGCCAGCAAAGTCAGCTGAGCCAGTCAGAAGGCCGGCCCTTTTGGGGCTGCTGTTGCAATCTATCACGCTCTGCCAGGCACCTCCAGGTTTTACAACACCAGCTGAGCCATCATCCCCTCCTGCCAGGACCCCTGCAGGTTCTACTGGCTCCTCATCTCCGCCTCCTCGCTCTCCCCCCCCTCCTTCTCCCTGGACCTCCTTGGAGGTTAAATGCTCCTGGTTCACATCCTTGGAATTCTGCCTGGCCAACCCTACGGCTGACCTGCATTTGGGAGAGGAGGAGTGAGAGGAAGAGGAAGATCGGTGAGAGTGTCTGGATCGCGGCGAGGAGGATCGGTCAGACTGGTGTGAGTGACTGGTGTGAGGGCTTCCAGAGCGCTTCTTGGGGGAGTGCGAGCGGCCCCGAGTATGGTTCGGCTGCTGCTGCTGCTTCTGCTTCTGCTGCTGCTGCTGCTGCTGCTGCTGATATTGTTGTTGTTGTTGTTGTTGCTGTTGGGGGTACTGTCGGTAGTTCTTCCAGTTGTGGCGGAAGAAGTTATTGTTATTGTTGTATCCGCCGCGCTGGTATCGGCCCCGTTGGAACTGGAAGTAGCCACGCCCCCGGCCCCTGAAGTGGTAGGGCCTCCGGAAGCCGCGGTGGTAGCCCCGGAACTCACGGTTGTTCTGATTGTTCTGATAGCTCCGTGGATATTTCTTCTCCCGGCTGTGAGATGGAGAATGGGACCTGGATCGTGACCTTGAGCGAGACCTAGAGCTGTGAGGGCAGAGAGGAAGGCCATGTCTAATTACTTTAAATAAAAGTATGTCACGTATGTATGAATGCAATATCATCATTATTATTATTATTATTATGTAATAGTAATATTAATTGTTGTAGTAATATATTGCACTTGATGCAATCATAACAGTATGTATGCATTTGTATTGTTATATGTGACATTAATTAATAGTAATAGGTCATTGGCCTATATAGGCCTATCTAGTAATAGGTGAGATTTGTGCAGTGTATGGGAAGATGTAATATTATTACCTATTTCCATTCATTGCTTAAAGACTCAGATTTCAATATAAAACAAGGAAGAAGCAACGTGGGTTAACAGCTGGCAGAGAAATATCATAATAGCCTAAAACTGCACGTAGATGCAGCTGGTTCTGACAAATACATCATGGGAATTATGAAAACACATGTTAATATTTAACTGCTGCAGTGAGAGGTGTCCACAAAGGAGCAATGCTGGAAAACAGACATTTCACAATGTCTGTTGGCTCTGAACGAAGCTGTGAGACCCAAAGTGACCACATGGTGGCTGTAGTGCACCACTGACACAACGCCACAGACAGTAGACAGAGGTGCTGTGCAAGTCTCTAAACACAATATATTGCCAAATGATGTTTTATATTCAGCACTTTTTGCAGCATTCAATAATTAACTCATCACATTCCATTGCATTTGTAAGTATCAACTAATAACTTAGGGGCTTTACAACAAACTAGCATGCCATGCACGTTTTTCTTTTCTTTTCTTTTGCCTAATAATAAGACATAAATGTTCAGTAACAGTTCAGTTGTTTCACATTAAAATGTTTCACGTTCACATTGTAGATAAAGTCTAATACTAGACTGAAAAAGTCTAATTAAGTTATACCATTCAGAGAAACACACAAAATCCATATATTAAAAAAGCATACCAAAAAATACCATTTAACAGAACTATCCAGCAGCACCATGCAAGGAAAAACGATCATGGAAAAACCTTTTAAAATACACAGAGAACATAATGCAGACAGGACTCACCTAGTGCGCTTTTTCATTGGAATACAGAGTTAGTTAAAGAAGGCAGTGCATCGAGCAGCCTCGCACAATCACTGTGTGAGCTACAGACTCCGCATCTCTTATGCCCAGCCCTTGTGGAGAGAGGGAAGTCACATGGCCATATGGGAAAAAATTCTGTTCTAATCCTTCAAAGCTACGCTTGCCAATTACGCTGGCTGGCCAGCCAGCAAAGAGACCGTGGTTAAAAATGGCATTTCAGACAGACAACTGCTACTACTTATTTCATATTAAGCACTACTTGATCAACATTCTAAACTATCCAACTTGATGGCTTATGTACTACAGTACATGTACAAAAAAACACAATGTGACATTGCTGAACACCCAATTTTACACAAATGTCAACAATCTAAACAGTGGTTTGTGGATGTTGGTGTCTTATTGTGTTTGAACATTTTAACCACAAAGATGTTGTGGACAACGTTTTTCTTCGTTTTCTTTTATTGTTTTTTTTACCTATAATGACATGCCCAAATTTGGGATGCCAGGGTTGAAAGTGGTTAAGCTTTCAAGTAGGGTACACTGAAACTTCTACCCCTGTGTTATATCACTTGATACTGCGAGAGAGAGAGAGAGAGAGAGAGAGAGAGAGAGAGAGAGAGAGAGAGAGAGAGAGAGAGAGAGAGAGAGAGTGTTAATGTTTTGCTCATTTCTGACTAAGTTGGACTCCTTGGGGAGAGAGTGGTTAAGGCTGGAGCTAGACGAGGACAGGAAGCCTGGCCATATCTCCTTCTCATAGGTCCCTTGTGTCCTCTCACTTTTCCACCATTGGATCTGCCCAAATGTGGCAAAGAAAGCTGCTACTATTAGTCAGCTCAAGCCGGGATATCTCAACAGTAGATACAAATAAACTGTGAGAGTGTGAAATAGTGTGCACGTGTTCACGCATGCCGTGTACATGCATGCAAAGTGAGTTCTAGAGGCACGGGCATACATTTCTTGTTGCCTGTCTTTTTTTGCTTTCAAATACTAGCCCTACAGACTGTGTATCTGCCAGGAAACGAGTTGCCATGCCTCTTGACTGCTGTGCCGCAGTCATTTTTGCCAGTTGTGGGAGTGGCGTCACATTTAAACCACACTCTGTCTCCCTCACAAGTGCACACTATCACAGCCAGCACATGACCCCACAACCAAGGAATTTCCCTTTGGCCTTCCAAACAATACAACAAATGCATTGACAGAAGAATATTTCCATGAAGCCACTGTGGTTTGCTAATATGGGATAAACAATTTGCAAAAAGTACATAAACAATCCTGTGCAAAATGACTTGTGTCAGACATCCTAGAGTAGGCTAGAGCTGGCAGTAGCCAATAGCAAGTTTTTCATACACATTAATTTCCTTTGGATAAAGGGCTGCAGTCCCAAAGCCATTAGCATGCTACTACAGCCATGTCGGTTTATATGAGCATCAACTTCATGAAGCACAGGAAATAAATGATTTTGGAGTAAGAAATCAAAGAATGCTTGTGCCTCGGAATGACAATAGGAACTCTCTCTAGTCCCTGTCATGCAATTCAACTCTGAACTGAAAACTGAACAGCAGCACTGACTAAAGCACCAAAGTCTTGGTATTTGAATATACCATAGCACAACATTAAAGCACAAATCAAATAATGTGAATAGAGTTTCTATTCTGTGAGACAACTTTTAGTGTTATCAGACAATTAAATTGGAGCGAACATTGCTCATGACATGGTCTTAATTTATATGGGCTGCTCATTCAATACATTTGACAGTTTCCTTTTTCCACATGGCAACAACCTTTGCTGGGTCTTTTATACTTTGGACCTTTGTTGTGCCAGAGGTATATCTACTTGTGGCATACCTGTCAGGACTCTGTTAGCGACCCTTATCTTGTTTCAATTTGTGAGGTCTGGCAGAGCAATGTGCCGAGCGTTTATTGCTTTCCATACACACCAGCACAGCTTCAGGACGGAAATAACAAAACTAAAATAGATGGTGGTGGTGCCTCTACCTTTCACAGGAAATACAGTTTGTCTAAAAGTCTAGGTTTACTTTTTTTGTGGAAACACAGTACACAATTAAGCAGCTAATAAACTTCAGCTTGTCATTTCTATATTAAACTATAACACTGTCTTTTTTCATGCCTGAACACTGCGCCACGTAGTACTTCATTGCGTGAAATTTACCTGTAGCGATGCTTCCTCGACCGGGATCTGGAACGACTTCTGGAATGAGAGCTTGAGCTGGATCTATACCTGGATCTTGAACGGGTCCGGGATCGGGAGGCGGATTTGGGCATCACAGTAGATAATTACTGTGAACACTGTGAGACAAAGAGTTGAATGTCAGGGTTAGGGTTTTAGGTGAGGCTTTTGGAGAGACAGCAGTGGAGAACTACAATGAATTGCTGAATAAATCACCGTTATCAAGCAATGGCAGGAAACCAGAAGCAAAAACCCACATTGATCATTTACTCAGTCAAATCTAATCTACAGTGGCAGTGGCCAAAAGGGAACAGGGCAATTTGTCACTCTAACACAGGTGCATCCTAACACACTCTTTCATTCGCTTAAATGGTTTGCATAGAAAGCCGTCCCATTCCAATCGACACACTTAAGGTTTGACCCGACTACTGTGTGTTAAAACCACGTGAAATAGATCAGGGGTCTTCAATGTTTTTCCAGCCAAAGACCCCAAGGCTTGGGGTCCTTGGCTTGGGGTCCTCTCTTTCTCTCGTAGCTTGGGGCCCAAGCTACGAGAGAAAGAGAGAGAGAGAAAGAGCTGAAGAATGGATCCCCACTATATATGTATGTACTGTATATTACTGTATAAAATAGTGTTGCATTTGAAAAAAAAAAAATCTTTTTAGAAAACCTTCCATGTAACTTTATAAGAAGCTCACTATAGCTCACTATATTCAGCTGATTGTCTCATCAATGTCTGTTGACTGTTGAGATTTGAGACCAGCTTGGAAGTATTCCACAGGTTTTTCTTTTAAGTGACCATTATGGGTTGAGAGATTTCAGTCTAGCTTATGGTTAGACTATGGGTTGCCTCCAATTGATGCTGCAGCTTTGATAGCTTCATAGATTTGTTGGACAGCACTATCATTAGTGTTGTGTAAATTATGTTGTTTTCTTTTATTTGTTTGTACATTTACACACTTTGCAAATTTCAAATGGAATATTCTTACATTTGCTTTGCCACTAGTCACTGTGTGAGACAATAAATGGATGAAGAAAATGATCTATACTCCCAATGACAAGCTCTATTATGACTGGCTTAAAAATACAAAGAAAGACAAATGACAGTTTTGGCCAACAGACAAAAATACATTGGGTTGTTTTAGTACACTTTCTTTAGTCTACAGTTCATAATTGTATTTCTGCAAATTGATGCAATGTTTTTCAAAATAGTAAATAATTGCAAAATAGCTTAGGGATAAGGGGTAAGGCGGTGTGCAAGATAGGGCCCAAGGGCTTATTACCACCATAGTAAACACATTCACTATACTTTACTGGAGCTTTAAGACTCAGTAAACAACTGGTGCTGCTTTTAAACTAAATGTTTATGGCCCTCCTTAAAGGCAATGCCAAACGCCATGCCAATAATGTTTAGTGTAGTTTTGAACTTTTAACTGTATTTTTTTGACAATGGGGGGGCGCGGGGGAATCACTGATACTTTTACATTTGAAGAGCCTCTATAAATGTTTCATGCAATCTTGTAATTGCTATCAAACGCACAACATAGCAATGCACGCAGTGTCACAGTGTCAGCATTAACAGTGTCACAGTGTCAGCATTAACAGTGTCACAGTGTCAACATTAACAGTGTCACAGTGGCACTGAAAACATCTACATCCTACTTATATTATTTTATCAAAGCTACTTTATGCTTAACCACGTGTACCCTATCACCTCTATTCTGGGAATGTCATAGTAGGTGAACACTCGGCGAAAACAGCCGATCTACAATCTCACAACGAGTTGTGACGTGTTGTGAGCTTGTAAGTCGGCTATTTTCTGCAAAGAGATTTGTTGTACAGTAGATGGGGAAAAAAATAGGGCCATGTACTTTAGGCTATTAGACCCCTAGGGGACCCCAGTTAATGAAGTAAACGTATACTGTAGGGTTAACTGGTTAATGCAACACCATGCGCCCATCAGATAGACCTAATCAGTGCCAAGCATCTCAGTATATTTCTTACGTCAGAGGAGGCGAGAGCTTCTTCCTCAAGGGCTTCACTAGTCGACTTAAAACATTTTAATATGATACTGCAGAAGCATCCAGCCCATTCCAGTGTCCTAGACACTCTATGTGACATATGACCCTTGGCCTAAAGTAAATGCCAGGGATCAAATAATTGATTTTTCATTTCAGGAGGCATCTGCAGGGGGACTTTATAAAAAGGAAATTGCTGACTAAACATCATAGGGATTTGGGAAAACAGCGTACGCTAGCACACTGGTGGTCCCAGTCTGTATCCTTGCTACTATTTTGGAGAGTAGTGAAATGGATCTGTGTTCTCCGCCTCCACCTCTGTCTGCTCTATGAAGTTCCCGCTCTGCTCATTCCAAGTGGCTTGTTGTTTTTGGCTTTCAGAGTACAATTTCCTGAGGCTACTGCCTGAAGAGACAGATGGATTATGCTTACAGAGCGCATTTCAAGAATGGTACTCAAACATGCCCCTTTTTGCCACATGTGGCGAAAATCCCCAAAGTAAATAAATGCCAATGTTATGACAACTCTTTCAGCTTTATGCTACATGCAACAACGGACCTGGTATTAAAAAAACAATAGTGATAAAGAGAGGCTCAACCTCTTTTTTTTTGTTTTTGAAAAAGCTGTAAATGCACACATCTGCTCTGTTTTTTTTTTGTTTTTTTTACCAATCTGAAAATACTGTCCTCGGAACTCTTAAATGGTTAGCAGTTGATGCTTTAAACAGTAAGTGTTCAAAACAAAATCATACACAACCAGAGGGAAAAGGGCAAGGGTAGCTATTACTAAGATTACTACTGTATGCTGATTGCTTTACTAACTGCCTTGGTATTATTTAGCAAGACCGCCCTCCACCTGAGAGAGAGTCTGGTTTATTTTACTAAGGAAGAGGAAAGCATAAGCATAGCACAGGCCCTGTGTAGCATAACATAATAACATATCATTCAAGAATGTTCTTTTGACTCTGAGAGATTACTACACAGTAAAATCCTCAATGTTAATTTACAGGTTCATTTGGTTACATTTGTACTAGGTAACATTCATTTAAGTAGTCCTTCTGGCGATTCCCCTGGTATTAACAGGGGAATTTGCAATAGTGCTGTATGGTCAAATCCGCCCCCAGCCGTCACCCGTTTGACGGCATGGGTGTGAGAATGCGTTGGATTACTACAGCGTAATATACAGGGGAAAAGGTTTTGCTGTGCCTGCGTGCCAGGCTGCCAGCTGTCAGTTTCAGTGACTTGGGAGAGCGGCACAGAGCGCATCAAACTATACTTCCATGGAATCAATCATGGATTCCAAATGTCAGGTGAAAACCTGACATTTTATATAATTGTCTCTTATTGCTACATAGCTGCTAGATTCCATTGTGGAATAGCCATAACTGGCATGTACTTAGGTAGAACAGCATTGTTGCCAGCACATTTATTAGATTTGTCAGTTCCATAAAATACCCAACAGTCGGGTCTGGTTCTGTAATATCTCGGAACAGATTGGATCTCCGAACGAATCTCACGGGTCCATCCAGGTTTGGGTGCTTTCAGAACCAATCGGGTCTCGGGAAAAAAAGAATCGGGTCTCTTAGGGTTCGAGTCCGTCATTTTGGACCCATAAAGAGCTCTAGATCAGACCCAAAAATTATCCCTTATGAATTTTGGGCCCTTCCTGCAACATTTGGAAGCCAATCTTAATTAGAAGAAATCGGAATATGACACATCTGACTGATGCTGATACTAGCCAGAAGTCTGTTTTGACAACAAACAAAAAAATACGGAAAATATAGTTAGGTGGAAATGGACTGAATTGTGAAGTGGCCTATTATAGCACCACCAATGAGGCCAACTTGGAAACCATTTGGGGTGGAGGACTGGAGGTTCTTGCCTGGCCTACTGGGAGTGTGCACACAAAGTATTATGCTGATCGGTCCAGCAGTGTCCAAATTTAGCTGTACACAGACACACAACAGAGAGGGGCAAAAACATAATCTCTGCCTTTCAGCCTGGCGAAGATAATGAACACTCTGTGTGTGGCTGTGTGTGGGATCCATTTCAACACTCTCTCTGACTCCCAAGACTCTCAATTGATAACCAGCTGCAGCTGTCAGAGAGTGTTCCTCAACCTAATCACTGGGATTTTAGATTCTAAAAAAGACTGTGACAAGCTTGTTCTTTAATCATTCACCCCTCAAGTAGCACACACGAAGGCAGTCAATTACTCGGTCACAGACGAAGACACACACACACATGTACACACAGGATTGAGTCCCCATGGAACAGAGAGCAACAGTTGCCCAATCCTCATCACCTGTTTATTTCATGTAACCTAATGGCAAAAGCGTCTACGATCAACAATGGCGCCCAGCAACCTGATACGTCCCAAAGAAGAACAGAGAACAGACACATTCCACTCCATCAACTTCACCATCATTAGGACTGTGGGATGCCATTGTGGCAACTGGAATGAAAATCACCAATGCATACAGAACATTGAGACAACCCCCTCATCTCCATTTGCCATAGAAAAGCCACAGCAACTACTGTATGACAGTTGCTGTGGCTTGCATGGGTTCTGATCACTGAAACAGGGAACAAATGTGGACATCATTGTCAGAGAGTTCCCTCAAGATGTTCCGCATACTGTACAGCCGACTGTACAGCCGGCTGTTCACACGTGGCTAAGCCTCTGACAATGCTGTAGACAGAGGGCAAGATAAACTCAATGGCTGCCTCCCTCAGTGGCTCATCAAATGAAAGACAACTGGTTATAGCATTTCCTGCTTCACTGTCAATTAAATCAGAATGTTCCTCCTTCTAATAGTTTATCTGGGTGAGGATCCAACCCCAGTTCTTGAGTCAAAGTATACTCCTAGTCAAATAATACTGAACTACATTACAAGTAAAAGTCAGAAGTTTAATTGAGTACTAGTATTCAAAATAACATGCTATTAAAAACACTTGAGTATGCAAAGGTACAAGTACATTTTATTTGTAAAGCATTCAATGCATTGCTGTGTTGTTTTCACAATGCATTTACATAACCTTGTAACTGACCATGATACTGACCTGTTACTGACCATGACACTGACCATGATACTGCATTATACTGACATGATACTGACATGATACTGACGTGATACTGACACGAAACTGACCATGACACTGACATGACACTGACAATGATACTGACCTGACACTGACGTGATACTGACATGATACTGACATGATACTGACATGATACTGACCGTGATACTTATATGATACTTACATGATACTGACCACGATACTGACATGATACTGACTATGATACTGACATGATACTGACTATGATACTGACATGATACTGACCATAATACTGACCATTATAGCGACATGATACTGACCATGATACTGACCATGACCACCTGCATGATACTGAAACCGATTATTACAATGTAACAACAATATGAGCCGTATATATATGTGTATATATATATATATATATATATATATATATATATATATATATATATATATATATATATATATATATATATATTTAATTTAAACTGTAACATTAATTGTAACTGTGGGCATTAAGCTATATTCTTTTATTTAGGTGATGGGTCCGAAGCCCATGCCAACCTTTTTTTATTCTTCCCTTTTTGTGGCATCCCAATGTATGTACAGGTCCTGGGTTAACAAGGAAATTCACAAAATAAATTTGTTTGCGGACACGTGCGATGTTAACACAAATTTGGTTACCCATCAAATTCGGAGAATGTACTGGAGCACAATATTTGTCTTTGAAATATAGTGGAGTGAAAGTAATAAGTTTAAATACTCAATTAAATTAAATACTCAATTAAAGTAACAGCACTCAAGTAAATGTAGCCTACTTTGTTACTGTCCACCACTGGGTGTGTCTCAGAACTATTGCTTCATATTTGTACCAGATAAACCAGTTAGGGTTATTTCCTCATAAAGGGCCTGTGGTAAGGAAATCATCATACAGCGACAGATGAGCATACAAACCAATTCAATATTTACGTTGGCCACTGGCTGAACGATTAAAATGAGTCCAGCAGAAACTAACTCTCTGTTCAATCTGAGAAAATACTGTGAAAAAACTCCCGTTGAGATCTGTAATGAATAGATACCTGTGCAGGTAAATGTTTAATATTTCAGCTCCATCACAAGAGCCCCTATAGCACTTCACTGCATTTCTTGTTAAAGCATTAAACCTTGCTCAGAAAGGTGTTGTATAAATAAAGAATATTATTATTTATTACTTGTCATCAGTGAAAATATGCTTTATTTCACATTATATAACAGTGAAATAATGTATTGAATATGGGATTTAATTTCCACTCTTCCAAATTCCTTCCCATTAACCCCCCAACCCTCCCCATAGACACCCCATTGATAGTGTACAAAGAAATATGCATTGAATAACAAAATGTATAAAGTAAAATAAGTAGAATAAAAAAAAATATATATATATATATATAGCTTAAAACATAAAGAAAATATACTTTGTTTTATCCTTTCAGTCAGTCCCCTTTGCCTTTCTTCATTAAGGTAGGCAGTAGGAAAGGGAAGTGAATGGCGAGATTGATTCAATCCTAGGCCATCAGCGAACATGTGGCTTTAGAATGTATCGCTTTAAGAACCATTGCCAGGCATGACTTTAGTCTTACCTATCTTGTTTATGAGGCTACATTCTGCTGGAAATGGACCGTAAAGTGTTGCTGAAGAACCCTCACACTGACATGCCTCTCAACTTTCTGTCAACACTGCGTTCATGGAGCTCTCCAGCTATCAAGAGGGAACTCATCAGCTAAAGTTCCTCTCTATTTTGGTCTTGGTTTAGCCTGGCAAATGGCAAGCTATATTACGTAGGGTCTGTATACTTCCACACTGTCTACAATGGACATAGAGTACATGTTGGTATCAAGCCAATAATCCCTGAGAATAAAATTGAGGGTACAGCTTTAATCATTTATTCGTTTTATTTGTTTGCGTAATACTCTTGACCGGTGATACACTTTACAGTGGCCCCTTTCCAACACATTAGAATAAATATTAACTCGTTAACAAACAATTGCACAATAATTCTGTGGAAGCACTCAATCAAATAAGCACTCAATCAAATGTAATATGATAATGTCATATTACACTTGAATACATCCATTGTAAAGTCAACTCAACTGTTACTTGGTCTCTGGAGACACCAGAGTTAAATTTGGCAAGAGTCCCCACTAAGCTGAGCATGACACATATTGCAATGTCTAAGGTTGGAACAATGTAAAATATTGAAATGTAATGTTGCCCTTTTTAATCATAACTTATAAATTTGGTACAAAATGCCCCCCAACACTTACATGATGATGAATCATATATGTAGACATTAAAAAAACAATATTTTCTCATTTATTTTGTATTACTAATAATGTATTGATATTAGTAATGAATCATGCATAATGAACAGACACAAGTGACAGATCCAAATGTATGATATGATACTGTGCCAATATTCTCCCTGTAGTAAGGTCACACCTATCACTGTGTACTTTTGGGAAACAGGTGTTTGTTAAAGGTGAGGATAGACCATGAAAACCAGATCCTGCCTTCAGGACAAAGCCTGCTGATAAGATTCATTCTCTCCAGACCAGGATACAACAAGTGATATAGTATAGATATGTGTCATCAATTATGTTGTTGAAGTACTTAAATATCTTTAAGTATATGTCATTGTCATTCAGCATTGACAATTGAACAGATATTTTCATTAGATAGGCTGCATTAAGACATTTACAATGACACGCACAAAGCATTCAATGCAAGCTGCTAAACTGCAAAAAAATATACTGTAGACCAGTGGTGAAAATATATAAAATGTATAAATATCTTTTGAAAATAGTAGATCTAGGATCGGCTATTTTCAAATGGCCGAAATGTAAATAGGGCATTAGTGGTTAATGTATGTTTTGTAATAATAATTAAAAAAAAAAAAAGTAACTTAAGTTTTCAAATAATTGTAGTGGAGTAAAAGTACAATATTTGCCTCTGAGATGTAGTGGAGTATAAGTAAAAGTACTGCAAATTGGAAATACTCAGTAAAGTAAAGATGCCTCAACATTTTACTTCAGTACAGTACTTGAGTAAATGTACTTAATTACTTTCCACCACTGTTTACAATGAGACGCACCATTAAAGCATTGATATATGCAAGCTGCTAAACTGCAAATAAATGATGCTGTAGACGGGGATAGGTGTTTACCTTAGAGTGAAGTGTCGTTCCACTAACGGCTTTGAACCACCCGGCTTAATTCTTCCTTGAGTGACAGTCAATCGGCAAGAATCCTTTGTTGCTGAATATGGTATTTCGTTCTTTTTTTCGCATCCAAAAATCCAAGTTTGAACTATAATTATCGCTTCAGCAATTCTGTCGATGTTTCTGTTTCTGTCAGAACTATTTCGCGATGCACTGATCTTGTTGCAATGTGTTACGAAAGACTTCGTAAGTGATCCAAGGTATAAAAGAATGAAACGTGGAGTCCGCTTGCTGCCGTTCTACTCCTCTGTGACACAGTGACACAGGGGTGTGTGTGTGTGTGTGTGAGCAGTGTGCCCACTGTATGGAGAGACGACAATTATCTGCCTTCTTTGCCGCTGTCAAAACAACCAGGACGGGAGATGCGCGTTTGTTATTATAAACCCTAGCTATTCCCCAAACAGTAGGCTATTTCAGTTATAGAACAACAGATGCCAAACAAATTACATCATTTTTGTTAGATCATTTTCAACTCATTAACTCTCAACACTGAAATCAAGGTGTGTTTATTCTACACTGCCTTGGATCAAGACTATCATACTGTATGTATTTAATCGAGTCTGACTTTTACTTTCGTATCTACGATAGTCCTGACTGCTCCTGGCTAGCACCCCCCCCCCCCCCCCCGTGCGTCCTGCACTTTCACCAGTAAAGCCCGTACTTCTCCGTAGCCTATATATTTTATATATATTTTTTGTACATGTAGGCCTATATAAGGTGCTTACCCGGTTGACCCAAATATTAACTCTCGCTTCGGAGTCTTTGCGCAATGTATTTGTACGTATTTTTCAGTAAAGAAGTGTTTTAATACTATCTGTGTCGGATTCTGTCGGAAGTTCACTGTTCCTCAATGGGCGGTAGTGACGGGGCGCATGCGGTGAAAGCCGGAATTACACTCAAATGGCGTTTGGCGACAGACGGGATTAAAACGCTTCTTTATTGAAACATACGAACTAATACATTGCGCAAGACCCTGAAGCGTGAGTTAACATTTGGGGCAACCGGGTAAGCACCTTATATATTTTCTTTGTACATGTACGGAGAAGTACGGTGTTGGAATTTAATTTCACCTCATGACCCACACAAAGTACAGATACTTGTAGCACGGAGACAATAAGGAAAAAACCAAACTCAGACAGGCAGCCATTGGGTATAATGAAACAATTGATTGTATTCAGATCAGAGAGACAATAGAAGGTTTACAGTATCACAGGTGTCCGCAACATCGGCCGTCCGTCTCTCCGCCGTGTAACAGAGCAAGCACGAGCTTTTAACATTGTCCAGTAACATAAACATATGACATCATAGGATGTGACATCGATGAGGTTCCGGTCTAAGGTGGACTTCTCGGATTGGATGAGACTGATGGTTACGTCGTCGTCTGATGATGGTAGATGATGGTAGATGATGATTGTGTGACAGTTTATCTCTGGACAACAGCGTCCCCATGTCTGGGTCAAACACGTTTGACATCTGACTGCTCTGACCTGTCACTGGTCAGATGATGATTTGGTGACACTAAGGGAGACAGCTGTAGAAGAGAAGAGAACACCCAGATACCGTGTTCCCAAAACAAGATTGCCACAGAAAGGCTGTAGCATGGATTTGACCTTGGTTGGCAGACAGAGAGACTGCTAGTAGAGAGTACAGAGTACTTTTACCATGACTGAGGTACAGGCCCATATGGGACCATTAATAGGACATTTTAACCAGGTTAAGGACCCTAGACACATTATGATAATTAAGATAAGAGATCAAATGAAATGACTCTATCAAGCCTACATCTTATCATGATTTGGATAGGGTCAAAGGTCAAGTTGATTGTACCTTGTGACATTATTCAAAATCAAATCAGACAGGCAAAGATTTAAATGACTTAAGGGTAAAAATAAATGGTTATGGTTAGATAACATACACATTTATACTTCTTCAAAAGGACTGTATAATTTATTTATTCAAATAGGAAGCAAAACAGGGTTTATAGTTCATGAATTCCCAAGACACTCCACACGTGTCCAAGTTTTCCCTTACTTATAACTTTATTATAATTCAAAAAAATCTCAGCTAATGTCTCCGTCCCAAACAAATCTTTTCAACATGTTTTGTTTAACTAAGACAGACAATTTTAGCACAGTTTAAAGACCCATGGCAGCAGAGAGATTGTAGGGAGGGACAACTTACTAATCTGCAAGTTTTCACGTTCAGAAATAGAAAAGTTACCTTCCTCATTGTGGAGCTGCAGTCCTTGTGCTTTATCAAGATACAAGTATTTAAAATGGAACGGGACACTTCTGTACCCTATGTAAATTTGTACACTTTACACTTTACTTTGGGAAAAAACTTACGTGATATCGTCTTAAAACTCAAGAAATACTTCCTGATTGCATGTAGGCATGTGGCATCAAACATCTGTCTATCCAAGACATGAGTTGAAATCTGTAGGATGAATGGAAATCAAATTTACTGTTGGGCAGAGTTTAAAACAGTTTGTAACCAGATATAAAATTAAAGTTTAGCCCTGTATGTACAATTGTATGTACAATTGGCAGGTAATGTGACCTTATAGTTGTCCAGGAATTGGTTAATGGGGTGGTTTACATTCTCGTTCTAAAATGAAACACAAAATGAAAATGAAACACAAAACACAGCAATTAAACATTAAATCAAATCATATTTAAATCAAATATTCATCAAACTCCCCTCTATTTGACACCCATATATCTATAATATAGTGTGTGTCAGATGATTTGTTGATGAGAAAGGGGATGAGAAAAAAATTATGAAAAAATTAAAATTAATTTTTCCCTTTAAAAAAAAAAATTTAAAACGTTATAATTAAAACTTTTAAAATTAAAATATAATAATGAAAAATAAGGAATAAACATCTTTGTTCTGAAGAGTATATTGAAATGATATCAGTACAGAAAAATAGCTTCTGAAAATTAGCAAATCTACAAGCTCTTAAAAAATCTTAAGTTAAAATGATAAAATATTTTCAAAACTTTTTAAAATAAATCAAAAATGACTTTATAATAAACTTAATATTATAGTTAATGTTTCCCAATATTGATATAGAACAAATTGAATCTTATTAGGGTAAATTTAACGGATCTATGTTTTGAATGGAATTCAATAGAGACTGTAACCGGTAGGATCACGTTGTCATGGAAACGTGTCTAACGTACCACAAAGCTAACACTTTCTGCTGAAGGAATTATGGGAAATGGAGTCTCAGACCAGAAGGAATTATGGGAAATGGAGTTTTAAGAGACCAGAGTGACTTTGTTCTAACTGACTGGAGAATGACTAAAATTTTGACTAAAATGGTTAGAACTAGCGAGACAGACACACGCATTCATTCACGCATGCCTTGCATAGCTGAAATCGTTCATACATAGATAGTAGAAGGGACAAAGATAAACAGATAGACTTTCACTCCTTAGCTCTCTCGCTCGCTCGGACACTCACACACCGTAGACGACAGCTGGCGGACCCATAGAGAGAGAGAGAGATAGAGAGAGAAATCGTTCATTAATACACACAGACATACGAACATACCGAACATAGATATCTTCCAGCAACAAACTAATTTTGGAATGAAAAAGATTTTAACCTGACTGGGTTCAGTATTTCTTACTAGTTTAAATTATAAAAATATTTAAAAGAAATTAAAACTTATTATTAAGGCTAAATATATTTACTGGTTGAATGAACTAGAACAGAAGGTTCAAGTAAAGGAATATAAAATGTATTGTTTAAGGCATTTAAAACTTATTGTTAAAGCTCAATATATTAAATGGATGGATGATTTAAATCTACAGTGGTCAAAATAAAACAAACCATATAAGACAACAGGCCCCCACCCGTCAAACAAAGCCCTCTCAGTGGAGTATCGGACGAATTGGTAGAACACGTGCAGGCCCCTACCCGTCCCTCTTAGTGGAGTATCGGACGAATTGGTAGAACAGGCCCCTACCCGTCCCTCAATGGAGTAATTTGGATTGAATAATTGGTGGATGGAGGGGTTGATTTAACTACAGTGGTCAATTGTAAGGATATATTCATGCAGGCACACAGACAAACCCCCAGCACCTAGTGTAAAACTAATATTAGATAAATTCACCCGCACCGAAAACCAAAGCGTGAAAAAGTGGTATTTCGAGGTACAAAAAAATAAATCCATATATTTATATATATAGCCATGCATTGCTCGAACACCCAAGTTGAATTGTGGGTTATTCTAGACGCCTTGACATAAATATATATATATAAATAAAGACAAATAACTGTAAGGAACAGCTGATAGTCAAACATCAGTGTAAAAAACGTCGGGGTGTCTCCGGTGGTCTCATAAACATATACAGAGACAAAGACAAACTATATAATGACCAAGGTAGATAAGAGAATTTATGAGACATTCAGGAATGTTCTCCCAGGGATAAAAGTTGATAAAACATTTTTACTTGACTCACTCCCTAGCGGAGTTATGTTAAACAGTAATTTACAAACAGGCTGATAATTATGAGACACATGGTTCGGTAAAGACAATACAATAAAATAAAGAAAAAGGTATACTCATCAGAAGGTTCACAGGGAGAAGTTGTAGGTCCCAATCACTGGACCATGGTACAATAAAAATAAAAATATATACTCATCAAATCTGATGTTGGTTCAGGGATCCCGACCCCGATGGCTGGACCATGTGGAATTTGAGACATGTCCAGTCCAAAGGTCCAGCGATCGCGTCCAGGTCCAAAACAAAATAAATTGTGATACTGTTCAAAGTTAACCTTCATCTGAATAGAAGTGATAAGTCGTTACACCCAAGGCTGGTTCGTTTGATACGTATTAAAACATGGTCTGCCGGGGAGAGTCTGACAATAGCAGTTCCCCCCCGTACACCATATTTCAAACATATCCTGGCTCGTGGGACCAATTGTTGGAATTTAATTTCACCTCATGACCCACACAAAGTACAGATACTTGTAGCACGGAGACAATAAGGAAAAAACCAAACTCAGACAGGCAGCCATTGGGTATAATGAAACAATTGATTGTATTCAGATCAGAGAGACAATAGAAGGTTTACAGTATCACAGGTGTCCGCAACATCGGCCGTCCGTCTCTCCGCCGTGTAACAGAGCAAGCACGAGCTTTTAACATTGTCCAGTAACATAAACATATGACATCATAGGATGTGACATCGATGAGGTTCCGGTCTAAGGTGGACTTCTCGGATTGGATGAGACTGATGGTTACGTCGTCGTCTGATGATGGTAGATGATGGTAGATGATGATTGTGTGACAGTTTATCTCTGGACAACAGCGTCCCCATGTCTGGGTCAAACACGTTTGACATCTGACTGCTCTGACCTGTCACTGGTCAGATGATGATTTGGTGACACTAAGGGAGACAGCTGTAGAAGAGAAGAGAACACCCAGATACCGTGTTCCCAAAACAAGATTGCCACAGAAAGGCTGTAGCATGGATTTGACCTTGGTTGGCAGACAGAGAGACTGCTAGTAGAGAGTACAGAGTACTTTTACCATGACTGAGGTACAGGCCCATATGGGACCATTAATAGGACATTTTAACCAGGTTAAGGACCCTAGACACATTATGATAATTAAGATAAGAGATCAAATGAAATGACTCTATCATACGGGCTTTACTGGTGAAAGTGCAGGACGCACTGGGGGTGCCAAGACTATCGTAGATACGAAAGTAAAAGTCAGACTCGATAAATAATAGTCTTGATCCAAGGGTAGGATACTTGCTATAGTGTGAAAACTTGTTTTTTGTTTTTCGTGTAAGTGTTCCTTTTGATATTCCATAATACATTGTGTGTGTGTGTGTGTGTGTGTGTGTGTGTGTGTGTGTGTGTGTGTGTGTGTGTGTGTGTGTGTGTGTGTGTGTGTGTGTTTGTTAAATATCTCTAGGCTATTCGTTTCTCCAGCTCTTTAGTAAACATAATATACATTTTCTAGTCGAGATACGAATATCATCCAATCGAGAGAGATAATTCATACAGGATCCAAAATTGGAAATGGAACACTATAACATTGAACAGATAAATGGGATCTATCTCCTGATTGGATTAACTTGTTGTCCCATCTGAAAATGTATTTTCTGTTTAAAGAGATGTGAGACGGAGACCCCTGTTATTGAACAAACTATCAGAACAGAGCTTTAACTTTTTAACAAAAAAATGATTTTTGTTTAACCAAAAAATATAATCTACAGCACCTGTAATGCCACCAATCATGCAGGGAGGAGCCATGCTCAGAATGAGTAGTTCCGGTTGCCATTTTCTTGGGGTACTGTAAATAAATAATAAAGCAGCCCACAACAACATTGACAGTTACTAATTACTTTGCAGATTTGAATTATTATAAACAAAACATACATTAACCACTTCAGCCCTATTTTAAGTCCACGATCATCTCCTTGGTCTTACTGACGTTCAGGAAGAGCCTGTTTTCCTGGCACCACTGCGATAGGCCTGCCACCTCCTCCAGATAGGCCCCCTCGTCATCATCTGAGATTTGGCCCACCACCACTCTGTTGTCACAGCAAACTTTACGATGGTGTTCATTTCAAACTGTTCCTTGGCTGGACACACAATTGTGGGTGTACAGGGAGTATGGCAGAAGACTCAGTACTCAACTTTGGGGCGCTCCTGTGTTAAGGGTGAGTGTGTGGATGATGTGTGGTTGCTCCCCACTTGAGGTCTGTTAGATAGGAAGTCCTGGACTCAGTCATACACTGTACGGGTTCAGTCCCAGGTCAGCCACTTTGCTAGCCAGCCTGGACTGTGGTGTTAATCTGAGCTGTAATAAATAAATAAGGGCCTATAACATATACCACTTCTCTGTTGTTATTGAGGTGGGAGATGGCATCGACGCCGGTGGTTCTATTTGGACGGTAGGCAGACTGCAGTGGAGCCAGGGTGTTGGGGAGAGAGGAGCAGATGTGATCTTTTACTTGCCTCTCGAAGTACTTCATGACCACCATGTGCAGCGAAACCGGGCTAAGCATATTTATATCTACTAATTGTTCATACATTATGCAACCCGACCAGCCCAAGTGCAGATGGTCAGGCCAGACTTTAGTCTTCTTTTCTTTTATATTCTTATATATTTGTACCTTATTTTGATTAGTTTGATGATTACCATCATATCTGTCTTCACTTACTTGTATCTGTGTTTCATGCTTACTGTTTCATGCGTATGACAACTGAATTTCTCTCAGGATCAATAAAGGTCTATCTATCTGTCAATGAGTGCGTAACGTGATTTATATTTACCTTACACCCTGGCTGACATGTGTAGCTGCAGTAGGCACCCCCTCATGCAGTAAAATTAGATAATTGAAAAACATGAAACAACATTAGCCAACACATTAATCCCCATTACACAATAAAACATAATACAATCCCCATAATGCATTCCCAATACAAATAATAACACAATATAAAAGCAATAACAACTTACTGCGCCCTAGTGGGGCATTGCATTTTGGGAAATCTAATAGCCTGGTGTTTTAGGGGTTAAAATAAAGGGTGCAGTAATGAGGACATTCCATTGCATGTGACCCTGCATGGTCCATGTTTGCCATGAATCTTTACTTAGACCAGACAATGTTTACACTGTGATAACATTCATGAAGGTCTTGTTTTCAAAGTTTTATTTTTGCAAGGCCAAATAAAACCAATGAACTAATTTCTAGTCTTCCCCCTGGCAAGCAACCCAGCTGCTTGTGTGCATTTTGCAAGTTTGCTAACAATAATTGTATCTACAGTAGCCTACGGAAGAGATTAATACAATACTGTTACTGTAGCTTGGAGTGGTGTCCATAACAGTACTTCATACTGTACATGCATAGCAGGCTGCTACTCATTATATCTATGTTCCAAGGCCCTGTCTGTCTGTATGTTCCCTCAGCAAAAAATAAAGGGTATGTTCCTTTATATAGTATAACTTCGGCAAAAAAATAAAAGGATCTATCTTTCCTCAGCTCTATGCAAATTAAAAGACTCATTTAATTCCACAAATGGAAATGTTCAGCATTACAGATGGTTAACTTTGTATACAATATTTAATCGTGCTCAAGGCCTTAGGTTAGAGATGTTTTAAAATACTCCACTTGGGGTTGCTCAGTGGTAGATAGGCAAATGCTGGTGGTTACTCTTTGATTTTGATTGTAGGTGGATACAATGTCCTTATTAGAAGCTCCTATAGTTGGCTACAAGGTGATAACTAGGGGTTCTCAGGTGGTTACTTGCTGTTTCTAACTTGCTGGTGGATTACTTGTGGGTAGGCTATCTTCTGATTGTTGGGGTTACCAAGGTGCTACTACTGTAGGTGGTTATTAATTTCTACTAATTACTACCTGTGACCTTAGAAAAGGTACACAGAAACCGAGTATTGGGTGTGTATGATCAGTGTATGCATATGACTTCTGAATAATAGTAATATTACGACGACGACTACTACTACTACTACTGCTACTGCTACTGCTACTACTACTACTACTACTACTACTACTAATAATAATAATAATAATAATTCATATACAGTAACTACTAGAAACATGCGCTGAGTAGGGTGCAAGTATCCACAGGAGGCATGCCCTGTTAATATGCAGTTACTACCTGCAAGTACAGCCATGAAAGATAAGCGAAGCATGTGATTATATTAGCAGCAGAACATAATCTGTTCTGTCTTCCTTCTGCGATCACATTCATTGTCAACCTCTCTCCATCTTTTTCTCTGACTTAAGACAGCTCAGACAGAGTTGAATGTGTGCAGACATTCATGAAAGAGTGGCATGTTATTACCAGTTGTACATCATCTCTACCAGTGTTGGGTAAGCTACTTGGAAAGTGTGAGCTAAGATATTATTCTATGTTAAATGAAGTACACTACACTAGACTGAAGCTACTCCCCAGTAAGTTAAGCTACAGTAACATGGCAAAAGTAGCCTGCTACGTTTAAACTAGTTTTTTATTCATTTAACAAACTTCACTCCAAGTCAATGCTACTGTATCTCAGTGATCAATATAACTTTCAGTCAAACAGATAGGCAGGCAAAAAAGGTTCAGTTCAATTGTTTATTCTACAATGACCTGTGCTCCAAAAAAATAAAAAGGTATCAAGAGAGTAAGTGCACGTGTGTGTGTGTGTGTGTGTGTGTGTGTGTGTGTGTGTGTGTGTGTGTGTGTGTGTGTGCGTGCGTGCGCAACTGCGCATGTGCATGGTGTGCGCATGTGTATAAGTTTCCTCCTCACTAGAGAATGAAGTGGATGCTGATCTTTCTCACAAGTGGTGTTTGTTCACACGACACAAGAGAAGCCTTTCAAAATCTGAATCGGAAATACTTCTCTTTGGCCTGAAATGTCTTTTCCTACACTGAGTTGTTCACAAGCTCGTGTGCCGGCATTCCCCTGGCTGCAGCAGACAAGTATCAGGCATCAGCCCAAGAATTGGTAGGCCTACGTGATGTCACCATCATAAGGAAGTGCTTCTGTCACATCGGCTACTGAGAAATGTAGTTAAACAAGTAAAGGGCTGTCCATACCAAGCACTACTGTATAACTGTAATTATAACTACGTATACATATGTATATCGTTCATCATATTGGTTTAAACAAATGATACATTTTTCTTTTAAAATATGAAAGAATTGAGGTCCATGGCTTGCTGTTAACAGCCTAGTATATGTGCGAGATTAGATCAGACACACGCACACGCACACACACACACACACACACACATACACACATACAGTACACACGTGTGCGTGTGCGTGCACACACATGCACGCGTGTACACGCACACAGATACACAGATCAGATAATAACTAGAAAAAGGAGGTCTCCGCCAGGTCAGGTAGGTTATTGTGGGCCAGCAAAGTTCAGAATTCGCCAATCAGGATGGAATATGAAAAATCGGACGGAGCCATCTTGTTATACTATCACTTGACTATAGAGATAATGTGTACCGATTTGCATGATGTTTGGACAAAATTTGTCCAAACAGTAATATAAAAAGAAAAGTGTTGCAAAAATCGGCCTCCTGGTGGCGCTATAATAGGGCAATGTTAAAGGGTAGCATTTGTTTGTCAACGTAGTGCAAAGTTTGACCGCAATCGGACACTGCGTTCATGATTTGCGGCATTTTGTTCAAAACAAGCCACTACTGCAAACTTTAGATGTAAATCTTAGCCAATCAGGATGGAATATAAAAAATCAAACACATCCGTCTTGATCACATGACTATAGAGATCATGTGTACCGATGTGCGTGAAATTTGGATAAAATCGGTAGGAGTAATATAAAAAAAATTGTTTTACATAAGTCGGCCTCCTGGTGGCGCTATAAAAGGCAGATGTGAAAAATGCAGGGCAAAGGTTTTTCCTTGACCTCTAGGGAGTGCGCTTACAAAGCTTTACACAGATCGGTGCAGTTATAGGTAAAAACACGAATCGGCCTGTTATAGCGCCACCATGAGGCTGATTTGAAAATGTTCAAGTGGCATTTCTTCCTGGGCATAGTGGAAATATGCGTGGAAAATTTCAAGGAAATTGCATGCTGTGTTCATGATTTGAGGCATTTTTTTCAAAACGGAGCACTCCTACAAACTTTGGAAGACATTTTTAGCCAATCAGGATGGAATATGAAAAATGTGAAAGACCCGTTTCGTTTAATGACTATAGAGATACTGTGTACCGATTTGCGGGATTTTTGGACAAAATCTGTAGGAGTACTGTCAAAAAATATGTTTTGCACAAATCGGCCTCCTTAATGGCGCTATAAAATGCCCAAGTGAAAAATTTGGGGCAGAGGTTCTGCTGTGGCATCCAGGGAGTATGTGTGCACAGTTTCACTGCGAGCAAGCCAACGGTGTCGGAGATTAGCTGTACACAGACAGAATGACGGACACACGGACGGACACACGGACGGACACACGGACGGACGGACGGACGGACAGGGGGTAAAACATACTCTCTCGCCATGCCTTTCGGCCTGGCGGAGACAATAAAACAACATAAGATTAAGTGAACATAAAGTGAGCATAGAACTGAGGGAATATAGAGGTGAGGGAACATACATGCTGCCGCTACTGTATGTATATGGGGATAGCTTATACTAATTAAAAGATAACCTACCAATAAAATGTGTGGTGCTTCATAACAATGATTAAAGAACATACAGTACCTGCTAATGTACCGTACATACTGTACTGTATGTACATATCCCTGCCATACATGCAAGCACACTAACTAGACAAGACAGAAATTGTTTATTTTACATATAATAAAATATATTCAACCCTAAAAGCAAATGCTTCTGCAACCACCACTGGTAGATCCTGGAAGATGTACCAATACTATTTGCTTAATTCAAATTATGGCTTCCAGGAAAATGACATAGGTGACACACACAGCTACCATTTTAGGCATAGGGTATCAACAAAGAATGTTTCAGTCATGAAGAGGTGAAGGACTATTGTGTTTTTACTCCCTGCCAAAATACAGTGGTAGCTACAATGATTGGTCTACAAGGAATTTGAATTGGTAGGTTCTCTATGTTCACACAGCAAACCCAAACCAAGAAATAGACAGAAAATCAATACATCTGAAACGAAAAAACGATTAATAAAGAATAAGAGTTCTCAGAAAGTGAGTTATATGCTATCCTATATTAAAATTGGCTAATGGGAGGGCAGACCGGCGGGTGGGCGGACCACGGCCACCTCACTCTGACTCATAACCATAAACAAACCCGATACGCCCATATATAGGCAGGACCACGGCCATGTTACTATGACTCAGACATACCCATAAACAAACCCGATACGCCCATATAGGCATGTCACTATGACTCAGACATAACCATAAATAAACTCGATACCCCTATATACATATATGGAGATCCGGTTGTCCAGAGCCACAGATCGACCGCTCTCGACCGATCTCCATATATGGGCATAAAAGGGACAATGACTGACAGATACAGAGATATCCATATATGGCCATGAAAGAGACACAGGTAGACAGACAGATACAGATATCTCCATATATGGGCATAAAAGGGACACAGACAGACGGGTACAAAACCCCAAATACTCGACATATCTGTTGTATTGGCGGTGCGACGTAGGTGTTCGGGCCGCGTTATAGTAACACTATAAGGGCCTGTCTATGTGCTTTAGCTTGCAGTGTGCTTGAGTATACCTATTTACAGAGTCAACACAGTCAATACTGCATATACTGTAACTGTAGGATATGTGCAGAACGGGAAATTCCACTTCATTGCAGAGTTTACAGGATAAACAAGTAGTGCATTTTTCACGTCGTTGGCAAAAAAGCCAACGCACGTTCAGGGCCGGCGCGACCCAGGCGCCTGCATGGGTGTATAATTCTGAAATGAATGATGACACTTGAGCGATCGGTATTCTATCTCTTGTTTGTCGTTTGCAAGTCACATCACTGTTTGCATGAGTGAATTAACCTTGTGATACTGCTTGTCTGTCGTCTGCTGCTTGGAACTGGTAGAGTTGAGGAGGGGGGAGGGGGAGGGGCGGATATTAAACTGACGACACTCACAGCTCCGCTCCGCTCTCCCCTATTGTTGAACAGTTATGCAAGTAAAACCAGTCAGTCACACACTACAAAATGCTACCAAATAATCCACCATCAAATGGTGCAGTTTAGAGGAAAGAAGGTGAGAAATGCGTGCTATCTTTTGTTATATGTACAGTAGCTGTTGATATTTTATGAAGGCAAAAAAAAGAAAACATGTCATGCGCGCGAGCTTGCCTAGGGCGGCAATTGGGTCAGAACCGGCCCTGCGCACGATGAGACACAGACCAGCAATGAAAAAACACTGCCCAACACAGCACTCAATAAAGTGGTGTCCTAGGAAGGGGTGTGCACAAATATAAACATAGGCCTACCACTAACGCAAACAAATGATCAAAAGTGACTCAGTACAAATTTAACAAATGAAGATACTGGAAAAAAAATACCAATGAAGTTTTCCACAAAAATATAGCCTACAATTAATTAATTAAGGTGGACAAAATAACTCCAAATCTTCAAAATAGGTAAATGAGCACACCAACAAAATGTTACTGATTTCAATCAAAAGGGAGAGAAAACAATGAAAGGAAAAAGTAGAACTACTGGCCATTTCCAAGCCAAACTAACTAAAATGAGTTAACTGAAAAGGAAAGCCTCTCTAGGACTATTAACAGTGGGATTGAGGTTGTTGCTGGCTTTGTGTCTGACATGGAATTGAGCTGGCTGGTAATTGGGGCTGCAGCAATTGAAGATCTGCTGCAGGTGTGCCAGCCTGGTGGGAAGGGAGACAGTGGGGGTTAGGCTTAGGCACAGGGAACTATTATACAATCTTATTATACAATTGGGAATAAGGCGCATGCGCGACCTGGTGTGGACCTGGTGTGGACTTGGTGTGCCTCTGTAGGTCAAAGTTGCATCGGCAGAACTGCCCATGCGCCTGCCTGGATGCGCGCAGCAACCGCCGCTATTGAAATCTCCCCACAACAACAACAACACACGCGACCACTTCGCTTCACTTTAGTCATGTCTCTATCACACCACACTCACGGTAATATGTCCATCATTCACGTGCCATGTACATCCCAAAGACAACCAACACCACGGCACGCAGCCGCTTTTGTAATCTCCCCACAACAACACACAACTCGGCATCTGGGTTGCCACGTTGGGAAAAGACAAGCAGAGGTCAGTGTTACCAGATGTGCGCCAGAAACAAGCAACCACCTTCATGAAAAAAAAAAACCCAGCCGAAGGGGTCCGCGATGTTTCACGAGGGTCCGCGGGGGTCCCAACACTCCCAGGGGGTCCCCCATGTTTTTGTTTTGTTTTTGATTAAAAGAGCCCCGTGCGCGGCTAGCGGCCCGGGCGCCCGGACCTCTAGTTTTATACATTTGAAAACATTCTGCATAATGACTACATTTTGATACCAATACTTTTGTACTTTTACTCAAGTAAATTTTGAATTCCGGACTTTGCCATAGCTGAGTGGTTAGTGAGTCCGCCTGGGAATACTACATTACAGTATTAATACTTTTACTCAAGTGAAAACATTTTGTACTTTTTTCACCACTGGTCGTATGATGCAGCATAAATTGGCCACTCCTGGGGTGTCAGCTCTCCACTGTCCCCTCTGGTGCGTGTGGCCACTATAGGTGCCCAGACAAACTTAAAGAGTTATTTTTGGCGACCCCTCCCTCGAAAACACTACTTTCTCCTCTCAGCGCCGGGAGCTCTGCTTTAACTCCCCTACATCCTGCCCACCTGTTAGAGCCCTCTGCCACTGTCTGCTCCTCTGTGACAGGTCAGTACAGACAGAGTTTGGAGGGCGCTGGGGTATTCCAATGCCCCCCCCCCCTGCTATTTTTGCAATGATTCCACTGTCCGATGACTTGGTTTCAGATTCAGTGTTAATATGTTCTCTGATATTGTATGTGAGGCTACGCCGAAACCACCTCATCTGCTCCACCCCAGAAACATCAGCACGGGATTGGCACATTCCTGATTGCACATGAAGTGATTTTTGCTTTTTTTGTTCACTCACACAGACATTGAATTAGACTCGTCAAGTCTGAATGTATTGAAGTTGAAGACATCATTCTTTTTTAATGTCTTTTATTTGAATTTAATTGTTTAAGGATTGCTTTGAATCCATGTGAACCATATTAACTTAAGACTATAATTAAATAGTAAAGTATAACTGAAAGGAGTATGGTTTTGATTAGAGGAGATTTGAGAATGGATTATTACACAATTGACCTGTTGCCAAAGTTAAAACTAAAACTCTGGGATAAAGGTATTAGTGGATGAACAGTGGGCCTGGCGTTAGCAGAGGCGGGGTCATTCCTATGTTCCCCGGGTTCTATGTTCCCTGGGTTCTATGTTCCCCGCTTACCTTAGGGTTACGGTTAGGATTAGGGTTAGGAGTTGTAAGCGGGGAACAGTGTCACTGTATGCAATGTGCTGTCTTAACCAGACCATTTTTTCCAGCTCTCCACTGCACCGATATCGACCCGACTTGGCCTCCGAAAGCTTTGGAAAGCGTCTCCTGCCGACAACCTGCCGACAACCAGATAGTGCCGTGTCGTCGGACTTCTAGATTACCGTCGATGAACGACGAGCAGGTTCGGTCGTGTCCCGACCGGCAGAGCACCAAAGGTATAAGCTATGCAAATATCCAAAAGCATTTTCCTCAATACCCACAGCACTACAGTCACTTAGAGAACATGGATGAACTCAATTTAGCTTTTTTCCTGCCTGGTAACAATTGTGTGTAGTAAATAAGATGCAAACTATCCTCAAGTACGACGTCAGTCACAAATCCAGCCCCCTGCTAACTTTCCTACACCACCCAGCCTCAGCACCTGTTTCACCCGCTACAAAGCACCGATATTCAATTACCGGCCTTTTTATGTGAGCCCCCATGCAACCCACAAGCTCCAAAGGTCAACTTAAAAAGAGAAGATGAGAATCCCCCTGGTATTGTGAGGACTGCAGCAGACGATACTAGTAATAGTCTCCTAGTAATACTGGTAATAGCTTTACTGGAGTGTTTCATTGTTCTGAGATTAAGGTGGGTGTTTGTCACTTTATGTGTATAGAGAAATCAATTAATTAAATATAAATGCCAGGCCACTGCTCATATCATTATCAAAGCAAGTACACATACTGTTTACGATTGATATATTTTAGAGTTTATTGTGAGGTTATGTGAGTGCGCAGACTTTGTGATCCAACTTTCCCACCTTGTAAATGCTCATGTTGGGCTATAAAATGAAAAGTGACACATTGCAGTTTACCATCAGCACTATCCTTTCTAATAACCTAATAAAAGTCTGGTCAGTATTTTGTCACTGCACCAGGCTAAGCTGGATGTCTCTCTTGTCCTCTTTGTTGGTGGGAGAGAACAGCTGACCCAAACTCAACGTTAAAAGCACATGAAAGCGTCAGTAAGACAGCTGTCCGTGACTCCAGGGGGGTTCTGTGACCCAAACTGGACCCACCTATTATCACCTTCTTGAGGTTTCCACACGGCGCACCAGTCCCTATCAAACCCCAAGCCTGTGTCAGCACTCAGGGGGAAATGGGTTGAAACCCTAGAAGGTGCCACCTGTCAATGTTTTATCAAGGCTCTGATGATGATGGGTACCCTAATGGGATTAGTAGACTAATAAAGACACAGGAAAAGTCATGAAATGGACTCAAATATTTACAACTGAGCTGCAGTTTGCCACCAAATGGGGATCACAAAGTGAGTCCTTAAAATGATACTGTAGGAGTTTAGGGATTGGGTTTGAACTCATGTTTTTAATGTGGTTTCAGTTTACAAAGTGTGACGTATAATGCAACTACTGTAGTAGGTCTGTTGGTAGGACCCTGGGGAGCAGGGGAGGCTATAAAAAGTGAAGTAGAGGTTTGAGGTCTTCCTTTCTGCCACAAGTCTGGCTTGGGTGTTTGTTGAAGGGAGTCCATGTGCCTTGCAATCCACATGTCTGCCATCTTGTAAATAAAATATTGCGTCTGGTTTACGATACGTCAGCCTCTGGCCTGATTTATTCTGGTCCCTCATCTGTGCGGAGGTAAGTAATTATGTAGCCTTGGGAACCAATGGTTCCCGAGCCATGTGGCTCATAAGTCAGGAGCCTATCTCCTGTTTCCTTTGCCTGAGGCAGCTTGATGTACAAGTACACCCGCTGGACATGACGCTAGTATGTTGCAGGGACTTAACCCCAATCCAACCCTTGATGCTGAGCGCCAGGCAGGGAGGCTTTGCATACCATTTTATAGTCTTTAAAACTACGACTCGTCCGGGGATTGAACCCCCCAACCTCCAAATCTCATGCCGGACAGCGCCGAACACTCTAGCCACAAGGCCACTGCACAGGGTACCAGTGGTAATAGAAACTCATGGGAGGCCCTTTCACTGTACAGTATGTGTGGGAAGCTTATCCAACTACATGGTAATACGTAGGGATGTAACAATAGTTGTGATAGCATTAGCAATAACAAAAATTTCGAACAAAAATATTATCGTGAGCCCCTTAATAATTTATTGTGTCTGTGACAGCATCTACCATAGGATTTCAGACCACTAATTGTATTATTTAGTTTGAACTTTGAACAGCAGCAGAAAAACGAGAGTGAAACAGCCTGCCTCTGCTTTACAGCGACTCTCTCGCTGATGATCGCTTGGCTATTTAGCTAAACGTCTAACTCTTTGTTGTTGGCTGAGCAACATAGCCTTGCCATTTAGCTTAGAATAGCAGCTAACTTAGCTTCAGTCAAACAGTGCTGCCAGCTCTCTACCAAGAGACACAAGCTCCAACCATAGCATCATCCCTATTCATAAATCGATTGAAATTGATTTATTTTATGTTTATTATTTAAAAAATGTTGATAATTATTGATTGTTATTATCGTGATATTATCGTATCGTGAGTTTTTGATTTTTTTGAAGTTAATTAAAGGTTCTGTTAGTTATATAAATTATTTGTTTTCTATTTTGTTTGATGGTTAGTAGTGTGTGTGATCATAGGAAAGATATGGATGGGATTGTGTACTGGGCACTGATAAGTGTAACATGACCATTATTAAAACAAATTAATTGTGTCTTCAAAATTGAGCAGTGCCTTTTAACCACTTAACCCCCTGGGGTCTGTACTTGGCACCCTCCTTTTTCCCCTCTACATCAAATGTCCTAGGATGGTGCCGGTGTCATTGACTACAAACTTTATGTCTAAATTTCAAGCCACAAAAGAGGGTATATATAATTTGATAAAAGAGAGCTACTGATAACCTAGCCTCGCGAGGCTAGGTTATCAGTAGCTCTCTTTTATCAAATTATGGCCAGGGCAACTTTTCTTTTGCACTGGCAGATTCGTCTGGTCCCAGGCTACTGATAACCTAGTTAAGGCCCCTGCATGCTACCAAATGAGGTGATCACCCTCTCACCTTTTAGGTGAGAGGGTGATCACTATGAGCGCCTAGTATGAGGGTGATCACCTCATTTGGTAGCATGCAGGGGCCTTTACTGATAGCGCCATGCGACGCCCGGCACAAACGGCAAGTGACGCCTGGCTTGTCTCACGAAGCCCTGCCTATCACTCAAGGAGTGTGATAGACCTAGGTCTATCACACTCCTTGAGTGATAGAGAATCCCTGCCTATCACAACTTGACCCTATCACAACTTGACCCGTTGTGAGCTGATTGGATATTTTCCAATCGAATGTTGGGCTATTTTCAACAAATATGTACCTATTATGACATGCCAAGAATAGGTGACGATAGGATTCATGTGGTTAATAATTACTTTGTTTCTCTCAAAACTAGACTTAAAACTCAAAACTAGACTTAAAGAATAGCTGACCTCAAAATATAAGTAAGCATAGTTTAACTCAGTAAACACCACGGTAGTAGCATCCTCTAGCTAGCCCCCTAGCCCCCACCCCTCCTTTCTCTGTAAATATACCTGGTGATGGCGCTACCGAGTTTTCTACCTATATATTTTGCATTATAGTATGTATTACTGATGAATTGAGTACAATGGACCACAATGGAAACATGCCCCCTAGGGCTTTTTGTGTTATCCTTATAGCATAACCTTTGACTGTAAAGTATTCAATCAATCAATCAAAAGTTATCAAGACTGAACTATAGCAAATTTGTACTCTGCAACCTATTTCTGAAATAAGTTGTTCAATGGCATTGGCTTGATATCAACTTTGATTTTAATAAATGATGTCTTTCATGTGGAACAGCTGAAGAAATGCCATCACTTTTTTTGTACTATTTGACCAAGTAGGCTAATGTATTTTCCCAAACCTATTGCATTAGAAGCACATGTCAGACATTTCTTTCTTTCTTTTCTTTTTTTCATCTTTCAGTATTCCAGCAAGATACTCAATAGGATGGGTATTTTATCCACATTTCTTTCATTTCCTTGCTGGACTCGATGCACATTTGAAACATTTATCAATGTACCATGTAGCTGGATCATGGAGGCTAGGAGCAAGTAGAGTTACTTATTATGATAAATCTTTTGATTACCATAACAACCATAGATGATTGGAAAAGAAATTCTTGGGAGTTGTTCAACTTTCCCATTGCTGAGTCACCCATGCCTTGCAAGCTTCCCATCACAGCACATCAAGCACCACACAGTGGAAAATGACTTTCTAATATACAGTACTGTACATATTGATGAGCCAAGTCTTTCAGTAAGTTCTAAGATGACAGAAAACACAATAGCATAGTACAACTGAAGCCAGATCAATGACCCATTTTTGGATCCTAGACCAAAAAAAAAAGCTTTTAACATTTAACTCAAGCAAACAAATAAATAGAAATAAACACAACATTTTAATAGATATAACTATAATATATAATATATACTGTACAACCAATTATGAAGAAAAAAAAAGTAAATACAAAATGCACACATAAACTGTCTATTTTATTTGAGCTCACGTTATGAGCTTGCCAATCTGCTATTTTCGATCATTTTTTAAACTGTTTGAAAAATGTTTGCCTATAAAGACATGCCCAAATTAGAGACAGCAGGTTGAAAGTGGTTAAAAATTGAGACACATCGTGCCGATGCCGATATATGTACAAGTACAACCTTTTAAATACTTTCTGTCCTTCTCTCTCAAATCCTCAGCATTAACTTTAACTCTAGGAGCTTACCCATAATGGTACATTTTTACACTCTTTGAGTTAAATTAACACAAAGGATTTTACTGTGTAACGATCAGTTCAACCCAGCCAAACTTCTCTTTCTCCTCTAAGGTTGGTTCGTAAGCCCCTACTTAGAGGTCTCTGCCAGCAGCCCAGACTTAAATAGCCTACCCTCCATATGATGTGCCACAGCACCAGTCATAAAAGTGGAACTCTTTTATGACGTGTTGCTCATAGACCTTCAGCAGCAGCAGCAGCAGCAGCAGCAGCAGCTAGGGTCAGGTGAAGTTACTGTTAAAGAGCAGCCTTTACATCAATTTGGGGGGGCAAAGTTCCCTCATATGGGATTCTGATGAATCAGTACCTAAGGGACTTTGAGGGGAATGCCCTGTGCTAAAAGTGTATGACAAATGTGTGACAGGTCAGAGGAGCGGAATTGGATTCTAATGTTATTCAAACAGCCGCTAATGGCCAATAAATGATCGGAAAGTGAACTAAGCAGGGGTCCGAGCAAGGCACATGACACGCCCCTGGATAGGAGGCTATTTACTTGTCGATTGCCTTCCATTGCAGGGTACCGTAACCACACACGCACGCACGCACGCACGCACGCACGCACGCACGCACGCACGCACGCACGCACGCACGCACGCACGCACGCACGCACGCACGCACGCACGCACGCACACACACACACACACACACACACACACACACACACACACACACACACACACACACACACACACACACACACACACACACACACACACAGTCATGATCTGTATACTGTAAGTAATGTCCTCGCGTGGTTCCTGTTGTACTATGTAGCTGTAGCCTTTCTTGTCTGTCTACCCTGTGGCTTTTGGATAATGTTCACCTGTGTCCTGTTAGTCTCAACCTATCCAGTGTTGATTGTCTATAGTGTTGTTCACTGTGTCTGGTTAGTTTCCCAGTGTGTATAAATATACCTGTGTGTTTTTCGGATTGTCTGTTTTCGTTGCCTGTTTTGCCAGCCTATGAATGTTTGCCTGTGAGTACTGAAGAAGTAAACCGTGTTTTCCACTCCAAGTTTTTGCCAGCATCTTTCTGCATTAAGGTCTGACTAGAGAACCCCTGAGACACGCACGCATGCACACATGTACGCACGCACACACACGTCTGCACAACATTCACTCAAAAGTGAACGTTAACAACAGAGGCCTACATACAGTATGCCATTGTGACTATGGTAACATGTAATTTTGCCACGCAATATGTGAATAACACTGGACAGATGTGCAGGGTGATTCCACCCTTGCAGTAGCTGACACATGAAGTTTCCATCCATGTGCTGAAGACAGACATTCTGCAGCGCATGACGGTAGAGAAAAAAAACATCTAGCAGCTGATCTTTATTAAACTTCCACAACCAAACATCTTGCAGCTGATCTTTATTAAACTCTAATACAACCAATTAGAATAGATGATGCTGGCATACTTTTTTCATTGGTAAATAAAGGCTTCTGCAGCAGCCTCCAGCCTCCAGGCCCCAATGTCTGTCTGATGTTACTATACTTCTACTTGCATCTTGGAAATCCCCAAAGCTTTGCATTTCAACAAATGCCCTTTTGGTGAGATTCGAGGAGAAGAGCTTCAGCTTCTGGGGAGAAGCACAGCCTGTACAGTTACAGGGATAGTGTGCATGGTGCTTCTGTTAAAGGGAAAGTAATGATAAGAGAGCTAAGAAGAGTGTGCTCATGAGACGTACATTTGACTGTGTGTGTGTGTGTGTGTGTGTGTGTGTGTGTGTGTGTGTGTGTGTGTGTGTGTGTGTGTGTGTGTGTGTGTGTGTGTGTGTCTGTGTGTGTGTGTGTGTGTGTGTGTGTGTGTGTGTGTGTGTGTGTGTGTGTGTGTGTGTGTGAAGGCACAGGGGAGAGCATGTCGGCGCATAAGGAAAACACTTCAGCCTTGAAGCCAGCTGCACATCTCATCTCAGTCCCAGGAAGTCTCCCTGAGGGCAGCTTTGGTACCCAGAGGATGGTCTTTATTGGGCGGACAGCAGCTGAGACTTCAATTCTCAACTGAACAATCCATGTGCTCAGCTCAAGTCCGTAGTGAGGGAGTTGGTGAGTGTCCGTGTGTGTTTGTTCGTGCGCGTGTGTGTGTGTATGGGGTGGCAAGGAGAGAGGTGTGATCTGTTAAAGTGATACAAAACATCACATGCTCACCTTTTCTTCCACCACAGTAAACAGGACTGTTTATGCTTAAGGTGAAAATAGACATAGAGTTGGCAGCAGGGGAAGCCTCATCCACTTTCAAACCACGCATGGACTGTACACACAGAGGGATCCCAACACAGCTGCATATGTTAACCCTTATCTCCTTGTACCATGGGTAAAATTAGCGCCCGTGCAAATCCACCTAACCCTGGACGCCCTGCCTCCCTGGTCTGTCCGTCATTCTTACAGGCTGTTAATGGTCTCACTTACAGTTAGCGTTCCGGTGTATCACTGGTAACCTAAGAGCGCTACCAAGAGCTGGACCCACCAGTCGGTTCTATCATAAAAGGTACATATGGCTTCTGCTGTCACCCGAGAGGCCTTTCTGGCTCTCTCACCGAGTGCCTCTAATTCCCCTCTAAAACCCCTCTACTTACAACAAAAGGCAGCTCCATAGAGAAGATAGTGCCTGGAGTCAGGCTTTATGCAGTAACCCCTCATAGGGTTCATGTAAAGTTCAAATTTAACCTACAGTAACCATATTTTGTTACTGCCTTGTGTGTGCATGTGGTTTGGTTTTCATTATAGGTAATTTGTATTGATTTTTTTCAGAATTTTCACCACAGATCTTGTACAACAGATCTCATACATTCCTAGATGAGAAAACTTCTGGCCATCGTTTTTAACAACTGTGAATTCACACTAGGGTGTGGAGGTCAGATAAATCATGTTTATTTGTTGATCTTTCCACCCTAGCATTTATTTTTTTAAGGGGCTGCATTTCTCCCACAGACCATCTCCTCCACTGTAACTTAATCATAGCCATTATATATGACACCATATTTTATGTACTGTATGCCAGTCTTAGAAGTGAAGGTTTTACAGCCACACATTACACCCTGGCCAGTGAAGATCGTCATTGTAGACAAATGGGTGAATCAAAAAAATTGTGTCCTGTCGCAGTCCCATCTGTTATGTTTTCCAGACTGAAAAAGCAAAATATTGTTTTGCAATAGTCGATGTGGTCCTTCCCCGCCACAATTTGGAATAGTTTGGCTTGAATCTGTACAGTAAAAAAGTGAACCGGCCTTAAAGACATAACGTTTATTGCCAAACAAGCATTCTCTCTCTTATGAGCATTCTCTAAAAAGTGCAAAGACTCTTGAAGAATTTCAAATAAAACATGTTATGATGGGAGCACTAATGGGAAGATAGTGTGTCTTTAGTTTGCGGTTGTTTAATAGGAAAATGCATTGAGCTATTTGGTGTGCGGATGTCTCTGTTCAATCTAATACCGAATTAGACGTGATACAATTTCCTGTTATCTGCCTCTGTTTTTCGCCATCTGACAATGGTGTACCTTAATCCCTGCTGTTCTGAATTGTTCTGAACATGTTGTCCTAGAAAAGCATCACTCAGAGAAGCAAAAGGAAACCTTTGGTTGATTAAGTGGAGGCAGATGCCAGTTACCGCGTTTTGTCTTGCCCCCATCAGCAGCAGGAAATACACAAATAAAGACTAGGATAAAAGCATGGTACTCACAAACAGAAGAAAAAAAATAAAAAAATCCATGCAATAAAATAAATGCAACAAATAAGATGCAGCTGCTTTTAACAGCCATTGGCACAAAATCTATGGCGTCTGATATGCCTAGAACAATTGCAAATGTTTTTTTTTTTTTGGGGGGGGGGGGGGGGGTGATAGCAAAAAACATATTGCACAGTGGTTTCTCCCTTCTACAAAGATAGTGGCTTTTTGAAAAATAATAATGCTGGTCCCTTCAGGACATGCAGGGTAACAGAGGAATGTTTTGGGGAGACCACAATGAGTCATTTATAGTCAGCTATGCCTCTAACACCACTTTTAGAGAAAATGATGAAACTGTAGATGTGTCCTACTGTATATAGGAATGCTTCTCAGGCAATGAATATCTGCGTCTAACATTATGAGACCTTGCTTATACTGTAATCAAGAGAGCTTTCTGATTGTTCCAGCACTGCACATCTAATGCCTTGTGTGCATCCATTTTAGCCTGTGGCCAAAGTGGCCACAATACTTGTGGCCTGACGTGCCTTTGGAATGTTTTGACTCATAAGTCACAAGGCTGTGTTTCTGCCTCTCATCGACAGTGGCTGGCGAAGAATGCTCCACTGAAGACGTTTACAGGCTGCTAACTGACCGATGCTACAGAACCATCATCTACAGTTTCTACACGGATAATAGCCAAGCAGCTCTTATAAGTGCACAAATATCCACACTACAGTTTCTACATGGATAATAGCCAGGCAGCTCTGATCAGTGCAAACTTATCCACAATTTACATAACATTGGCAGCTGAAGACCTCAAAGCACACTTGCTAGCAGGTCTTAATTACCCCACAGAGGCTTAAAATTACTCAGCTACCCATTGCTTTCTGTTATACTCAAGGTCGACTGGGAATCACCAAAGCCTTCACAGTGGAGTATGCAGTTGCATGTTAACTTCAAAATAACAGCTCCATCCAAGAAGCTAAAAGTGACCATCAAGAGAGTTAAAACATCTGTTCAGAGAGGGCATTCAAAATACTTAGCCCAAGTTCATTTTGACACTATTCCATCCTCATTAGTATTCATTGCTGATTCTGTTTAATTTACTTTGGCTATAAAAAATTTTTATGTGGCCGGCTTACACTAAGGACAGGATGTGACCAGAAGATAGAACAGAGGCTTGCTTCACTCAGTAGCTAATTCACTGCCAAAGTAAAGTAGGTTCACCAGTAGATGCCAACTTCACCTCTGCTTATGCAAGTGAGTGACTTTTTTCTTTCTTTCTTTCTTTTTGGCCACACGGTTAACTTGTGTTTCCACAACATCTACAACCACCAGAGGAGCACTTGGAATGGTGGTATGATATCTTTGTAAGAGTGACTCTCATCAACATCCTTATACCACATGCAGTGAGTGTTCTTTGGCTATTCAACTTAGGATAGCGTGCTTCACACACATGCTCCTTTTCCCTAGCACCTTGCCCCACAATAATACAGCTACACACAAGTGATGCCCAGTCTTTCAGAATTGGTCACTGTGCAGCTCAGCTGAACAGTTGTTCGGGCAGGTGTTAAGTGTTTTCAAGGGTACCCCAATATATATATATATTTACTAAGGGGAGAGCATTGCCGACTCACCCAATTTTGAACAGTCAGACTAGATTTGAAATTGTGACCAACTAGTTCTAATGGCCAATTGTATAGATTGTAGGGCTTCCACCCTGAATGGTATTGTGGTTCAAATATAAAAGATTGTGAAAGACAGAAGCCTAATTTCTTTAGTATGTCAGTGATTCCTCTTTGACTGAGCGGTAGCAGTGGTTTTACATGCAGGACAACTTTGTTTCAATCCAGGTGGTTACACAAACATATTATATCAGATTGTGACCTATGACTGCAACCAAGGCGACATTAGTTTCAGCTGAGTGAAGTTGTTTAGAGTGTTAGCCTCAGGTCTTTTATATCCTCCACAGGCACCCAATGGAAACTGAGAGCCACCTCTTCGCTCTCTCTGATTATTTTTGAGTGCCCTCTGAAGAATTCCTTAGTAGTCAATAGCCCTCGTGTACCTAAATATCAGCTGGTGTGCCTGAGGCAGGGAGAGCTAACTGTACTACTGGGTACAAACGCTCGTGGCTACACATGCCTAGCTTCACTAGAAAATTGCCTGTGGCCCTGTTAGCTTAGGGATGTATGTGAACAACAACCATATAGTGCAAGCAACAAAGCAAGGAAGCAAGGTTCTAAGCCGGCCAGGAGCAGAGGGACTGATACAGTATGAATAATACTGTGTTGGACGAGGTATCCAAAACGTTTCCCCATTCGTTTTTGAGGCAAGAAAACTGAACCACATGGGTGATACTTTTTGAAAGCTCTCCATTTTTCTTGAATTGAGTTGTAGAAACCTACAGTACATCCTATAGTGTACCCTATATTATAAAAAATAAAAAATAACTGCTGCTGATCTAACAGACATGCTAGACACCTTTTGTGGTTCATTATTTAAACAGAGGACAACTATGACTAATTAGACTCATATGGCAACAGGGGAAAGAGTAGCAGAGCGTAGCAGCCACTTTAGGTACTGGCACTAAATTATATCCATGAAGAGGATTGATGCTATAGTCTAGCAGTTGGTAAATCTTCACAAGCATAATCATTTGCTTAAGTGGTTGTTGATAATTCCTTCTATAGTGAACGAATAATTTCTGTGGTAGGGAATTTCAACTGACAATCAAAGGAAGGGGGTGAAAAAAACCATTGTTTTGTATCTCAATCCAATGTTGAGCATCACTGTATAGAAAGAGGCAGCAGGTAATGTGACTCACCGTGTAGAGACAGTCAATAGAAACCAGTACAGACAGTCGCACGTCTCCAACACCCAAATGTGACAGTAACTCTGCACAGGAGACAAATAGGAAAGGAAATCATCAACATGAAGCACATGCAGACATCATAAATATCCAGATTAAAGCTGAAACGGTGCTGGCGCACTCTGTGGCACATTTGTAAGTAGACAAGCCTGGGAAAGAGATTCATGATGGTTCGAGGCAGATTTGATACAATACAACACTGGTAAACAAGTGGTAAACAGCACAGTGTGTTGATAGTTTTGCATTGATTATCAACTAGGATGTGATAGAGTTGATATTTTTTTAAAGTGAAGTCAGATTTTTATATATACTGTACTGCACAAGTACTACTGTGCAGTACCACTATCACTTGGTACTATATGTACTATGACGTCATGTCAGTGCCCGTTGTAAGTACTTTAAGGCCAGTCTATGATGTCAGTACTGTGACGTCAGTCTGATGTCAGTACTGTGACATCAGTCCCGTGATTGACACACACACACACAAACACAAACACAAACACAAACACACACACACACACACACACACACACACACACACACACACACACACACACACACACACACACACACACACACACACACACACACACACACACACACACACACACACACACACACACAGACACACATATTCCTGGAATTTTAGATACTGTTGATGTCCACAGAAATACAGCATACTATGCTATATTGTCAAAAGAATGTCTTAGTATTACATTTGTTTGCATTTAAACCTTCATTTATGTTTGAGAGGCAGAGGTTACCCTTATTTGCAGTGATGACGAATGAACAATACACAAACAACAACAGCAAACAATAAGACAAACACAGACGGGAGGACATATAAAAACAGTAACTTATCCAAACGCCTACATAAAAACTAAAATATTCAGTTGTAAAAATGCATACGTACTTACTGCCCTTTATATGCCGGCTGGGATGTAGGGCAGCATCCAATGACCCTGGAAGCCCGTCCCGTACTGTAGTGTAAATTTCCTCTGTTGCTGTTTCCGTAAGTATTTTTTACGGTACTGGTTTGTTAGCCCTGTGCCCAATCCCCAACCTGGAGGACCAGTGGATCGCTCTTTGACAGGCCTCTACCCTTCAACCTGTCCAGACCCTACCAGGAGGCCGCGGCAAGGTGACGATCCTCCGAGAGGTAAGAGTAAAAATACAGAATAGGCTAAAAACAGGCACAATGGTGCTTATCATATAAGATCTGCAAAAGATGGCATTGAATCAAATCTTAAACGTACAGTATTGGAGGAAATTCCAGCAGTCAGAGGCGTTAAAATGTAGTGAATGTGTCACTGTGTGATTGTGAACCAGGCCGTTGCTGAAAAAGAGCATTCTACCCTGGATAAATAAAGGAAAAATAAAAAGATTTGTCAATGTCAGTGTAAAACCACATTGTAAAGCACATTGGATAAAGGCGCTATAAAAAAGCATCACAAAATACACACACACACACACACACACACACACACACACACACACACACACACACACACACACACACACACACACACACACACACACACACACACACAATTAGGTCTGTTGCGCCTCTCTGTAAGAGAAGGCCAAACAACCATATCATAAAGTACACAGTGATGAGTGTCATATTTAGCACCCGTAATAAATCTCTAATAGCAGTGTGACAGACCGAAACCAGAGGCTTTAGGGTTGAGGCTGCAGCATTCCTATAGATGTCACCATAATCCAAAAATGATAAGACCACTGCCTCCACAACCGTTTTCCTACAACCTAAGGGGGAACTGAAATGTGTACACAGAGATGATTTTCCAGCGCAGCTTGGAGGCAAGGTTATCAATATGGAATGTTTTTCACTGATCCACACACCAAGGTACTTTCGTAGAATTAAATTGCTGTTCGTTCCGTGAAAAAATGCCACAATTTAAAGATTAGATAAAAGAAATATATAAATGATATGTACTTGTATAAGTATCCATAAATAATATTTACAAAATACTATAAGTCTAAAAAGATGACCAGGAGATATTACCCATAATATATCTCTTTACATGATAAATTGCATTATAGCACTCTATTACGCATTTAGCCCATGACCTAATACATTGCACATGAAACCCTAGACCTATAAGATTTCACATATAGTAATATTGCACAATTTTCGGTTTTAGGTGTATGTATTTTCAAATGTGAATAAATCAGAGATTGATTATTTTGTTCAGCAGTCTGATGGCCGTCAGATAATGGCTCTTATTGAACCTGGCCATGAGACTACGCAGACTCCTGTATCTCCTGCCAGAGAGCACTGGGCAGAAGGGAGAACAGGCTGTGAACAGGGATGAGTGTGTCACCGTCACCGATGATGATGCTGCTAGCTCTGGACTCTCTCAATACCAGACTCAACAGAAGAAGAGATATTGCATTGGCAATTTAAGGGACACAATAACTGCTGTGTCATTATTATCTGTTCTTTGGGGAGACTGCCATGGAGACTGAATTTCCCTTGTGGGATCAATAAAGGTCTATCGATCTATAGTAAAATATTTAAATATGAAAAGTCATACACTGTCGCCATACACTAAATAAAAAATTTAGTGCTAAACTGTGTCATTACAAATTCCAGATACAGTCATAATGTAACGTCGTCAAAAGATATCTGTATATGTATGTACACAATACACAATGGCAATGACAGTGTGTTGTGTATTGTGTAGGAAAACTGTACCTTTGTTGTCAAAGGCCATACTACAGTATGTTACCAACAAAGGCGTATGTCGTCCAAAACACATGATATAATACTGTCATCAAATCATGCAATACATCATCCAAGACAGGTCATGCTATGCTATGTGTTCAAAAAGTCTAAATAAAGTCTCTTATGAAGTAGAGACCTACATGGATATATGCCTTAAATATGCTCTGGGCATCACGACACACAACAGGATATAACCGTTTTAACATTAGAATGTTAGAAGGCATAATTATTGTTCAGTGCCCAAATAGTTTGTAAGCTTACTGCATCTCCTGTATTTCCTACTCATATTCAAACCCAGAGTGGTTGTGACAATCAGACAAGATTATTAAAGGTAGGGTAAGTGATATTTTTTGGTTAAAACAAAAAGTATTTTTTTAAAAGGTTAAAATACTATATTCTGATAGTAATCATTGCTATAGAGTGTTTTTTCAGTAACAGATGTCTCCCTGTCTCTCCAGCTCTTTAATAAACAGAAAATACATTTTTCGGTAGGTGTCAAAATCTCAGCCAATCAGGAGAAAGTACCCATTTTTAAGCTTAATTTGTATAGTTTTCAGTTCAAATTTTGCATGCTCATTTCTTAGTGTCATCACTTCCAATTTCACTTGTTTAATCTGTGTCCTGATTGAGTTCTCTGTCCTGGTTGGATAAAATTGGAAATGAAACTACAAAAAAAAAAAAAAAAACTACAAAATACATTTTCTGTTTTATAAAGAGCTGGAGAGACATGGAGACTCCTTACATGGACAGGACACCCTATAGTAACGAGTACTATCAGAACATATACCCATTTTGCAATTATTTGAAACTTTGCAAATCACTTACACTACCTTTAATTTAATACCATTCACTGGTCAAAGTCTTATTTAATTAAAACCAGGCAAGACATTTAAGATATGCAGAAAAGGAACCTAAAGTATTCACTTTGGAAATCTGTTCCTTTCCTGGAAGTGCTCCGACCCTGAGTGGAGAGCCAGGCAGTCCCATCTGGGTTTGATTCCTGTCCACATTTTGTTAGGCTACTTAGCTGAAAATTGCCATTTCCCATAGACACACAGTTCTAGCACAAAGAGTACACAGTAAAATTTTACATTCCAGATTTGACCTATCGGAGTCAAATTAACACTCCAGATTTGACTGTGTACTGTATGTCCTAACAAGGTAGCGATGGATGTTCGTCGGAGTCAAACACCTCATTAGGCAGATGGGGCCTCTCTGATGGATAGGCTCAAGTTCAAAGACAACAGTGAGAATGTTTAGTGGTTGTCTTTTGGGATCTTTGCCTTAGTGTGGTTTGTGAAGAGCAAGTCCAATATGGTCCACAAGCCATTGTTTTCTCTCATGGGGATCATTGAAGCAGGCAGGTTGACAAAAAACAACAAAAGAAAAACAACCACATCGTCGTATAAGGCACGGCCTGCTGAGTTATTCCTAGGGGAGGGATTGTCACGTAGTGCAGTGTTTCCCAAACTGGGGGTTTGATTAGCTAAATGTGCAACATTGTTTTCTCACTCAACAGTAAACAAACCAACATACGGTATAAGTGTATACAATCTGCACATTTCAAAAGTTACAATTTAACTAGTCCATACCCGGGGATATGCACACTCAAAGTATTTGCAGACTTTGTGTTATGCACTGTGTACATAGCATTTGTATTGCTTAACATCCATAACAAAGTAGTAGTAGCAACTATTAGCACCATTTAGGTGAATGTTTTTTTTGTTTTTGTTTTTTAGGCCCCCAGACCCCCAGCGAATGCTGCATTACCCGGGCGGGGATGTGCGGGGATGTGCGCAGTCAAAGTATTTGCAGACTTTTAATTATGTATGGGCAAGGCGTGTGTTCCAATGGGTCGATGTCTGCTTAGCTACGACAGTCACAACACACACACAAACAAACACACAAACACAGTTCACATCCACTGAAGTTTTTCTCTGCAGCCGTGAGGCAGGTCGTTGACTCGTTGCGGAGTCGAGGACCCCAGCGAATGCTTTGGGGTCCGCGGACCCGGAGTCGCAGACCCCCAGCGAATGCTTTGGGGGTCTGTGGACCCGGAATTGCGGACCCCCAGTGAATGCTTCACAGACCACTTGGGGGTCCGTTGACCCAACGCTCTGCTACATGTCGTCACGGACCCGACGCTCTGCTCCGTTGCGCTGTGCTCCGTTGTATCAATGTCAATGAGTACAACAACACAGCGCTAACGCTGTTAGCAGCGCCAAGAGTTAACAGAGTACATCCCATAGCCTGGGGGAACCGTAACCGTGACAACAGACCCCGCATGGGGTCACCAACATGTCCGTACACGGACAGACGTGTCCGTACACGGTCCGTACACGGACAGACGTGTCCGTACACGGACAGACGTGTCCGTGGCAAGACTTGTCCATGTCCGTGGCAATGTTTTGATTTTGAGAAAGAAATTATGAAAAATATATACATTTATTTAATTATAATGTAAATAAATGTTCACAATCTAATATTTCCTGAATGTGTATGAATTAATTTGGTAAAGTGTCGGGATGACGTATTACATTCTAGTAATTAATTACCCCGCACCAACATCAAAGCACTGAATTGTGTGCCCCCATACCATATGTGCTGGTAACCGGAAGACTCGCCCCAAAACACGCTCACCCCCATTTTTTCGGGGACCAGCGGTTCTTGTATGGTTGTATTTGTTTTACTGAGGATAAGGTTGGAAATACGTTTAGGGTTAGGTATAGTTTTACTGAGGTTACGTTTAGGAACAAGGCTAGGTTTATGAATAGTTTACTGAGGTTAAGTTTAGGAATAAGGCTAAGTTTAGGCATAGTTTACTGAGGGGCGAGCGTTTTGGTAGTCACTGGAGGAAGTGGAGAGAATGATGTCTGACTTAATGTGTGGGAAAGTTAAATGTCAAATGGATATGAAACTAGGACAATTAGCTGACCCCAAGTTCATTATCGCATTACAACTTTTAATGTAGTCAGCACGAGTCACGACTGCTTTGCTCGCTCTTTGTGGTAGAGAGAGAGAGAGAGAGAGAGAGAGAGAGAGAGAGAGAGAGAGAGAGAGAGAGAGAGAGAGAGAGAGAACAGAGAGAGAAATAGACAGAAAAATGGAGAGAGAGAGAAGAGAGGGGGGGGTGGAGAGGGCAAACAGGTAACTTTAGTTTGCATCATTAGCTGTGCATTATTGTTTACAGTCAATGCATTAATTGCTGTTATTTAGCCTACATCATAACATTGACCATGTGGTCCTTAAAACTAATTGCCTATAATAGTTGGTCAAATAGACGGTAATAGGTTGGCACCAAGGAAGAGTGGGCACCTTGGTGTTAAACTGGCAATTTTTTCCAAAATGGAAAAAAAAAAGAGGAAATTATTTTTGTAAATTAAAATATGATTAGAACATGCTTAAACATTCGACAATTAAGGTCTATTTCTAGCCTGGTAAAGCCCCTCCCTCCGGAAATCTCAAATGGAAATGAGATTTCTGGAGGGAGGGGCTTTACCAGGCTAAAAAAATGCTACAAAACCTGTATATCTAGTCATTTTGGGGCATAAAAATAAGTTGAAGGATACTGATAAGGATGTACCGTGCATGTTCACATGGATTTTCTTTTGGACAAAATAGACAATTTTACATGGAGGTGCCCAGATGTCCCTAGTGCCCACCTATCCTGTATCCAAATAGACTATTAGCCTTCCCCATTCTCTGCCTATGGTTTTTGGTTTTGTATGTCCGTGGCAAAAATACAATTTTGAGAAAATGTCCACCACAAGCTGGCATGGTGCTGACCCCTGCCCAAGAGCTAACAGAGTACATCCCATAGCCTGGGGGAACCGTAACCGTGACAACAGACCCTGTGGCCAAAACTCCAGCCTTAGAGTTAAATAGTTTCCCAAAAAAGGCTAATAAACAGCTTGAATTTAGGAAAAGTGAAAAATTGTGTCTGCACATGGTAATCATGTTCATAATCATTGCCCATGTGCAAGTTCAGATCAATTGCTGAACGCACTGAGGAGAAAAACCTGGTCAGACAGAAGGAATGCGGTTTAGACAGAAGGATAGAGGTTTGGAGAATTAAAGACCTTTTTAATACCAAATTGGCCAAATTGTTAAATATTACGTAAGAAAGAGGCAAACATTGTGAAAATAGCCGATCTACAAGCTCACAACGCCTCGCAATGTGAGGCGTTGTGAGCTTGTAGTTCGGCTATTTTGTATGGAACCGAGTCAAACTAAATGTAATCTCTCAAGAACAGATTCTGCTCTGCGTTTGAATCTGTCGGGGGGGTTCGTCATATCGCGTACGCACTGGCCTACAAGTGGGCGTGCCTTCAGATCAGGAAGCAGGCCGCGCTTTACCCAATCAAATGTAGTGGGCGGGATTTACGTCTCTGCCGATCCTTCCCCACTAGAAACAAACCGAAACTCATTTAACAATAGCGTCCTCGGAGCAGACAAAACCACGGAAAGATATTCACATTTTAACTTGCTCTTTCATCATAGAAAGAAGTGGGCTTATAACCAAAACGATCCATGTTCTCTGGGAGAAGTGGTGTTAGTGTTCTGTGTAGAAATATTGTTAGTGGGAATGAAAACATAGTCGCACCACCGGAAGTGAAAGGCTGAAGGCAGACCAAAACCCTGGTTTCCTTGCGCACGTATGCTACGTCGACTTCCTCCCAGAGCCAAGTGAGATAGTAAAAAACAGCAGAGGGCGCTGTTTTTCCTTTTCATTTGGCGATGGGTTCCCAGATTGAACTAAATGTAATGCCTACAATTCCAAGTGCTTGTCAGGGTGGGAGGTCCCCAGTTCAAATATGATTATTTTGGGGGGTCACGGCCTGAAATGTTTGGTAACCCTTGACTAATAGGCTAGCACAGTACATGCACACCTGGGCAATGTTACACAGAAATGTCACTAACCATGCACATCCAAAAGGTCAAATCCCAGATGTTGGACAAAGAACACATTTAAAATAGAACTGTAGAGTCTGCACTCAGCACTCTGCACACTGGATCATGCTCCGAGTGTATTTATTTAATAAAAGGCAATCTGGGAACCCATCGTCAAATAAAAAGGAAAAACGACACACGTTTCGAGCGTCTCCGCTCTTGCTGGCCTGAGGAAAAGTGGAAAGGGGCGGAAAGATTTGATGACACATCTTGCACAAGAGGGCGTACACTTGTACTTTGGGGTCCAATGAAATATTTGTATTGCATTTTTATTGAATATTTATGTCCCGCTCCCATTTATAATACACACCACACCACACCAAAACCAGGAAATAGACCTTTACCTCTACATCGTTTACTCCACCACTCTGGTTGACTCTTTTTAGTTGTTAATCTAGGTAAATAAAATATATTTCTCAACAAATTTCTTAGTTACACCAACACAGTTCTTGCTTATGTGTTCAGTATTATTATACAAATCCCTAGTGTTATTTTGCAGCTCCATGCTGAGCATGTCAGACAGCTGTTCAGGCAAAGAGCTTCACTCGGACAGTCATCTCTCACTGCATGCACTAGCAGTCAGACAGACAGACAACTAAACAACATACATAAACATTCTGCCCGGTGTTGTAGCAGGGACCGGTGATTCACAAGACCTTCTTGTTGCAAGCCTGCTCCTTTAACTACAGCAAAAAGTGGTGTGACAGATGGAACCGGGGTAAGAGAGGGTCGAAAGGAAGTCATATAGACGGGAGAATTTATCCTGTCACTCCCTGCTCCGGTGAGGAAAACACTTGGTGTCTCCTCCACTTCCAAAAAGAAACAACCAGCAAATTAGGAGGCCCTGTCAGGGTCACATCAGTGATTTACTGTACAAGAAAATGAAACCGGCTCTTGTTTCTCTTTCTCCGTTTAACTGTATGGTTTTTACTAGCGTCAAGAAGACACAATAGCTATGCCTACAGCTGCTGCTCTGGAGGACGGAAAAAAACTTTTCCATTTTCCTTTTGAGTTTGCTTTGACGTTTCTCTCAGTGAAAAGAAAAAGCTGTGATCTCATTTTATATACCCATTCAAAGTCATGCCAGGGAAAATGGTTTGGTTTGAATAGAACCACTGTTCTGTTCTGCTCTGTCCTGCTCCACATCGCAACAGGACTGTGTGGATCCAGAGCGAGCTGCTTCTTGTGGCTGTTGGGTAGAGTCCAAAGCTCAGTTAAGCAGCGTTACCCCACCTCCCGTTTCAGTCTGAGTTGCAGACGCATGTCTGCACATCCAGTCTCTTTACAAACACATAATGTAAAGTACATATGTGCCTGTTTCACTGGCTTTTTCTCAGTCTTAACGCGCATGCTCACAAGCACACTCCCTCTGCTCGTGCTCGTGTGTGTTTGACACATTAAGCCAACAGACATTCAGAGTTTCCTCCAGCCCTTTGCTGAGAGGCGCGAGCATCGGGGGCCAGAGCTTCTCTGGGCCTGTGGGCAATGTCAACATCCCATCCAAGTCTGTGGGCCTCAGAAAGCCTTTTGGAATTTTAGGACTAGTGGTGGCGACATGCAACACGGTCCTAAATTCACCTTTTGAAGTCTCTCCACTCGTAAACATTCTAAAGCTCTGAATGACGAAATCATGTGAGGTTCAGCAGAAGGGCAGATACTTTACCCCGTCCTACATTTTCTCCCCCCCTAGCACTACTTCAATACTTCATTTTTCCTATATCCTCAAAGCAATACATGGTCAGCTCCTCAGATACAGTCCTGTAGACCTCATAACTGTCAGCAACAAATGTTTATGTGTGTGTATGTGTGTGAAGTCAAAAGTATAGCCAATGACTCCAACACTTGCAGCTAACATAATAACACATACTGTACAGGCATTGCGCAACAATCTGATCCCCCTCTCAAGTGTTTAACTCTTATCCCTTGGTCCTAATGAAATACACAATGTTGGATACTGTAAGTTGGACATCTCTCTGGCCTAACAAACGTGTCCTTATTCAGGTCTTTTACGCAATATTGCAGTTTAATGGTCATTGTGTGCAAAAATACTTGGCTTTGTGGTGGGAAATTGGGAATGCTATAATGTCGAAGCACCCTGGCACTGAACCTACAGTTCTCATCCTCATCTAACTACTTGCATCGAGTGGTTTGATGTTTTTTTCCCTCTAAGGTTTATTTCAAGTCTCAAAGGTTATTGAGATCCTCCTCAGTACAGAATGCTGATTTAGTGGCTCTTTCACACCAGATGAGGAACACATGTCGAGGACTGTCGATTCCGGATTTACTCTTTCCACTACTCCTCCTTTTTTTGGATAGAAAAGACAAACAGAACAATTCTCTCTTGTGCAGAGTGGCACGCTTGGAACGTACTCATGGCCGTTTCTCAACTCAGAGTAAATAAACGTTGATTTAGGCTGTTACAATTGCTTCCGCAGAAACTTATCAGGCTGCCACACATAAATTGTCCTGTCTCATGAACTAGAACTGGACTAGGCACTATTGGGTTTGATGTGCCACTTAGCTATGGTCAGCTCAGACGGATCCTTTCCAAAGAATAATGAACTTTTATCTTCCCAAGACATGGCTGGCGACATTGTAAACCTTTATGGGCAACTTAGTCTACTGCTACAGGTCTCATCAGAATTCATTACCAGTTGTATACATGGTAGTTTATTTTAAGGCCAGCTTCCAACAATGCAAGCCATCAAATAAAAGCTCTACAAACCTCCCTTAACCCATAATCAGCCTCCTCTTGTTGCATGTCGTTTTCTGTTTGCTGTGTTAGGACAGTCAGATACACATGTGGAACACACTGTGCTGCTCTTTGTGATCTACCGTAAATTTCTGACTATAAGCCGCGACTTTTTTCCCATTTTTCGACCCTGCGGCTTATATAACGGTGCGGCTTATCTATGGATTTTTACAGCTAACGGCCACTAGGGGACCTCCTAAATCTATGGATTTTACACCCGCGGCTTATAGTCCAGTGCGGCTTATATATGTTCCAAACATTCAATTTAGCTGCTGCGGCTTATAGTCAGGTGCGGCTTATAGTGCGAAAATTACGGTACTGTAATGCCATGCTGAACTCAGTTCAAGCTTACTGAGAACCCGTTTTTTATTAACAAATGCCCTTCTACCAACATGGGGTGAGCCAACCATAGATATATATAAAGGCTAGATGGCTCAAGGGGGCGTCGCAAGCGTAGCTCAACCGCGGCCATCTTGCAACAGTCATTCATAACATTATGTCTATGGTGCATGTACTATTGAAATAACCATAGCGTGCTCAATTTTCATCCGATTTTCAAACGGTTTGGTTTGTTGTAAACACCAAATATGTAGTTATGATACTGTATGCTTATAATTATAATCATGGATTTTATATGAAAATAACATTAAGTGTGCAGTATCATAACTACGTCTTACAACAAACCAAACCGTTTGAAAATCGGATGAAAATTGAGCACGCTATGGTTATTTCAATAATACATGGCCATAGACATAATGTTATGAATGACTGTTGCAAGATGGCCGCCATGTGGCAACGTCGTTCTCCATTGGCCAGCAGCGCGGGTGAGTCATCTAGCCTTTATATATATCTATGGAGCCAACACCAGGGATCAAATCTGAGCACCAATGTGTGTGTCTGTGTGTGCGTGCGTGCGTGTGTGCGTGCGTGCGTGCGTGCACAAGCACAAGCACAATGTGAGACACCATTGTTCAGTGCTCTAGACTGGCTTACTGTGACTTCTGTTGGCCGCTGCCACTGCTTTTGGTTGTGAGCCATGCCAGTTCATGGAGTAAATTAGGTCCAGAGTGATTTCAAATAATAAGAGCCAGTTTATTGTAGGATTACTGTAGCAGTCCATGCCAACCACACTGCCTTACTGGTGGCAACCAAAATAATTTCTTAGCCTGGCAGTACCAGCCATAGAATTTATTATAGGCAAGTTTGAACCCTCACACTTTGTTATGTAAGTTACTGTTGACGCAGGGTCAGCTGGCAAGTTGCTGAACAAACATTGCTAAAATGAGAATTTGAGGACATAGGTGTTTGTGTGTGTTGGTGGGGGGGGGGGGGTATCGGTTGCTGACAGAATTGAAAAACAAAATAGATGGCTCTGGGTTGAACCCCTGGAGTGGAGGCCCTTGCGGCATCTCTATGGAGTTTTTGGCATCGACCAATACCCCTTGGAATATAAAATAAGAAGGCAGCCATTTTTGCCAAACCCGGCTGCAGGAATTTTGTGACTAGTGGCCCCAGGAGTCTCCTGAGAGCAGCTGCTGTTTATTTTTAATTAGGTTCGGTCTGCCAGTATGAGGGATAAAATGGCTTAAAGTGCTGCTCAGATGGCGTATGGTGTGGACAGGGCTTTTCAATGAGCAGTCAATTTAGCCCTCCAAGACAAAGTGTTTAGATTTCTACAACCAATGGTTTACCTGAGGACGTCATCCAGCTGGCCTAATGAAAGATAGATGGAAGAACAGATAGCAGTGTATATATAGTACGTATAATGTATGCCATTCTGCACACAGCACAGTACCATATACTGTACAGGTCTCTTTATGTACAGAGTAGTGTCCATGATGTTCAGTGAATGTATTGTGTGGAGACATCAAATCCGTGGCCCTTGTTTCTCTTTCCCTGTTTAACTGTGTGGTTTTTACTAACATCAAGATTACTGTGGGACTACTGCAGTACCCGTTGTCAGAGTACTTAGTGCAGTACCCTTTATCAGAATACTTGGATGCCAGTCTATAACGTCAGTACTAAGACAGCGGCATAAATGTCACATGTAGACACACACAGGCACACTGGCACAGAGATTCCTGGAATTTATAGATAGATAGCGGTGAGTCAGCGACAGATACCTCTATAAATCTTCTGTCCTCTTCAGTCATCTGGACAGGGCCATATGACAAAGAGCCCCAGCCACGTCACACACCAAGTGTCACACCGCCACACCAACGAGCCAGCCAGACGGTCTCCTCTCCATCAGTGAGCCGTTTCCTCTCACATGTCAGAAAGAGAGAGGAGCAAGAAACCAAGAAAAGGATGAATGCAGAGGTGCTAGAGGGACTTTCCATCTCAAGAGTGAAAACCATCTGTGTCTCGTAACTGTCCCCATAGGGAAGAAAACTGAAAATGTAAATCAGGGAGAAGGACAGAGACTGAGACTGAGACTCCATTGATCGGTGGAGGAACATGACAAGGTTTAACCTGGTTTGAAACTCTGTTTTCCCCATGAAATAAATTCTTGTTTTATTAACGGTTGCGGTACATTTTACAAGCTGGAATATTCAAAACTAAATTAAAAACACGATTAGAATCTTCAGCGTTCATGTAAATAAAGACAGATAACTGTGATTCAGGAGAATCCATCTGTGCTGCATTACCGAAATGTGGTTTGATTAGATAAGAACCGTTTATTGTCCATTATATTTACTGTACATTAAATGGATATTTATTTTTGGTATTCTGGGATTCATCTCAATATCAATCAGAGGTTGTGTGTAATAAACATTCTACACTCTCTTACCAACACCTAGGGATCCTTCAAGCACTTACTGTATCTTTCCATAAGCTCTACTGTCCACTGAATTTGATCTGTGGTCAGTAGTATACTGAGTTTGCACTGGACAAAACTTGGGTGTGAATGTGAATTTGAATATGAAGCAGCACATGGCAATATGAATAGAAAATAAATGAATGAATAAAAACATGATTTATGTACAACGTACTTAATTTTGTTATTTTGTATTTGGAAGTGATTTATACCAACGTTATTTGGATCTTTACTAGTGTTATATGGATTCTCAGTGTTCATGGGAATCTAGTGTGCATTTCTGATTTGTGAGAGGAAACTCATGCATTCTGGCATTCTTCCAAACAGCAAAAACGGTTGTTTGTCTCAGACTTGTCACGCTACGGTACAGTATGTCATGCGCATACAGTATACAGTATACATGTGCACACAAAAGCATGCACGCACGCACACAAACAAACCCAGATCAAATCTTTCCTATTAGCCCTGCAGCAGCACAACTGCAACAACTTCCTGCTTATCAGACACATCGGTCAGAATCAGTGAAGAAGCAAAAATAATACCAGCCATTGAGCTAAAACACCCACAATTCTCCATGAGACCTGAGTTGACCGAGTAGCTAAACCGGTGAAGAATTTGGAACAACAGTTTAAAAAGCATTTAGTTCAAAGGCCGTCCACACCAGAGTGCAGATGCTTTAGCTGGGAGCTTTTTGTAATCTTGTGATCCACTTCAGTAAACGCTCACCTTGAGTTTTATGGTAACTCAAGCAAATGTTCTTTGACTTTCATTCTCTTTTCTCACCTCTTCCCCTAAATAGTGTCGGACATTCACCTGTGGTTATAACCTTCAGAATGGTTCACGCTCGCTTTGCTCCCTGATTGCACACTGTATACACGTGGTACAGTATGTAAAAGCTATCTCTATTGCATTGTCACTGTCTCATTGTATGCAATGTGAGATCAATACCGACATGCCCTTGTGCAGTCCCTGACCTGGTCTGGTGTGAAACAATAAGGATCACAGTAAAATCCAGTGTGTTGCGGGTTGATTTTTACACTCCCAGAGATCAATCAACACTCGTGATTTTCCTGTGCATGTCATTCGTTCTTTCAGTATCACAGGTGCTTTCACTCTGAATGTATAGTTGACAGCTCAGGGCCACTTTGACCAGATCGCCGGCTGTTAGTTTCGACCACCCACCTTCTGTTCTCACGTCCTCCCCGGGGGTCCCACAGTGGTGCAGTTTGTCACCCAATTAAACTGCACATACACATACATTTACACATGCATGCACGCCCGCCAGCCCGCGCACACACACACACACAGAGAAACGAATGCACAACACTGACTATTTTACATAAGCAGACATCTGCACGTTTAAAAATACACATGGGCAATACAGTACACATATCCCAAAAGGTATACTATAGATATAGATACATTCAAAGGAAAAAATTCACACACTTTCCTTAACCCTTTTACAGTAAATGAATGCAACCGTAAGATGGCAGGCAATCTATTTTGTGGCTCATGGTAAGAGCAACATCAGCTAAGCTCTCAAGTGTGTTGTGGGACCATCATTTTAAAACAAATGATCATTACTCTCCCAACAAGGTCATATTTTGCTGTGATGTGGGCTGAGAGGTCACATTCTATTTTCAAACAACGGCTTAAATTGTCACACAACTGCACAACAATTGTTCCAAATAGAAAATATCTGAATGATTCAGCGTGTTCTTTAGCGATTAGCACCGTGGTTGAGTGAAATGTTCCATGGCGTCACTGAAACCGAAACCGAAGTTACTCTACAGGTGCAAACTATAAAACAGAAAATCTCTTCGAGCCTCATGAAATAGAGCTCCTACAGTAGAGCTCAGACAATATCTATCCAATAATAACACAGACCCATGCCATGGAGGATCTCCTTTCTACTTTACATGCATTTGGCTGCTGCCGTTATTTTTCATAATCCCCCTTCCTAGTCTTTTTCTTCCGAATGGAAAAAAATTAAGGAGAATAAGCGAGATCCAAGAGGGTTCAGCTGTAGCTGGCTACTGGTGTCGTGCAGCAGGGATTAACTCTCAGATATCCCTTGAACTGAAAATAACCAGGTTTGCAAGCTGGCAAAATTGAAGCCTCTGTGTGCTGCACTGATGGTCGGAGAGGCCTAGGTCATAAAACACGTCCACTGTCAGCTCAGAGATGAAGAGACTATGCAGAGGATCAGGCAAATGGCGGCTGTGACATTATATGAATGTGAGACCTTTGAATACCATGGTATGGAATCCTAGGAACATAATTTGGCACCCGGTCTGCACACAAACCTCTGACCTCTATGTTTACTCAAGACCATGGAGACAAAATGTTCCCAACACGACCACTTCCTTTTTCTTTTCCCCACAACAATTTGAGTCTCTTTTCATCCCTTTTCAGACTCTAGGCAGGACATTTAGGAAGGATGTTTGTTGAATTGTCCAAATAAAAGTTATGATCCTGGTATCAAATATCTGTGACTGGTGTAATAGAAGAAATATGGCGTCTAATAGCGGAGTGGCTGTAGTTCTTGGATGTCATGTAGCCTGGCCAGTCTATGACGTCACTCATCTGATGATGTCATCACTATGAAGTCAGTATTAAAAAATGAATAAATAAAAAACTAGAAAATGTGCTCCTCGGAGCACAAGTCTCCGCCAGCAGACTATAGCAATTATATTATCATAGCAATAACTAATGAGATACAGTAGAGTAAAAGATATATACTGTAGTTAAATAAAAAGGTGTATGTTAAAGAAATATTTATTAAAAAAAAAATGATTTAAAAATCATATTTTGTCTTCTAATGTTTAAAAATATGTTTTGAACAGTTTCAGCAGTTGATTGGTGTGTTTGATCAGCTTTGGCCTTCTGCGCCTTTGTTTGACCAATGTTAGGTGTTCTCAGAGGGACACACACACGCACGGACGGGTGATTTGGACTAGAAGATACTGTTCCAATCAAGACTGATTGATCCTGTCTTACCTCGCTTCAAAAACGTAAACGGTTTTTTGAAGTGACACACCTATTTATAGAATTGTATTTCGTCATGCATTCCTCTAGCCAATCAAAGGCATTGGTGTCAACATATTAATACGTATTAAGATTTCGGTCTTGTTGTGGGATCAATTCAACTCTAGTCCTCTTCTGTGTTACTGTTGTAGATGAGTATGCTTTCTTAGCTTTGGCCTTCTGCGCCTTTGCTTGACCAATGTCAGGTGTTCTCAAAGGGACACACACACGCACGGACGGGTGATTTGGACTAGAAGATACTGTTCCAATCAAGACTGATTGATCCTGTCTTACCTCGCTTCAAAAACGTAAACGGCTTTTTGAAGTGACACACCTTTTTATTATAGGATTGTATTTCGTCATGCGTCCCTCTAGCCAATCAGAGACATTGATGTCAACATATTGACACGTATTAAGAGTTCGGCTTTGTTGTGGGATCATTTCAACTCTAGTCCTCTTCTACGTTACAATTGTAGATGAGTATGCTTTCTTAGCTTTGGCCTTCTGCGCCTTTGCTTGACCAATGTTAGGTGTTCTCAGAGGGAAACACACACGCACAGACGGGTGACTTGGACTTACTGAAGGTACTGTTCCAATCAAGTCTGATTGATCCTGTTTTACCTCACTTCAAAAAGTAGGAGCTTTTTGAAGTGACACACCTATTTATAGAATTTTATTTCGTCACGCGTCCCTCTAGCCAATCAGAGGCATTGGTGTCAACAAATTGACACGTGTCACGTGGAGCTTGCCCAATGTTAGCTTGGCTAACAATGTTTGCTCACACAAAGCGAAAACATATTCTCCACCTTCGGCGGAGACAATAAAAAAGCTCATTAGCAGGACAGAGCCAACATCTGTGGATGCCAGTTTAACAATAGTCATTAACAAATCAATGTCAACGCCAGAAAACTGTCAGATAACAGATGAACTAATAAAGCCGTCTTCCCTAATAAATCTGTTCCCAATTTCCTTCAAGCATGCTCTTATTCACATTCACCCAAAAAGAGACATTCCATGTGCTCAGCTCACAACAACGTTCAACCCAAAGGGCTAAATGTTGCTTGATGTCAAGAGTGCTTTAATACTCAAGGGTTTCATGCAACATCAAACACCTCAGAAGGGATCTTCCTCAAAGAGCGCTGCTTGTCCACATGGGTATCCAAGATGTTGTGACCCAGGCCCAGCTGCTGACCATTAGACTCAGCTGCTCTTTGTCCTTGGGCAACCTCTCAGTATCACCATCACCACCGGATATGTGGTCCCTGAGTCAGAGTTATGGACTCACGACTTGAATGACCATTTTGGTGACTTCAGACTTGTAAAAACAAAAATGACGTGAGACTTGCATGCATGTCTATGACATGGACTTTAGGTGGATGACTAAACAGATTTGTTTAGCTGCACATACAACTATAATAATGGGTAATGGCCCATATACATTTAGGTGGGTGGAAAACGCAAATGCTCTGCTCTAATTAAAGATATCATCATGTCTCTCAAGTTTCAATCCTAAGATCAGGACCTTGCCTTTTACAGAAAAAACATAACCTGAAATGTTACATTTATGTATTGTATGAGGAATTGATTGTGGGTATGAAATAAAAAATGTTGTTAAAACATGCTAGCGTTCGTCCTAGGATATGAGGCAGAACCTGACCCAGTAATGTCAGTGTTGGGGGTTCCGTGAGATAACAGTCCTCTCAGAGGACGGAACTATGGCAAGATTTGTGACCCTCTTGGCACGTAGACTAATTCTATTGAACTGTAAACCGGTCAATGATGTTATGCAACACCTTAAATTGTAAAAACGTAAGATTTACATTACGGGGTTCCATTGAAAAATTCTTTAAAACTTGGCAGCCCTTCATTGACTATGTAGAGGCCAGGCGATGAATGTCCTCTGGTTTATTGTGGTTTTAATCTTTCAGCCACCAAAAAAAAACTAAAACAAAACAAAACAACAAAACAGCCTTTGTGTGTTGGTTTTATTTCTGTATTTTTTGTATTCTTATGTTTTAAAAATATGTATATTTAAATGTTTGTATTGTCTGTCTAATGATGTATTGTAAGGGTGAAGGTTGGGGTGTGGGATTGTGTGGTGTACACATATTTACAATAATTTGTCATTTATAATCATACATATTTTTTTCATCTGGACACCACAGTGATGTCATTGATTTCTGATATTATGTGTGCCTCTATTTTATTTAATGTCTATTAAAATTGTAGCATTAAGACTTGACACCTGAAATGTGAGACTTCACCTGAACATGGTGACTTGGCACTTTACTTGATACTTGCCCTTACGACTCGAAATGTAAGACTTGGGAGTTATACTTATGACTTGCATAACAGTGACTTCGTAACAACTCTGCCTTGAGATGTGTTGGTCACTCCACAGGGCAGCTCCATGTCCACTTACTCACACACAGACCCATGCACACGCACACGCACACAGGCACTGCATGGGTCCTGTGTAGCAGCTATTAGATCTCACATCTCTCACCAGAATAGTCAAGAGCTTGGCTGCTGGGACAGCTCCGACAGGGGGATCAGGAAACAGGGCGCGCTCTGAGTGCCTGCCATTCTCTGGCCCCCAACTAATGTGTTGCCATCAGATAGCAACTAGAGTAGAAGTCCTGTTGCCGAGCAGATAAACAGTAGTTCAACGTGAGAGTGCCCGTTGGGGGCTGCGTGTGTGAGTATAAACACTAAACAGAGGCTGGCCTCGCACTCTTTGATGGCTGTGATGTGCACATACTGTATCTGTTGCCACGGTGGTTTCTCTGCTGAGTGTCAATTTATGGTGTGACCCTGACCACTGCACTGACCTTATGTTGACCCAAACGCCTTGTTAAAAGTGGTGGGGCAGGCGGCACACTTTCCATAGCATACATCGTTCCATGAGGCCAGGAAGACCAAACTGTGTAAACTGTAAAATCCTTCAGGTTATTTAACTCTGGAGGTGTACAAATATTTGGTTACAAAGGTTACACTCCGAGATAAATTAACTTTATACCATGAACCAATAGCACAAAGTCATCCGTCCTCACCCAGGCAGCGAGTAACCCAAGAATAGGGTTAAGTTGGCAACTGCTCCAACACACCTATCAGCACGCTTCCAGGATCTGACTGAGAAGATAATACACCCATCAATCAAAGTGACGTGAACGCGGGGCGCTACCACGCCAGCAATTTCAGAGCAGTCTGATTGACAGCCACCATTATTCTCATCCACGTCTATCAGAGACTCATCAGTTACAGACCTTCCGGTCCCCTATTCTTCATTTCACTCTTCATTCTTTGTGAATTAATTCAGTGGATTGGCCCCAGCCAGCCTGCCATTGCTCACTGCCCCGCCGACACCTTCCTAAAAATAGTGCCCACTAAACCCTACAAGTCCCATCTGGGAACTACACACAAGGAGGCCTTTTCAAGCAGATCAACTGGGTCAAGCACGAAGGCAAGAACATGAATTTTTAAAAAGGAAATAAAGAACTGCAGAAACGCTGTCAGATTTTATGAGGGCACTTGGACTTGCATCTGAGAAATCTCTTTGTCAGGCTTGAGCATGGATGTAGGGCTTGAGTGGGAGGGATATGGTCCAAGGAAATTTGATATGACACCTCAATGCTACAGTAGTGCCCCCTCCTGGAGTGGATGAGTACAGCTCCTAAAAGGTTTTATAGAGGCTATTCTAATAAGGGCAGCTGAGACGCCCACATGTTAAACCAGTGAGATCAGGTTAATCATGTTCGTATGAGCACATGGAGAGGCAAATCTTTCCATTTGATACTATAAAGGGTAAAGTTCTATTAGTCTTCAAAATCTTGGTTGTGTAAAGTTTGAGGTTAACAAAAAAAATGTCACAGTAATCAAATTTCACAGTAATAAAATGCAATGCAGCATATAAAGAGGAAAATGACATGGGTGCATTAAGTCTAATTTATGCTCTTATGTACAACGCATCTGCGACGTGCTGTGAGCTTGTAGGTCTGCTATTTTTAGTGCGCGACAGCATCGTACAGCGAAGTATAAATGAGGATATACAGGTAGTAAGTCATACGGTTCCATAACCGTCCAGTAGGTTCCGTCATATATCATATAGTCACACCGCATGACAACTTAATCAAATGAGTTACACACCATCACTAAAGCATGCTTTTGCTTTAGGGAGAAGGCGTACATAAACTGTTTGTAATGGACTGCAGCTGGCTTGAAGAACTGACAAGCAAGCTGCTTCATGCAAGTGCCAGAAACACCCCCCCCCCCTCCTTCCACCAATTGGCCACCAGAATGAATGTGGCGACAGTTTATGTGGGTAGATAGTTCAGCACGGACCTCCTGCTGGGTTTTTGGAAAAGGAGACCCAATCAGGAAAGGACAGCTGAGGGCAGGTCTTTTGCCTCTATAGTATCTTCAGAATGTTGGGCCCCTCTGGAACCATTGCTAAATCGGTTTTCTGGTGGTTAGGTTGCCCTCCGTCTCTAATGCAGCAGCCGATGGGATAGACAATCTAAATACCTTTGGCCGAGCCCAAAAGCCTCGTGGGTAAACACGACGGAGTCAATGTTCAATCCCATTTCCCAACTGTCCTACTTTGTCAAATGAGTCACACTCCAAGTTCAATTTCTCTGTTTTATGAATGACCGGAGACTGAGAATCACAGTGAGTTCAACAAAAACATCCTATTCTGAACACATGTGACTCTCTCTCTCCATTCCCAGCGACCACCATCCTCAAATCGATTGACGACAAACAGATGAGACCACAGATTAATTGGACAGCTTTGTCTTTAATCAGACTCAAGATACTCCCGTTGACCCTTAAACACACATCAAAATATTTATAGCATATACACGCGCCAGCATTTTCAAATACATAATGAGTCTGTGGAATTTCGATGCAAGTGACAGCAAACTGAATCATGCTTGCACAGGTTTAGGGAAAAAAAACAACTGCATAAGGTAGTGGGGGAGAAACCCCCCTAGTTTACATTCTATTTCCAACATTAACACATGATGACTGGATCTGTTTGGTGGGCAGTGTCTCAGGAGATAAGAGCAGTTGTCTGGGAATCAGAAGGTTCTCAGTTCTATCACCACTCCTCCTTGCATCATCTCAAAGGGTCCTTGGAGATGATGCAGGTTGGTGCCTTGTATGGCTGCCTCTGCCGTCGGTGTGTGTATGTGTGTGTGAACGGGGGAATGCATACATTGTCATGCGCTTTGGAAAAAGTCGCAATATAAATGGAAACCACTTATCTCCCACTTGATCGTAGTTTTAATCCGAGTTAGGGAATTGTTTTCTTTCTTTTTTCCCCTCATTTATCATGACATCCACAATCAATCACGATTGAAGAAGGGATGAGTTTCAACAAATGAAGCGAGCACACACAGTAGCAATCCACTGGAACTTCAATTTCATCGGTCAAATGTTTGAGATTTTAAATGGTGCACATGGTACAAAAAAAAAACAGGTAGCTTTACACAGACCAGGTTGCAACAGATATGTATTACCTGGACTTGGAAAAAGGCCATCTCAGAGCAGAGTTGCCTCAATGTCGACTCCCTTTCATATCAGCTCTATTCCACAGACCCCCTCCCTCGTTTGTCAAACACACAGGTTTCATTTACATTATTCACATAGAACACTGTACCCAGTCGTTACATTTCTCTTCAAGTTAAATAACTAAATGTAAGAACAGTAGAAGAGCCCACTCAATTCTTTTTTTTCAGCTTCGTCATAATAACAGTTACAGTAACTGTCCAATAGTGTACTCGTGTCCTCTTCCATTCAGCTGTACTGGGTTTGTACAAAGGATGGTAGTGTGGCGTCTTAAGGTGCATGGAACTGCTGCCATGATAATCTTCACGCACAGTATGTTATCACTGTTATGCCGTGCACATGGCAGGTGTCAATGTCTTTCGTCCTGTTTTGTGTTTTGCTTGCCTATTGTTGCTGATTGCAGAGTTGCTTCTTCTTTTGCAGTTTATTTTTTTCAGCCCCTTTTTTGGGGGTGGTGAAAGTTCTAGAAAGCAGTCAGTGATAGTTTGGCACAGGTCACACAGGGGCTGTGGGTGTTGGTCTCCCCCAATGCGAGCATCGGCTGTACCTGGGATGGTCGTGGAGATGGGGGGGGGGTGATGCTCATCGTCCTCACTGGAATGGCCTGGAACATCTCACAGGACCTCTAGGGAAGAAACATGGCGCACGGTAGGGGTTAGGGGTCAGGCATTTCTTGTCGACACTCAACATCAGCCACCACGTAACAAAAACACAGACAAAATGCTGTCTGGTCATATTGGAGGCCACCCTTGTTGACCTGAGTAATGTCATAGCCTCGTAAACCTCTGACCCAGTGACAATACTAAGTTCCAAAGGTCTTTGGCACGTTGCCACGGGCAGGAACCCATAAACCTTCACTTGTTTGTGTAAGGAAAACAAAACGCTGCCTTATCAGACAACAGGCACTCGTAGGGAAAAATCCCTACGAGGATTCGTACCAGGATTACAAAGCTACAGTGACAAATAATCCAACATGGTGAATCGGCAGGTGATTGATGATGCAGCACCCGAATTTAGACTGACAGCAACACATGTTAGCCAGTCTACGGGGTGAGGGCAGGGGGGTTCAGTGTCGTTATACGTATCAACATTCGTATTAGCCCTGACGGTATGCTTCAAAATAACATCCACCATCTCGCCTTATCGTCAGCAAATCAGATCATTCAAGTCGGTTTCAAGATAAAACCATGATCACGTGCCAAGAGTGTGAAGTTTTCCAGACATAGTTACTATGATGGCATATGATCCGCTGGAATGTTCATGTTTTCAGTGACTGAGGCAAGGTGGAGAGGAGCGAAACTACATTTGTGATGTTTGTTTTGTGTGATTTTAGCTGAGACAACGGCGGAGGTTCTGACATGGCAGGGCCATCCCCAGTTTGCTTTAGATATTATTTATGACCAGTGACCTGTCTGCAGGCTGGCAGATGAGGGCTGAACCCTGGCAATAAGAGAGAGAACGGGTGAGACGGGTAGCGCTGCTGATGTCATGGCAAGGGTGGCAAGGAGGGGCGGGTTGTGTGGGCTGCATAACTGTGACGGAGTCCTGTTTCTATCCACCGGCAGACCAACACCTGTGGATATGGGCCTCCTCCTCACCGCCTTGGCTTCCACCATTCGAGGAATTTGACACTGGGCGCGGGGCCCACGTCAGCGGGGCCGCTGAGTAAAAGCTGTCATCGGTGTCAAAAGATACCGACTACCCCCTTCTCTCCTCTCCATTCCTTCCTGGCACTTTTTTCCTACCATGTTTCCTGCCATCTTTGCTCTATAGTCCCTCTGGGAGTGACAGATCAGTTCTCTCACTTCATTCCCCAGCCTCGCATGTCTCTCTCCCCAGGGGGGTACTCCCGTACACAAGTGATAACCGGCACCCGAGACGGGAATTACACCCCACAGTTGAGCTTGGCAGGGTTTCTATTTGGATTAACCAATGGCGCCTCACCCTGCGATTTTTATATAGCGCAAACAAACCGTGCTGCTAGCCTGCTAATATGAAAAGTCAAATGATAAACCAGATGGGCTCATTACTCTCGTTGTAAATGAACCAAGGCTGTGCTGCGAAAAGGGTCAATAAATTACTGGTTTTCTTCTGCTGGAAGACCAATTGGTTCAATACAGCAGTGGTTTTCAAACTTTTTGTGCCCAATACAAGGCACACCAATGGGCAACTACAAACTCACAATGTGTTTATAGAGTGGCTATTTTTGGACATTACCTAAAAATATGAATTTCAATTGAAAAAGTTCCTCAATAATGAATGACATGCCTAAAATAGGGACACCAGGTTGAGAAGTGGTTCAAATATATAGAATTTGTCTCTGTAATGGGAAACAAAGTACTGATTGTTATTGTAATTTAATATTATGAATAATTTACTATAACAATGTGTGGTTGTCACAAAATCCCACAGTACTCCAAGACTTGTCTCATATACTGCAATACAGTATACAGTCACAAGCCATATTATAGCTGGAGTTGAGGTGAGACTCAGATGACACACAGAAGTTATTTTTGTTTTTGTTAAGCCTCTTTCACACATGCACTGTATTATGGAAGTTTCCCAGACTTTATACAGTGTGGCTGTATGCATGAAAACAAGTGTCCAACTCAGTCTAGGACCCGACATGCAACAGAATTTATGTTGCCAGCTCCCTTGAGTTAAGTCGGGGTAATGCCCGATTGCGCCCAAAACGGTTCAATGTGTGAATGGACGCGGTGATTGTCCGATGAATTTACATTTAGCGAGTGGACGTGTTGATGTCGCTTCTATTGTTGACGAGTGAGGAGTCTCCCCTCCTCCCGAGGCGTTTGGAGAGAGAGGCATAACTGAAAACCAGTTTAATCATTCCGATTTTTATTAGTGTTTGAGTTGGAAATATTCGCAAATCGAACATAAATGTCACTTTACTACTGCAGTAATTATAGACAACGAACTACACCTGACGGTTCCCTGCACAGTGCGCCTGTACAGACCAACGTTCTCTGAGTTGAGTTGAGACTCTCCAGACTTTCCAGCTAGTTTTGATGAAATGTCTACATTAGGCCTACTATGGTAGGAAAGAGGTCTTGTTTGTGTTTTGCATGGGTACATCAATGGGAGACCGAATGTCGAGAAATTCAATGTATCGGTCATGTTCTGTGGAAGGAAATAAAAATCTCCCTCATTTTCCAGAGTAATCATATTACAAAGTGGCTTTACTCCTATGTACCTGCAACGTGCTGAGGCTTCATCGGACCTGCTTTTTTCATGAAAGGCTCCTCATTTTCGAAAGCGAGAATTGGCTCGGCGGGCATATCACTCTCCGACTTGTCCCGCCCTCCATTGGTGCTGTTGCCGTGATTAGTTAGCTGGATGATCTCTTCGAAGTGACTGCCATCTCCCTTGGTGGAAAGGCCGTTCTCATGTCTGGCAGGCTGGATGCCATTAACCAGAGGTACGGAAGGGCTGTGGAGGGGAGGTGCAGGGTAGGATGTGGTCAAGACAGGTCTGAAGATCAGTCGTATTACTGTGAATCATACCGCTAAGATCCCATTTAAGAGACTCTTTTCTAAATCCACCCTCAGAAGCTTAAAATTCTGGGTAAACACTTTGCAACAAACAAATAAAGTCTAGTGGTAACAATTGTTTATAACCGGCCTGAGCCTTCTGGCTCCTGTGTTTGACTATGAGGTTTGAAAGCATGTAGTTTTCCTTCAGCCTTGATTAGAAGGCGACGCTTTTTATAGCATACAGGATTTATACTGTTCATGGTGGTCTTGCATCAGCACAAGCATAGTGTACGAACTAAAACGGAAAAAGCTTTATACTGTACCTTTCTATCTCACCACTCTGTCCATTTTCCATCTTGTTGTCGGACGCGCTGACCTCTGTCTGTGGCTGATAGTCAGCAGATGCTTGAGGAAACGAGGTGAAACAGATGTTAATCAGGTATGAAACTCTACTGTTCCCCACCGCAATATCCACTGGTGTCATTTCGAGCAATGGTTATTGCTTTTCAACCTGAGGGATATTGTGTTTGACTGATGGAACCCTTGCTTTGTGTGGTCAATGCAAATGTGAAACGGGTGAAAAAAAAAACAGATTTAGAGCATGTCATCCAACCTTTTTTTGCTTGTAATCCTTTCTATATGTTGCTCGTTTGTAACTTTCTGAGGTAATATGTTTTAAAAACTCTAGAGAACGATTGTTCACAATTTGGTTTTCTTTTATAATCATGCAAAATGCTGATTATAAACTACATTAAGCTAATGAACACAGGAATAAGCACCCTCCCGCCTACCCGTTCCTCTCATTGCTGCACCATCACCCACAAAGTATGACTCACACCACCACCGCCAAGCAGCGTGGGATTTAAAACAATGCCCACCCTAGAGCTGAGTCAGGATGAAGTGCAACATACAGAGGCGGGGATGCTGAACTCAGTTTTCCTATATGGGGCATCCTTCCTCTGTGGTTAAACTACCCCCTGCCCCCGCCTCAACCCAACAAGGGCTGGGGACGTGGCTGTGGATGAGACTGCTCTCCTCTTCCCCTGATTGGAAAGGAGGCACGCCTGCCAATTGCCTCTGGCCTCTGCGACCACATCAGTGGCGGGGCTAATGGCTTCCACCATGCTTGGGGAGCACGCCACAAACACCCACATATCTCTCTGACCACACAGATCCATATGGTTCCCCTTCGTCTCTCATCAACATGAGATGGAAGCTGGGCCGGGGAGTTTACATGATATCTCCTTGTTTAGGGGAGTGGAATATATTTATTTCATAATTGGAGGTGATGGGGGTGCGGGTTTAGAAATGGATAATATGTGGGTAGTGAGTGATATTGGGCAGGCAAGTTATCTGGAGTCACGCATATTTCTATTTCACAATGGCTCGTGCATTGGAGGCTCTCCCGCTGTGATTTGGCACAAGCAGAGTCTTCCTCTGCAGTCTCAGGGCCTGAATAACAAACAAGGGTCCTATTGTTGTTGAGAGGAACCCCTCAAACTACAGCTGTAAGTGATATGAGGCAGAGATATAATCTAATAGCCAGCTTTATTGAAAACATTCTAATGTGAATCCGACTCAGATGGCCTGGCTCAAACAACAAACGCACACCAAATACGTGTTGTTGTTTTTCTGTTAACCACATTATTCCTGGTATCCCTACTGGGCATGTCATTGTAGGCAATGTTTTTGTTTTATTTTTTAAGTGTCCGGGTGGCACAGGGGTAAAGTTTCTGCCAACCACCATGGAGTCTGGGTTAAGAATCCTCGCCGTATTCACGGGTGGGGAGGGTGATCTCTGTTGCTGCATTAGCGACTGTTCAGCAGAGCGGAACTGAGAGGGACAGCGTGTTCCTCCCAGTTAAACTTTTTATTGCATTTATTTTGGCTTATTCTTTCATTCTATTCCCTTAACTATTTTTAAACGTATTCAAACAACTTTTTCACAATTCATTTGCTTTGCACTTTGCCTTAATGCTTTGTGTAAAGCACATTTAACTGTATTGTTGAAATGTGCTAAACAAATACACAAATAGACTGCTACTGGAACAATTAAGATACACAGTGTCCACAAATCTATCCAACCCCACAAATCTACCCCCCACAAAGCTAATTGAAACGGTCTGTGTTATTAAAATACAATCTGATAAACAACTGGTAACAAAGAATAGCAGTTGTTTTAGATCCCTGCCCTGATATCACAATAACAAGGGATCAATACTTCACTATTTCTACAAGATGGTAGAGCTTGTAGATCAGCTATTTTTGGCAATCTTTTGTGAAAAACTGTCCGTAGAGAAGGAGACGAGATGGCGTGAGATTGTGAGGTTCGCCACTATTACTACAACACAGAGTGACGTCACGTTCTCTTTCTTGATAATGACATGCACAAAATAGGGACGCCAGGTTTAAAGTGGTTAAGCCTCTAATCACCAAAAAGGATTGACTGAGATGAATTGGACGGAGGGAGCAGCAAGTTCACTGTAATGCATCAGGTGATGACGGATGCAGTCCAGACTGATTCTCTGCTTACCTTTGCTGCTCTCTGCCTCTTTGCCATTGACCTGGGTGGGTGTGGAGGATTTGGTCTCTTTCTGTGGAGAGAAATAGAGTTTATTCTTAACATAATATAAAGTCACGGTCCAATGTTTCGGTTAAAACAGAACAGTAAGTGTACCTTGTCTCCTTCTGTTTTGCGTGTCCTCTTCATGATCTCTTCAAGGCGCTGGGGAACAGAGGGAAACAAAAAGGTCAGAGAACCAAAAGGCCTGGTTTTCACTCTTTAAACCTGCTTGTGAACTGAGGAGGATCACATACAAGGTCTATCTATCAATAAAACCTAGCCCTCATCAGCTCTCAAGTATGCCAAACCCAGCCAGCAAAATGCCTGAATACACCAGGAATCGTTTCAAATTTTGCCCTACAAGGCAACAGAGACCAGAATGGGGAATAGAGCTGAATGAATACAGAATACACAATGTTTGCTGTTAGAGAGTTGTTAAAGAACTGATTCACGATAGATTCATAAGGCAAGACCAGCTCACACACTGAGAAGCTTACACCTTCTGTGCTGGTTTTCACAGAAGACTTCACTATACTGTTAGAAATGGAGGCCTCAAGGCACATTGTTCATCAATTCTTGTCATCCCTGAACAAATGGAGTTTTTGTATACGTTCTTTAGTAGTAGTGTAGTTTGAGACCGGCTTTAAGCTTCAAGTGGATGCACACAGCCTCGCAGAGGTACTGTTGTCCCAAGGCAGACAGCACTGTCAGTAATTGTTAAGCAACACAGCACTTGTGCTTGCTGCTGGAACAATGAATTTAGGACGGTCAAAAGGTTAACTGTAGAATTACTTCGTAGCTCACATTGTCAAAACCGACAGAAGTGCATGCACTGTATTATTTTGGTGAACGTATACCGAGCTTGGTTTCTTTCTCTTAAAGTCAATTCTCTGAATGGCTTTTTGGATGCACAGTTTAGCAAAAATCGAGGCAACCTTATTCTGAGGACACAAAGCTAGCACAAGATAGGGAAACTCACGTCAATAGCAGCTGTCCATCATAAATGTGAAGTGTTTATAAGAGCCAGTATGGCGTATCCATGAAAAGAAAATGAAAAACTCACTTTGGTATTTAACTTGGCTGAACATTTCCCATCATATTATGCGACTGAAAAGTTTTATATCAATTGGTCTGTCCACAGGCCGTCAGGCCCCCAGAGTTTTTAAGCCACCAATGCATATCTATTTCTTCATCGTTCAACACATATTTTTGTGCTCTTAGATTACTACTTGTTAAAGTTCTTCAACCAATGGAATAAATGGAGCCAATGCAGGTACATAGAGAGGAGTGGTGCACTGGGCCTAAGCTGGAGCCTTTGGGGTAGAGGACACACTGTTCTAGCAGGCTGATTCCAGTGCAGAGCCAGGCTTTGGCCAGCTGAGCCAGGCCTGGCAAGCCTAGATAAGAGCCTTTCACACATGGAGAGAAGATGAGGGGAGGGAAAGAAAGGCTTCAAGCTTGGTGTACAATGGCACAGTTTTACTGTGGGGGGTACGCTTACTGCAGATAGCAAGTCACCAGTCACATAATTAAGCTTAAGTGCACACGCACACACATAAAGACATCTGCACACACACACACTTGGCTCAGCTACGGCTCCATCATTATGGTTTATATATAGTCCGACCTCCCTACACACACACAGGCTGTAAGCCCTATTTAATCATAACACACAGACGGCCTATTTGGGACAGGCTAAGCCAAAAACATCATTCATCTTGGCTGCAAGGACCAAACTTGCTTTAATAACAGTGGCAAGTTGAAAGGCAGCTAATAGAGTAATAGATGTTTCTGATTACTATGTCTGAAGTGAGTGAAAGGGAGAGACGCTCACTGCTTGGATTGATCCAATTGAATTCATTTGTTACTCAGAGATGTGTGTCTCTGGATCATTAGACGCCGAGTTGGAGGCAGTTCAATTAATTCAGGAAGCAGTTTCTTAAAAATTCAATAACAGGAAAGTCTCATAAAAAGTTGCTTTTATCCTATCTAAGAAATGATTAAGTGTCTGTCCATAGTTGAGTGGTTAAGACTTTTTTCCACCAGACTCCCATGAAACGTTCTCCTTCCTGTGGCTCGCTTCACTTCACCATGTTTCATAAACCGTCTAAATAGAATGAAAATATACAAAGAGGGGAGTCGACCGCCCACTCTCTTTTGTATATGTAAGAGATATACTGTATACTGTAAATAAACACCTGAGAATGAAGTGAGAATGGACGCTCTACAAATGTTATGTTAAGGATGAATCGAGCCCAGCCCTAGCTGGAAGAGCAGTGGATGCGGGGCAGATGAAGAGTCCTACCTTCTTCCTCTCCAGTCTTTCCTGCTCCTCCTTCTGAAAATGTTTCTCTCTCTCCAGACGCTGCTTCTCTGCTTCCTCCCGGGCTTTAGCCTCAGCCTCCTCTTTCTGCAACACACACACGCACACAGGCGGTTATCCAACAACTTTTTTTAATGTCACGCGAAAAAAGAAAAGGGTGGGGAGGGGTGGGCGACTCAACCAAAATAAACATGTCAAGGGTGTGGTTGTCCTCTGCAGTTATCGTTTGACCACAAACGTAATTTTCCTGTACCTTCGGGCCAAAGTATCCATTTTCAACATTTATGGGTCTCACGTGGGGCATTTAAAAATGCAATGCGACACTCGGCATGCAGTGTAATTGAACCATGTTCAACCACAAATGGCACTTCCTTGACAGTCCACAAGGGGGTGGCAAAGGGTGGTTTGTGAGTATGAGGTCAGTGGGACTGTGTACTTGTTAAGGATAATTCCCTTCCACTGCACCTCAGCAACATCCAGTCAACAACTGTGAGTCAATATTGCAATTCTCAGATGGTTTTATCGACGCCTACTGAAAAATAAAAGGAATCCATTCAATGTTGACCATTAGCTCAACTGTTTGGAATGACTGTATATCTACTGTCCCAGACAACAAATCACATTGATGAGGACAAAGACTGGGTGGTGTTTCGGAGTGGGGCGTTGAGACAGTGACTGAGGCAGTAATGCAGGGGACGGGGTAATGTCCTATAGAGAAGTGCAGAATGAATGCCCTTGACAGGTTGTGTGCTAAAGATAATAGGGCACACAGGTTAGAAGAATATAACTGTATTGTCAACATCAAGGCAATTGGAATATCCCTAAGTTCTACATACACAGTTACACACAGTCCCCCATATATTTCATCAGAGAGGTCAGAGGCTAGCGCAGGTGCCCAGTGCCCTGGGGCAGTTTGGGGGTTCAGTGCCTTGCTCAAGGGCACTTTGGGCAGAGATGATGGGCACTGCAGATATAATACCAGTCGACCTACAGTCACCAGCTCACGACTGGACTACACCCTCCTGTTGGTGCTGGGGAACGAACCAGAGACTTTTGGGTTACTGGTCGGCCTCTTTACCACTAGACTCTCCAGTGGTGTTATGGGTAACAGCTTAACCGCCTGGGGATGTTGTGAAGATACTTGATGTGTTTTGTGTGTATGCATTCTTGTGTGACCAAGGGCGTCTTGATCCTGCTCGACAAGCAGCAACAGCTGTCAAGGAAGTGCCTGACATCTGTGTTGCTCAAGCAAAACTGCCTTCAATTCCACCATTATCTGAGCTCCTGGTCACATCCAACGGACTAGCCGCTTATATGAATGTCATTTAATCTTCCCAAACAACCTCACAGGGCAACATTGTCTGCTAAATGTTGACATTTGAATGTTTTGCGTCGTGTGACAGTTAAGGAATGACACAGATCTGAAAGGTTGTCATGTTTATGAACTTGGTCCAGACTTAAACCCAGTTCACTCAGGTCAGTATATTCTACTGATACGGGGGCACCGATGGCCAAGTGGTTAAGACGCGTACCACATAGACTACGATGCCTGACAGTGTGTCCCGGGTGCGAAATCTCTCCTGTTTCCTGTGTCTCTCTCTCTACTGCTGTCCTATTGAAATACGGCAAAAAGCCCAAAAACAAATCTTACAAAAGAAAAAGTATGCTCTACTAATATGTGTGCTGCATTAACTCATTCAGTGCCAATGACGTCGCCGACGTCACGTTTTCATAAGCCCAGAGTGCCAATGACGTCGCCGACGTCATGACATTTTTTTGAAAAAAGATGTTCAGAACCCAAGATATGATGATTTGAAGATTTGCTGCTCCATTCACTTCTTGTTTAACTTCTTACTGAAAAAGGCTGTATCTCGGCTCCTAAGCACTTTTTTTTTACAATGTATTTTTGGCTCTGGCACTCTGGCATTTTAGCCAAACTGCCAGAAATAAGTCAGGCACTGAATGAGTTAAGCTTATAAATGTTAATGTAACTCAGAGAGTGTAAAAATGGTAAGGGTCCATTATAGTGTAGGACCATTAATAAAGCTTGCCTCAAGATAGTTCAGGGAGCTCCTGGAAATTTGAACGTCCGTTTACCTGTTTCTGTTGGCGTTCATTCTCCTCCTGCTCGGCCTTGGCTCTCTCCAGCTCCTCCTTCTCCTCCTGCAGGCGTTGGAGCTCGTCCCTCTTTCTCTGTTCTTCGGCCATGATGCGGGCCTCCTCCTCCCTGAGTCTACTCTCCTCTGCCTCCCTCGCTATTCGCTCCTCTCTCAGGACCCTGGGGGAATAACGGAAGAGGGGCAAGGGGCATTAGGCAAGGCTGACCTATAATGCAGCGAGGTGTTTCTCAAGCATACGCCAGAGCCGGTGTGGAAGGGACAGCCAGTGCCCAAAACAGCCGGCTCACATCAATTTGGAGCTTTCAGATCTGCTATTTTCAAACTATAAGTGTGCCAATATCAAAACCGCTGGACTGTCTGAATGTGGCAAACAGATTGAAGTGCATATCAATCTCTTGTAGCAGAGACACAAACAAAAGCACACAGTGTACTGTCCATTGTATTGAAGCTTGAATTGACCTAATAGTGCAGCACAGGCCAAGGAAATCAGGAAATGAGAGTATCTAGGGAAACGGAAATGTGGATATGTGACATGATAATAGTGAGTGACAACAGGAGCCCACGCTGGCTTTGTCCACTTACATTGTGACACAAGAGGTCTGGCACACGCCATGGCCAATGCTTTAAAGCTTGCCAACCTTATTGGAGAGAGGAACTTAAGCTGTCATATTAATGTCTACCCCCCACGCCCCCAGGGGGATATAAATGTGCATACACACAGACATTGCCTCCGCTTTGTGAGGTCTCATTGAGGGGCACACATGATTGAACATGGCATCACGGTTATGTGGTAGGTCATACACTGAAGTCATCGTCATTTGACAATAAATCTTTAATGTCTGCAATGGGGTAGTTTTCTGTACTGTATAAAAAACAAAGCAGACAATGTTTATTCCACACATTGTGTAACATAGAAGAATTAGGATTAAACTAAAAGTACATAATAAAAGTAAGTATTTTATTCACGTTTAAGTAAAAGTAATGTGCTATAATATTGTAATCAAATTGGGCATTCTCTTCTGTAATTATGGGTATGACAATTATGTTATACAGTAGTATTATCTAGATGCACAAACCATCAATAAAACAAGGGATTAAACCCCTTCAGCATTGCAATCATTCTTTTTAAATAATAGCTAAGTCATGTGCATGAAGAATGAAAGAAAAGATAATTAACTAGTTCCCTGACTACCACGAGTGTGTATCTGTGTACACAATACACAGTGAAGCACAACTAGATGGAATTAACAGCACGGCTGCAATGTCTCTTTGACTAATTGGAATGCTTGGCGCAGGAAACTCATTTTATATGGTGTGAAGGTGACATGATTAATATTGCATTTTAATGATTCATCACATGGCTTGTTTTTATATGCCATAAAGGACTGCCTGTCACGTTCCGAGTAGCGAGGACTGATGGAAAGACATCTTGGTTGGAAAGCACACATTTGGTAAAGCAAGCATGAGAACATACTGGAGGGTGAATTGGCAGCTTGCACTGCGGCCTCTAAAACTCCTTTCATCTACCCAGTCTTCTGCCGAGTTGGAGCTTGACAGTTGTGTGATTGGCCAAGGTCAAAGCTTGCAACTGCCCCCATTTGGACATGTGTGTTAAAATGCATTAAGGAACTGCTCTGACCTCTCCTTCTCTTCCTGCTCGCGGCGCTCCTGCTCCTCCCTCTCCCTCTGTTCGCGGGCCTGCCGTCGTTTCTCGGCCAGGATGCGCCCGGCCTCCTCTGGGTTGTTGGTGCCAGCCATCGGCTTGGTTGCTGGGGAGGGGGCGGGTGATGGCGCAGGAACACTGGCCACTGATTGGACCTGGTCAGGCGTTGAAGGTGTGGCGGGGGTAGTGATTGGTGCACTCGTCGGAGAAGGTGTGGTCGAGGCCAAGGATACAGCAATGGCAGGAACTGTAGGAGAGCCTAAATCAGGAAAACACAGCATGGAGAGGGATGGATATTAAAGGCACTTTACATGTAAATGTAGGGTTATATTCAGATATAGTTGATTTGTAGATGAAAAATATGCTATTTGCAATTGTCTAACTCCATTATAATTCAAATTTAGCTCTGTTTTACTCACATAAAACACATTACAGTAGACATACATCAAATTACAGTAACAAAAACCATTACAGCTTCAAAATACAGGAAATACAGTTTAAAATAATCATCACCTAGACCCCATGTCCTAGAGAATTAAAGGCCACCCATTTGTGTACATTAGTATCACTAATCGGACCTTTAAGTGAGACAGTTACAAGTACAGATACTGATTCTACATGCATATTTTGGCTCTCAAAGGAGACAACAGCAGCGACCATTATTACTACTTTCTCAACACATCTGTGCAGATCCATCTCTCAGCTTTTAAAGTCACTTTATACTTTTCTAACAGATACGCACATCATGTATTTGGACAAGCTATTGCTTGTGTTTGAGGAGCTTATAATGGCATAATTAAGGCTGATTAGCACAGCCTCTTGGTGCTTGTGGGACAGGCTCCGACTAAAGAGTGTGCGGTACCATGCATAATTGAGTCCGATGGTAATCTTTGCTTGGCTCTGTTGCAGCTCTCCGACAGATATACTGAGTTTCCACAAGCTCATTCACTTTTTCCAACAGGGGAGAGATCCAAGTTCAAATCCATTCTTCCCCAGTCATGGGAAGCAAAGCCAAGGCCAGTATAACAACTCCCAGTGTATTAAAATATTACAGTATGACTCAGCCACAAAGACTAATGTCTCTTATGAGACAAAGTATATAGAGTCTCTTAAGAGGTGCTGAATAAGATGGTTCCAAGTGTAGACCAAAGGACCGTTCACACCCAGCACGATAACGATATAATTATGTGAGCGTCCGCACGATTTGTTCTGTAAACAGTGGCACCAAACAGTAACAAGCAGTCCAGCTGTGTTGTGAGCCTGTGTCTGTGTTAGAGCCCACACGGAGGGAGCGAGAGAAAGAGATCTCCATCTCTATGGTGCTGAAAGACGCATGGAACAGGATATAATGGATAATCTGACTCTAATCTGACTATTAAATCATAAGGAGCCAATAGTTGTAGCCTACCTGAGGTAATGACAGCTACTAGCTAGCCTACCAGCTAGTGTCGTTAGCTATTCATAATCGTCTCCTCATCTCCATTAATAACAAATCCTTCCGAGGGTGAGTGAGACCGATTGCATCCCAGATGTCCTTCTGTTGGATTTTGAATGGCTGTCAATGTTTCTATCATTCATAAAATCGTCCTGAAAGTGATCCAAACGGCATCGCTTACAACAATCTTTGTTGTTACAGTTGTGGTGTGGACTCGGGCCATCCACTTCACAACTTTTAAAATGACATATTTATAGTTATCATGCTCAGTGTGAACGGCGCTTAAGATCTAAAGCAAAAGTATAGATCCTCGAGTGTATCGGCGCTTATCCAATGTACAATGTTAACAAACGTTAACAGTATTCTGGAACTTCTGTGCAGTATGGGAGTCCGTCCTGATGCAATGATGCAATCACGCTAGTGACAATTATCTCTGACCAATCAGTACACTGCAGTGTTTTCATGTCACCCTTTGTATTGCCTCAGCTGGTACAGGTACTTTTGTCTAATGGACAACAAGTCAAGTCGAGATAAGTTGATCCGGTACTATGCAGTGAAAAGACATACTGTCTGCAACCACTTATCACCAGCTCTGTCTTGTACTCACTCCTACTGTTCTCTGGGGTGGAAGGCCTGCGGGTGCGGGGCTCCCGGACTCTCTCTAAGGGGATGGGGGAGGATGTGCGATTGTGGACTATCCTGGCAGGAGTCCTAGCTCTCTTGGGCCTGGCCTTGGGGGTGGAGGGGCTGCTACGGGCGGCCAGGGGCTTGGGGCTCGGGGAGGCAGCGGGGCTGGGAGACGTGGTTCTGCCCTTAGGAGTCGCTGGAGAGGAAGGCCGTCTTGATAAAGGACTGGGGCTGGAGAAAAAGGAGAGAAAAAAACATTATTTATTGCTATAGGGAAATTCAGCTAATTGTGGATAGGGATGGAAAACTCTGTGGAATTTAGTGCAGTTATTTATCATTAATTATTACATTGTTTTATGGCTAAAACATCAACAACATACCACAAAAAGTTCAATAGAACACATTCTTGATGTCTACCACATACAGACATCCAGTTCTAATATAAGTATACAAATACATACAAATGATAAAATGTACCGTTGTCCTTAACCAGCACTGAAAAATCATGACCTCAACCCAACAAATTCAAAACACACAAAGCACTTGGGACATTGCATCATTCCTCTAAGTGCATTATGGGTCTGATTCCTAGCAGTAAGTGGGCAGAGCAGCATTCAGCAGCAGGGAAACATCCATTACTGCAGAGAACACGGTTTCCCTCCACGCCTCTGCCACTGCCAGCTCCTGCTAGACCGTTTCTGTTGAGTCAGAGGCACTCCATTCTCCCTCCACTCTGTCACGTAGCCAATTAATTCCTGCGGCCTAGGGGTTGACTATGACCGATCTGTCCCCCTCAGACTGGCATGCCATGCTTTTAGCTCCTTGCCTAGACTCAATTAAGTGAATGAAATAACCATAAACCATAAACAACGTCACACCTTCACTGACCTAGTTGTTGTTGGCCTTAGATGAGGTTATCATTGGGAAGTCATGGGAATCTAACGCTGAATTTATACACCGTCCCACATCAGTGTGACACGCTGAAAATAGCCAATCTACAAGCTCACTGCTTTGCATGAGCTTGTAGATTGGCAATTTTCACCTAAAGTAACACCAATAGTAAGTATAGGATATTATTGATTTTTTTCTTTGTGTGGAGAGTACAATATATACAATTTTCTTCAAATAACCAGCCAGCATACATTCAATGTGATGAGTTGTTAATAGTTGTACTGATCTCTACCGGGCTTCATGCTACTCTGCCTTAAATAGCTTGAGTGGAGAATTGAGAGCCAAAGGACAAAGGAAATTATTTGCAATAGAATGCAAGCACAACTCCTTCCTTCTAACTTAATAGTTTCTTACCGGATGCACAATCAAAGAGAATACCACGGAAATGTCCACGGAAATGTCCTGAAGGGGATTTTATTTGGTTGTCACAGGCAGCATTAGCTGTATGCTACCCGTGCCAACTAAATAAAAGTGCCTCAAGCACTTTTCTGTGAGTGCTGGTGTTCTCTTTGATAGTAAGACAATTATTGACATTTCTTGGAAGACCAAAGAGGGGTAAAGGCAATTAATAATTTAATCAATAATTGCACGGCACAAGCCTGTGAATACTAATTCATCTTATGCCTCTATTTTTTATCTATAATGGTTCATACATTATGCAAACCTGACAGTGTGCAGGCGCAGATGGCCAGGTTGGACGTTGAGTCTTTTATTATAGTCATCTTATTTTGATTAGTGCTACTACTAAATCTGTACCCTTAAGTGTAGCTATGTTTCATCCTTCCTGTGGTGCTGCTATGACAACTCAATTTCCCTCAGGATCAATAACAGTTTTATCTATCATAATCTTTGCTGCAGATAACAAGCTGAGACAAATTATTCGCATTAGCAGAGTTAGGAAAATAATGTGAATATTGGTGCTATACTATTCTCAGTCATTATAGCAATGATCAGATTTGAAGTTTATTGCCTTCATTCAATTCCTAGTCTCATATAATAATGCATAATGATACAGTGACTATTACCTACTTTCAGTTTTCATTCTCAAGGAAGCTACTGTAAGGTGTTTTTGTTGAAGTTGAAAAATGTACAGCTGTTGAAATTGGAAGAAAATCCATTTTTCGTAAAACTGACAACGATGACAAAGTGAACTGACCCCGACTCTCATCATGAGTGTGTAATGAAGAAATTCAACATTTGTCAAAGTCTTACCTTGGATCGGGTCTGTGTCTCATACTTGGTAGAGACTGTCTCTTCTTTAACACCTTCTCTTTAGTGAGGGCGATTTTCTCCTTCTCATTTTCCCGCTCCTTGTCTTTCTTCTCTTTCTTATTTTTATCCAGCTATGAAAACAAAACAAAAACAAATCATAATCTGATCAAAATGAGCAGATGACCATAATATTACTTACTCCGTGTGGTATCTGTTTGTTTGTTTTCATGTTTCCTGTGTCTGTGCAAAATGACAAAAACTACAGGATACAAGGCTGCAAAAATGGTAGAGAGATTAAGCAGAGCTGGGCATGTTTTCGTTTTGGGATGTTTTTTCTCAGTGTGTCAAATCCAAATATCACACAAAACAGAACAAAAATTCAAGGTCAAGTAAATGATCAGCCTCTTGGCAGCAAACGAACCATATGTCTTCAGTCTGGGTGGATACTTTGTGTTGCGGGTTCCTGTATTACATTTCAGGCTGTATTTCATATTACATTTCATATTGCATGTGTTTGGGCTCTGTTTGGCTCTGTATTCTCAACATGGTACCAATGCAGCATTAAGGGACCATAAAACAAGCCAACAAGGCGGACATACAGGTGCAGAGCTACGTCTGTGCTGGCGCTGCGTGATATCTGGCGTGCTGGAAGTCACCCTCCAGCGGTCGGAGCAGCGGTGATGGGGCCGGTGGGCACACAGGGTCAGGGGGCTGGCTGAGGCGGAGCGGGGGCACAGGGGGGATTCTGGGGGACGTCAGACAAGTAACGTCATTATTCATACATCGGCAGTGAACTCACAGTAGTGAATGGTCACGACACAATGCCAAAAACGCACAATTCCGTACAGCAGGTGGTTCTCAAACTGTTTCATGTCAAGGACCCCATATTGATATATTTGGCTGCGGACCACCATCTGAAAATATCTGATCAGGGACCCCCATTAGAGAAGTTTTGGGTTAATGTTCATGTTTGAAGATTTTTCAAAATGTTTTCAAAAACAGCCATTTTTATGATTTTATTATTAGTATAAAATAAGGCTAAAGTGGTTAACCTGTTAACCCACTAGAACACCCTTCAAAGACCCCTGGGGGTCCCCGGACCTCACTTTGAGAACCACTGGTGTACAGTACTGCATGTCTACTTACGTCCATCCTTGCCGTTACTGAGGACACTGGCCGCACTGCGGCTTCGAGCCAGGAAGGACAGGGTGGGCGTCATCAGTCGATCCACAATACTGCTCTCCCATGGGCTCAATGCCAGGCTACGGTCTGAGGGAGGGGAAACACAGCACGGTGTCAATGCCAGGGTTCAAATCACAGCTCAGGATTAACTGCAACTGGCAAGAGCTTATTAAGATGATCAAAACAGTGGACAAAAAAAAAGCGATACCCTGAAAACAAAATAGAAACCCCATGCTCAAATTCAAGTCATGAATACATCTGTGTCTACAAGCTGCAATGAAGCCCAACCGTTAGGAACCACCATTCTTCTGTAGATCAACCACTACCCACCAATAAGAGTTTAATGACACCCAAAGAGATTACTACACACGAAAGAGAGGTAGAAAACGAGATCAGTAGATGTCTTCCAAGTTCCTACATAGCCCTGAGCTGATTTGTTATCACCCATGGGAGACATGAAGATTTGAAATACTCGTCTAGACAATGAATCAGTTATTTATAACTCCAGCCTTGAACAGAGAATCAGAGAACCGGGGCTTTGTGCCGAGACTAGTCAGCAGTTTTTTGGGGTAGTGAGAGAGATGCTTCTTGGACTACTGAGGAACTGCAAAATGCAGTGACATCCTGTACTGAATACTAAGGTTGCATAGCATTGAGAGATAAAAGAGAGAAAGAAAGAGAGAAAGAAAGAGACAGAATGATTCAAATATTGTTTTGACCGGGGAGGACAAAAGAGAAGGAGAGAGCATAATAAACATGAAACAAGATGGAAAAAAAGGGGGCAAGAACATGCTTGCGAGGAAGAAAGTAAGAGAGGAAGAAAGAGAATCAGAGAGAAAAGGGGAGAACGAGTCTGGCTGGGAGGGACATATGAAGGCTGTGCTTTCACCTTTTGTCTGTTTTCTAGCAGTGTAGTTGTTGCTCCAGGGAAGAACACATTAAAAAATGTCGACTCACCACATGGGCATCGGACTTTACTTTCTCAAACTCGTCTTTCTCATTTTTGCATGAGTACACAGCGACCTAGTTCACTTTCTAAAAGAAGGGACTCTGCACCTGCACTCTGCTAACACTGTGAGGTAGACCTGTGGACAGCTCTGACATCTTAGTCTGTACAGTATATAACATAAATAATCTATGGTTGGATTTGCATGGTTGCCGATACAAAATCCCACTCACCTCCACACCTTCAGAACGGATAAAATGGTTAGCCAGCAGGGCATGATGCAAATTAATACAAATATAGACCCATGTGACAGTATAAACACACCAGGAATGAAAATGACCATCACCACACAAAATGAACCACCAAGGATATGACCCAGACAATCACATAAAAATATAATGACATTGTGTGTATTAAAACATATTCATACAAAGTTATGAACATGAGAAAAATGCAGAGGAAAGATGGCCCCCATTCACCAAAAAAACAAAACAAAAAAAAACACCAACCAAGGACAAAATCTTGCGAGAATAAAAAGTCAACTCATAGTGGATTTGGAAGGTGGAAATGATTCAGTGGTCAACCATCAAGCACAGGAGAACGACTGAACTCAGGAAGGGAAAAACGGAAAACAACTGAAATCCTAAAAGACGATGGAAGGGTGCTGAGGTGGCTGACGGCGGTGAGGGACGGAAGACAGGGAGGCGGGAGGAGAGGAGGGCGGGTGGACGTTCCCCGGACGTTGTCTTACTTCTACTGGGCGAGTTCCAGAGGGTGGCAGAGGACTTGGAGAGACGCTTGTTTATAACCGAGTCCACGTGTTTGGGCAGGTTGACCGCCGACACGGAGCACCTGCCTGAGAAGCCAAGAGAGCGCCAACACAGATGTTCACATGGGTCACATGATGGTTACTGAGAGGGACAAAAAGGAACCTTCCTGTGGAATGGTGCTTCGGTTTCAAATATACTGCACCATCACATGCACTATTAACCACTTAAACCCTATATACTTCATTGACCAGAGCCCCCCAGGCTCCATATTTGGTACCCTTCTTTTTTTTTCCTCTACACCAAATCTCTGAAAATAGCCGATCTACAAGTTCACAAACTTGTAGATCAGCCATTTTCACCCCAAAAGAATCACCAAAGATCCCCAGAATATGGATACTAGGGTTCATGTGGTTAACATATAGCTACTGTCACACAAGTAACATGTAGGCTACATTATACACAATGACACTCCCCCCCCAGTATTTTTTCATTCATCTTTTATCCCACCTTTGTGAAAGTGGACATTAAAATATTAATCCAGACAGTGTCAAAATAAAATGTATTCAGAACGAACCTCCAGGAGAAAGAATTTTGAGAAAGAAAATGAAAAATAAAAGTAAAATAGAGAAATGCTATCAAAATCTCAGAGCAAGGTGTGTTGCAAGATGTTGGAAACTTTCCATCTAAATTAATTGGAATAATATGGAAATACAGAGGTTATTTTCACAGGCTGTAAACCTTTTACCATATCAAAAGCATACTGCATACATAATGTCAACCTTTCTAACAGGGGGGGGGGGGGGGGGGGGAGTGTTGAGTTGAACTTTGCTTAAATGAGTCAATTCTTTTCATTGTATTCTTCACTTGAAAAATACCTTTTCAATATCACTCTTTATATAAAACTGAAAGCATGTAGTGCTATGACAAGTACTAGTAGCTCATAGTGTGGTGTGAGTGCAATAGTACTGCATTTCAGTAGTATGCAAGATGCTGAGAATAATCTGTAAATGTGATGGAAGATACTCTACAAATGTAATGGGATAATGCACTGTTCATGCGGGATGCTGGCAAATTATCCGTACATATGAAAGGTGAGTGCACTGCACTGAAAGCACAGTGCATGGTTGTATATTTTAGCCAAAACATGCCACAACACCTAGTACTACTGTCGTATTATGTGTATTTTCACCCAAAGAAAGTTCATTATATAAAACGATTTTATTTACCCTATTAAAAAAATCTCCAAAATTGTTAAAAGTCATAGTGTGTAACATTCAGTTCAGCAGTTTAGTTTGTCAATATGGAACTACCACTGAAAAAATGCTGTAGTGTCCTATACTAACATCCAAGGATATTTTGTAATGCACCAATATCATGGAATGCACGTCATCAGAAACGGTATTTATTAATGCTAAAATACATCAATAAATACATTTCCGGTACATTCCCGGGCCTACAGTTCGTTATTCGGGGGCAGACACTCACAAATAAAAAGGATTTTTAATAGTGCTGAAGTCGTCAAAAACACATTTATGTGGAATGGTCATTGGGAAAAGTATAACCGTGAAAGATTATACCAAAAATTACTTTTGTTTAATAGAAAAAGTTACACAGTAAATTTACTATAAGGTTTCTGACCATTTGCAACCCTAGTTGAAGCGTAGAACAAGCTACAAACGACTGTAGGGAAATAGCCTGCTGGGCAATGTAGTATTAATTTCACGGTTGAAGCGGTTTGCTGACACTTTTGGAGAGGGGAATTAGCCTAGATTCAGAATAATACAAGTATTTGCATCTACTGTATCTAAAACTTTCTATGACAAACTTAGAAAAGGTCTGCAACAAATTCAGTGCACTGCAGATTTAAATCCTTTCTCCCCGTCTTCCTCCTTTTTCACCCATTCATCGTTTTCCAGTTCTATATCCCTCTTAATGCACTCCAATCAATCAATGATTAACTGACCTCTCCCTAAAACACCACCAGACATTGTTCAGAGAACATTACCGTAATGGAAGTATTAAGTCTGGCCTGGCCTCAATGGCTTTATTCTGATACATGGGGCTGGTAAAGAGGAAGCACAATGCTCTTTTTGTCTGCAAGCCAAGGCGACTGGCTCTCTGGAGTATTTCCTAAATAACTCCCTGCGGTCCACAGCAGTCTACTGCAGCCTGTTTACACCCGTTTACTGTCATCATCATCTGACAGACAGGCAGGAAGAGCGAGTGTGAGATTCATAAATTTGACTGTCCATAATTCCCATGGCTGAGTTGATTAGATGGCATAAGACGCAACGGGTCTCTTTAGATTTAGAGCTGCATGTGTGGAGGCTGGCACACATTATTTTGACACCATCCATCATGCAACATACCTCCTCTACATTTTCTGCAGCTGTACCCAGACACTAAGGACACTGAGGACCCTGGTCTGGGGGCCCTGTTGACAGGGCTAAGTCAGGACATTAATCAATGCCAGATAAACATTAAGCAACCACATACAGTATTCTCTGTCGCCGGTTGATAGAACCTGGCTTACTGCAACTGCTGCTGCTGCTGCAATAAAGCAGAATACATATTTGCAATGTGCAATCGATAAACGTCTGGACATGCCAGGGGCTAATGAGCATGGAGTAATATTTAAGAAGCAAACAAATCTGCTGGCAAAGAACTAGCTAATATCAGGGGAAGTGGTCAACTAAGGTGAGCAGAAACTCAGAAATGCAGAACAAGAAAAAAAAAAGTTTAAATAAAATGTTCTTTATTTAGACAGCAACAATGACTATCACCATATCCAAAACCTTGCACATTGCATTATATGACTAACGTAGGCCATTTTGTCTGTTGCCTGGCTTTAGGAGATAGAGAGCCATTACCCAACCAAATCTTACCAATTGGCAATTCGTCCCATGTAGGTCATTTTTTTAACATAAAATATGACCTACATAGCTCAGTTATGCAGAAAAATATGTACCTAGTTCGTACTCTACAAGGTCAATTATTATATTGTCTGCTTGTGCCAAGCTCTTCAATGTAATGTCTATAGTCATCGGTGATACCATGTCTCATGAGCTAACCTTCCACTTTATCTTACAATCAAGACCAAATGTCCTCTAAAGGGAAATTAGACTACTGTAGTAGAACATACCTGAGACTGAGACATGTCATGAATGCATGTGATTCAACATGAGTGATTTAATCAAACAATATTAATGTATCATGTCATGAGGTAATGAGGATGTAGTGAGCTGTACGGAGATGATTGAGGTCAGCACAAGTGGTAAAAGGTAAATGGACTTGAAACGCAAGAGTCCCCAAGGTTCTGAAAAACACGACTGTCTGTCTGACTGGTTGATTGATGTACTGCAGTACATACAGTAGCCAGATATGGAGCTTAAATGCACTACCATCGATGTCAGGAGCTGAACTTGTATCCCTTGACAGGAAAGTAGTCACGCCCCTACAATAAGGGGATGTGTATTCAGCAGGTTATTGTTGGAACAGGATACTCACTCTGGTTGGAGTTCTGGCTGAGGGCCCCAGCCCAGGACCACCTCTGCTGTCGGATCTCTGCCCAGGTCTTCTTGGTGGACCTTTGGATGGCTGCCTCGTAGCGCTCCTGGACAGGGGCAACAGGGAGTATCGGTCAATTACAGAGCAGAGCACACAGTGAATATATGAGCATGTATACTGGGCAATGGCACAGTATATCGATTAGACATGTGCTGTGTGCAACAACAAAGGTCAAGATACACTTACAAATCAATAAAAACTTTAACAGGGGTTAACGCTTCACTGCCCTATAGATGCAAGCTCCAGCATTAGTTTTACAATTGTTGGAACTTTACCTCACATAAACAATCCAACTCTCAATACTGTTATGATGAGTGTGCATGTCAGTGTTTGTCTGAAGCTGTCTCGTGGGTAGGATTGGGATTGTTGACAGGGCAAAGAGTTCTGGGACACTATTCCACACCGTGGGACTCCTGGTAGTATGTAAGTTAAGCCTGACAGAAGGACTAAAAAGTACGGTAATGCAGATAGAAAATTTCAGAACTCATTCTGAATGCTTCCACCATACCTTGTTCTTCTCTAGTTTCTGTTTCTGCCTCTCTTCCAGGGTGGCGCGGCGCTTCTCCGCCTTGAGCCGCTGCTCCTCCAGCCTCCTGCGACGTTCCTCCAGCTGCTGCTCTCTCAGCTGTCGTGCCCTCTCCTCCTTCTCCAACCACTGGTTCTTCTTAGAGGCTAGGGAGGTGAAGGGGACAGTAGAGGGAGTCATGAGGGCTAGACAGGGCAGGTAACAAGGGGTACCAGAACCTCTCTCTCTCTCTCTCTCTCTCTCTCTCTCTCTCTCTCTCTCTCTCTCTCCTCTCTCTCTCTCTCTCTCTCTCTCTCTCTCTCTCTCTCTCTCTCTCATCTCATCTCTCTCTCTCTCTCTCTCTTCTCTCTCTCTCTCTCTCTCTCTCTCTCTCTCTCTCTCTCTCTCTCTCTCTCTCTCTCTCTCTCTCCTCTCTCTCTCTCTCTCTCCCTCTCTCTCTCTCTCTCTCTCTCTCTCTCTCTCTCTCTCTCTCTCACCACTGCATAGTCCAGTGCACCTCTTCATTTTCAATTAGATGTTTTTATAATGCTGTGCTGACATCAGAAAAGTAACTTGTATATCAAGAAAAATACTTTCTTGCCACATGCACTAATAATTTATCCAAAAGTTGCTTCTTTTGTACCATTTCCAAAGCATTCTTTATGAGAAAAAATAAATTAAATTACTTGACTTTTTTCTCCACAGAACGCTCCATTGTGCTATGATACAATCCTCCTAAACTGACACGTTATCCGGCTAATCGTATCAAGCTCCAATGTCGGCCGCAATAAACCATGTGCTTTGATATGGTAATAACCTCCCCATCCCCTGAGCCATTCAAAGTGGGTGTAAAGACGGTATTATGCAGTATTCAGCGGCGGCTTCACTGTATGCACAGCCCTCCATATTTCTTTGCAGCCACAAATTTAAAACCTCCATGAAGAAGCAGCTTCTGTAAAGAGCCGTGGCTTAGTTCTTGCTAGCAGTTGATGCTACAGAAGCGACTAGTTTGCTAGTGCTTATCAGATTGTAGTGTTCAGCGTGCGGTGGTTGTGGTGCTGTTGGATCATGGAGTAATGCAAAGATTTATCACCAGGCACACAGCTGGACTTTTCATGTGATGCTACACCCTGGTGCAGCGCGCTAGGGGGGAGAAGCACAGTAATTTCCTTACATCTTATCAGCTGCACTGCAGATTTCAGCTCAGGTTGCAAGATCTTGAACAAAGCAGTTTGACTTGACAAAAGCTACACAATTAACTTCTGGCGGAGCAAAGCTTTAAGGGGTTAGAAGGAGGGCAGCATGGGGGGGGACTTGGATTTATCGTTTGCACTTCACAGCTTTACATAGCCTGCAACAAGGGCAAAGGGAAGATGAACCAGCCTCAGTGTTCACAGTGACGACGTTCAAGGCTCTATATGAGAAATTCTACAGCTTTCTGTCATAAAAGCTCCTCCCCTCTCTCCTCCATGACGACTCCCACTAGTATGTGGTGGCCGTGTGCAGCACTGATACATTTTAAATAAGTACTGACTTCTTTTGAGGAAAGCGGTGTGGTGGTCAAGCGCTGCCCAGGCTATAGGCCACGTGCATTGAGGCTAAATAGAATAGGGCGATGACTGGCTGGCTTGCGTTTTTTAAAATGCGAATATGCTCCAAAGATACATCTCTGTACATGAACCTTTATACTTTCTATCCTATCTATATTGCTCTACAGTACATATATGTGCACAGGGATGACATCTTTTTGTTGGCCAACCCAGAAGATACCTCCGCCATGGGTTCCCATGGGATTTTCAGAAGACTTTTTGCATGAGAGTTAATTAAGAAAATAAGCTCTATAGCGTAACAAAAGGGCTTATGTGAACTATATACCTTATTTTACAGATAAATGGAAACCCCATGGGAAAAAGCAATGGAAACATGGCAAGGGAAACCATTTCAACTACCTTCCAGGGTTTAGGACAACAAACTGTATATATATTGCTTAGAAGATAAAAAAAAATACATGAAGATAATATTAGAACATTATGTTCACTCAATCCTATCAATGACAAGTCGTCTAGCCAGTGAGAAGTATTTAAATGCACATGATCTTCTATTACTTACAGTTCAGAATGATCTACTTCCTCCTCCTGGTTGTTCTATAAATAAGTTCCTCCTCTCCCCTGCAAGTTATCAACTTTTGACACTCGACTCAACATCTGGGCTTTCTATAGTAAAGGCCATTAAATAGTCATTATCTCAGTGCTGCTCCCACCCTGGTCTCATGAAGTATGCATGTCCGCCCCACCACAGACAGCCACTACGAGAAAGGTGTCTCAGCCCAAACTCTGATTCAGCTCTCTCAAAATTGGTGAAGAAGGACACACATGTTGGTCAGCGTGACTTGAACACAACAGGGAATATCCAACAACATATTTGCATTTTTCATGTTTAGGCTATACTTTGGATTGATGGCTGGCGGCAAGTGTAACCATGGAATGGGGCTCCAATTATGAAATCACTAACATTACAAGCAACCTGTGATAACCGAAGGAATAGTCAGTTCCAATAAATAGGGGAAAAGCTAAATATGTTTAAAAAAAATTAAACTCTATATACTTTGTTGACGGGGGTCCCCCAGGGATCTACACTTGGTCCCCTCCTTTTAACCCTCTAAACCAAATCTCTTTACCGGCAGCCGATCTACTAGCAATGTGTTGCAACGCAAAGCATTGAGAGCTTGTAGATCTACTGATTCTCGCCAATCGTTAACCCCAGAATAGGGTTCCTGTAGTTAAATGTATGAGCCAATACTTCCACTACAACTATTGATCATTCATAAGCCAGGCCTTACTATCTGAGATCCCTTTCAAGCTGAGATTGTAAACACAAGCTTTGGCAGAATCGTATCTCTTATCCTGATGTGAATGAGCGAGGGTATTAGATCAGGACCATACCATCTGGCAAACCCCATTGGTCTCCCAATTAGTCTGATCCATGATATTAAATAGCGAGCTATCCCTCATTTTACCATATATTCATTGATCGATTTGACGCAATGGGCGTGCATAATATATGACTGCAAGTGTTTCAAGATTTGTAGAATAAATGTGAAGGGAGGACACTGTTCAGTGCTGCAAACACGTCTAGCAAGTCAAATGTGATCAGACTGCTACAAATTAAGCCATAATTCCAAATATCCTATACTTTTCTACATAAATTATATAGGCATATTTCTAGACATCTACAGATGCTAGTATTACTGGTACTGCTCTAGCTTTATGTTTTAAGGAATGATTAATGATCTGGCATTAACGTGTGATACTTGGACGTGCACACCAATAACGCAACAAATCAGATACAAACGAGAAAAATCAGTCAGCACCTCTGAAAAGAGACGCTGATTCCACTTGCCATGGAAGTGAGGCTAAGTGAATTCACACGCATTTCTCATTCTTGATATAGCCTTTTTACTGTTGGTAGCTGTCATATTTTTCTTTTAGTTGTTGAAGTGCAAATTCACAGCCAAGCTAAATCTGTCTGCCAAGGTTTGTAAAACCCTCTAATTTCTGCAGGAAGATTGTAATCAGAGCGGGTTTTGTGGTGTGTATGTTATCTTCAAAAAGAAATGGAATAAACTGTGTGGACCAGTGGTCTCTGTGGCTGCCTGCTGCATAGCACACAAGTTCAAACTAGGGGCATCTAACATTTTGCTTAATCTGAATCCGAGTGTTTGCTGCAGCCTACTGCTTGTAAACAAATGGAACCACTTATTTTATGAGAAAGGATGGAACATGTTATCAGTCTGGTGCTACATTAATTAGATGAAACACATGTAGGCTTAATGTAATTCAGAGAGAGAGAATTCTAAAATAGCCATGATGATATTATATCACAGTATGATTGGAAAACTCAGGTGACTTGAGCCACGAGAAGCACCGCTGAGCAAGCTTAGGCGAGCGAGTCGCCGTGCAGAGTGTTGCGAAGTCACCTTCAGCCGACTATGCGCTGTCCGAGTTATGTCCCGACAGGGACAGAATCGTAAATCATCATCCCCCCTAGTCTCGGTAACTCCGAGACGTTGTTTCTTTTTTTGACGGGGGGGGCCCCCTCCGCGGGGGAGCGCTGGAGGTGAACTCGAAGAAAACGAGCACTCCTTTTTCAATCTGACTGGTTTTACAATCATACTGTAACCTATATATATATATATAATGTATGTATGTATACTGTGTGTATATATATATATATATATAAATAAGTGACATAAGTAAATGCACTCAGAATTAATTAAACCAGCGCATCAAATGAAAACAAGACAGTTAAAGAGTCCTCTCTACCACCACCACAACGATAACCACCATCACCATCACCACGACACATAGGTGAGTGGCTTACCTTGTAACTGGCTGAGCTCTTCTGCAATGGGAGGGGGGAGTGAAAGAGAAGACAAAGGCAACTGTCAATCATGCAAAGCAGTGCGCCAGCGGTGTGTCACTTTCGCAGTGTGTGTGTGTGTGTGTGAGAGAGACAGCAGTGTGTAGTGTGTGAGACAGCCATGTCTTAATCCTAAGTGAAACTTCATCGTATGACGTGTTGCTCGCTTACAATAAATGATTTTCTTCCTGCTTGAAAATCAGTGGTTGACAAGCGACACGTTACACAATGACGTATAAATTAGACTTCATAAATGAACAGTGTCGTGCAGTGACAACAAGTCAACAAATAACTCAACAAACGAACATGTCAAACATTTTATGCAAAGGTTTAGTGAAATCATCGTTGCATCAAGGCATTTTTGGTTAAGGTAACGTTTTAAAGCCAAGGCAAGGTAAAGCACATGTGAGTCAAAAGACAAACACAAGAAGCTATTGTTTTAAAACTGCAAAGGAGTTGCTGAGCATGCATGCAGAAAGATTAATGCTTTTTGACAGTCACTAGTAAAAATTGGCCTTGGTTTTAATTTATCACAGATGCAATTATATCTAAGCCAAAATTATCCCTTTATGCTTTCCCAAAGTTTCTGTGCTAAATGTGCATGCCATATGTAACTTAGAGCCAAAATAACAACCCTTTCCGCCCCAAACACTAGGGGGAGCTCTCTCCCTGTGTAAAGGATCTGTGTAAAGGACATCATTGCCTGAACTTACCCAGATATTTGGCCTTCTCTTCCCTTCGCTCCTTGGCAAGCTTTTGCCTGTCCTCTAACTTGACCATGTCTGGGATGAGAACAAGAAAAAATGGAGAGAAAAACAGATTTGTGAATTGGAGGTCACACACACACACACATACACTCGACAATCGACAAGTTGTGAGCTTGTAGATCAGCCATTAAGGGATAAGATAGGGCCCAACATTTCCAACAGTCAAATCTGCAGGTAGAGATACACCCTAGGAAAACTGGCAGGCGGGTGGGTCAAATATAATTTGCAGATAATTCTTAAGCCTGGTTTATACATCATCGTACAGCGGAGGTGCATGCCAAAAATAGCTGTTCTACAAGCTCACAACACATTGCAATCATAAAAAAAGTATGCAAATAAAGTATTCAAATTGATTCAAATTGCTATACCTACATAACTTAACTTCTGTAGATTTCCCTGATGCAATATACTCCAGCCATCTGGTAATCCAGCCAGGTTAAAACAAAAGCTAGAAATGATTTGTTAAATGTAGCCTATTTGACTCAAGCCCATTGGGAATATCTGTTCATGGAGCGCATTGAGTCCTTGTGGTATTCACACCCCATTACCCTGCAGATGAACAGGAAAGGTGGTAAAGACTATAGCTGGTATTAGTGTGTCTCACCTTGGCTGGGTTCTTCTTATATAATGAGTTATGAGGACAACATGAATATTGAAGACTAGGTTACTAAAACACAGTAAAAACTTTCAATGTTGTGGGTCTAAAGGTCTGTTAAACTGTAATAGTCTTATTTTGGAATAAGAATGCACAATTTAGCCTACCTTCCTTTTCTTAATCATGATTATGTGAAGTTTTATTTTTTTTATCTTACAGTCCCACACAGAAATACTTCCTACAGGAATGGGCAATGTCAATATTTTAACACTACTGCTATACAAATGGCAACTGTGAACTGCTGTCTCCAAGGAAGGAGAAAGGACAACAAGTATGGTGATATTCATGATGGCTGCTTTACAGGCCGACTAAATCTCAAGTTGCCACCTTGATGTGTGTGTGTGTGTGTGTGTGTGTGTGTGTGTGTGTGTGTGTGTGTGTGTGTGTGTGTGTGTGTGTGTGTGTGTGTGTGTGTGTGTGTGTGTGTGTGTGTGTGTGTGTTTACATCTCTTCCTCCTGTGACATCTTTGCGTCATGGTGTCTGTGCATGAATCTTTTGCCTTTCAGAACTGTTCAGTGACTGAGTCATTAGGAGGATGGTCAAAGGATGAAAAGTTTCCAACTGCAAGCTTTTAAAAAATAATATACTGAAATAGTACTTGAAGAATATTGCATTTACATATCGTGACGTATTTCATAGGTGTGTCTCCAGAAGCCGCTCAGATTAGCATCTTTTAGCTGGCTATAAGCGCTTATTTGGGGCTTTAGCGAGTACCATGACCCGCCTGGATGTCACGTCAAACCACAAAGTAAAAAATATCAAACAAGGCAGCGCTGAATCAAGTTTCTGCATTGCTTATTTATCACCTTAAATGTTTTCAGAAACATATTTTGGAGTACTGTTGGGTTGATATCATGATATTAGTTGGTTACAATTGGTTAGTATCTGCTGATGTAATGCATGATATATTTGTTTGACATGAAGTAATTAAGATTGGACTTTTGAAATAAAAATACACAAACATTTTGGCATCTATTGTTAACTTTATCCCCATTATGGCATATACCACAGGTATTCTCTAAAAGCTCATCTTTCATTAACACTGGGCCTACTTCCCCATGAAAACACTTCCCTTGATCCACATCGACTGAAGTTGGCACTTGGCAATAATGCATAAATTGCTTTTGTGTCATTTCCAGAAAATGGTATATTACATTGAAATCAATTCTTTCAATGGCTGCATAATAACACAAGTAGTCACATAAATGATGCACCGCTGGATGTATACGTTCATGTGTTCTGCACACATGCAGGCAACAAAAATATGTATGTCCTATTGTCCGTGCATTGTAAATCAAATTGCTGAGAAAAATGGGTTGCTTTTGTAAAATGTAAAATGAACAAAAAAGAATTGGTCACAAAAAAATAATAAGTATGCACTGCTCTGGCCAATACAGAACTTCTGTATCATGATAATACTTGTATTACGTTACGTATGCAACATTCTATTTTTAGAACAGCCAACAGGGGACTCTATGTGGGTCAGGTTCATGATCATTTCTGAGCAACTTGCCTTCTTGCCATAACATCACCCCCTCAATCCAAACAGACCATATGTTCCACATCAAAGGCAAAGCATCTCGTTCTCTAATAGAGTGAGGTGCTAATCATTCCACACGTGAAAACAATCTGCCATGCAGCCTCCTGTAATGACAATCTCTGACCTACTTTTATGGGGTTTCCACTGAACATGCACCCATTCCAAGCCTACTGTGGACATGGTACAGTATCAGCGCCCTTTGGCCTTCCACTGGAACATTGAGAAGTCGCCAGTGCACTTGCACTAACAAAATGACAACATCTCTGGCTTCACCCAATGGACAGCATTATCAGCACGCTGCTACCTGAACTATATGCAAATAAAGCATAATAGAAATATATGGCACTCTAGTATCAGTTGAGCTGAAAAGTAGGCCATTTCAGTATAACAAGGATATTTGACATCACCAAAAGACATGCATCGCGTTAGGTACATACTCTTGCCATCGCCTTTGACCAAGGTACTGGCATTGCGACTGGAATTGGTCCCCAGTCACTACACTGTGGCTGCTCGCTGCTCCCAAGTAGTTAAGACGGGTCAAATGCAAATACAAATTTCCCCACGGGGATAATAAAGTATAACTTAGATAATCATATCAATATCGACACATTAATGGCTGAACCCGCACTGCCATTAAGCATCGTAAATCTCATAGTGTCTAGTAGGATCAACTATGGTGCTGCTATGTGCTATTTGCAGTTCCCCATCGTGTCTATCATGAGTTGAACACACAAGGCAAAAACAGAGTGACCCAGAATAAACCTGGAGCGAGAGCTCCACATTCTGTGCACTCTCTGGCACCTAGTCATAATAACAGCTATGTGTTAAATCAGAGAAAAGGAGCAAGCAGCTTTGTGTGTTATACAGGTAGTGTAGGCAAAAAAAAGAAATAACGAATAAAAAGACGAAGGTTTTACGGTGTGGATGTAAATGTGTTATTTTCTATTCACTATTGTTGCACACAAAATCTGACGGAACAACCTGTGCTTTTACAGTCAATCAATGGCATCTGAATATAAACAAATGAGGCTAAACTGAGGAAATGAGACCCCTGTCCGACAGTGACACCACGTTCCCGAGGGGAGGCTTGAGGGATAGTAGCCAAGTGCCATCTTCGCAGGGAAAGGTGGCTGAGATTTATGCCACAATTTATCTATACAAGAGCAAAAGAAGTTATTCTCTCAGTTGAGCCACAGTCCTCACCATTTCATTTGACTAATAGTTTGAGTAGCACTTAATCCCCTCTTCTTACACCTCTGGGCAAAACTCTGCTGATAAACATTAAGTGGAAAAGGAACTCAAGAGGACAAAATGGGAAAGTGTGTCACTTCTGGAATCAGGACACTCAAGAATAAACAGTACATTTCTTTCAGAAATAGACCAGACATGACCATTACTGGGGGGACACATAAACTAGGAATCCCACGAAGGTCTTGAGCTGACAATGCAATAGCAAGGATTCTATACCGACAGTTCCGTTATGATTTCAGAAGCTATTAGGGATATCAGGGTTTTTTCCCCCGTCACCTCACGCTATGGGCATAAAGAACGAGGCCGCGGTATGTGGATTAATGGACAAAGAATAAAGGGGAGAGAGAAAAGAGGCTTACAGTCACAAAAAACCCAAACACGTTCCTTAGCATTTGCATTGCACTGCTTGCCAATGCACAAGCAGTGGTATTATGGAAACACCCATGGCACAGATCCCAGGTCAGGTCCAATGCCCTCTTGGCATCACTTACTGAAATGGGATCCCGATTCCCGCTCTGTCGGCCCACAGTTCACTGGGGACCGGAGGTGATTACCATACTAACCCCAGACACAAGGGAGATAGACAGCGATTAGCACTCGCGCTCACTTATCAAATGGGATCAAATCATGTCCACATTTTATTATACATTTTCTTCAGAAATTCAATTTTGCTAGAGCTTTGCAACATTGTTCTCACTTGGAAGAGTGTGTCTTGTGCTAATGCTAACAAAGATAAACTAACAGCAGACTATTGGATTTAAAGCCAGTCCTGAAAGCATGTGGTCACTATTATTGTGGCATTGAAGCATTTCCTTTCCCCCAGAGATTTGACCCGAGTCCTTTGGAGTGCAGAGATGTAATTGCTCCATTATCAGGGAGCAATGCCTTAGATCTTCAAAGCCCAGCTACAGTATGTCCGATAATTGAAGTTCCATTAGGGGTTTCACCTTTAAGCCACTCAAATCTATACTAGTTACATTACAAACGCTGTACAGCAGAGCATGAAAATGTATCATCATATCAAACATTTGAGTGCTTACCCCTTTTTGACTTGGGGCTCGGCGAAGCAGGCAATTTGGAAATGATGTCAGGTTTTGTGGGCGTTGACACTTTCCGCTCTGTGTCTTTCTTTGCAGGGGACTCCATTCTCTCGGTTGGGTCCGTCTTTGGGGGACTACTCTCCCCCTCCGGGTCGGGCCGTGTGGGGTTTGTGTCCAGTGCTGGATGGGGAGCTGGTTGGAGAGACAGAAGAGGAGAAAACACGTGAGAAAATGACACGGTGCGAATCAATGCAGGCGAACAGAGAGACGGAACTCAACCCGTTTGTCTTCATTCCTCTTCTGACTGTAAGGCCTTTGCAGCTCCGCCAGGGTGACGTATATGTCAACATGAGTTTCATGTGTCATGTGTAAAGGGTGGCGTCTAAGTGGCTATCAGGACACAGCTATACTGTACTTCTTTTGATGAGAAATGCTTCTGCTTGATACATCAGAGATTTGTATTTCATTTAACCTGGTCAGATAAAAAAAATCTGCTTTGCAGGGAGAGACCTGGCTGAAAAAGCAGCACAAAGTTAGTCACAACAAAATTACATTATTCATATAAGTAATACACACAAATCCCCAACAGGCCGCTAAAGAGTCACACTAAGGTCTTGTGCTGCCAACAAGGTTTTCCTCTACTGTGAAGCCATATCATCTACAGTACTATGCAAAAGGAGATTACACACTTTTGTCGGTGGCACTGCGGCATAATATCTCTTAAGGGCAGCTCCTCTCCTTAAAACCACTTCTCCAGTGTTTCTGATGTACTACAGACATCAAGGCCCAGGGGAATGGCCTGAACAAAACACTATTATTGCTTTTCAGCTTCTTGATGATTCCACTGAGAGGAATGAACGGGTCTCTCTGAGGAACACTGTTAAGCCACTCTCATCCGTCATTTTGGATTTCCAGAAATGTTAAAAGGTGTTTTGATAAAGGAGCAGTCGGGCTCTCTACTTTACTTTGTCGGGAGGCTGACTCACAGGATACAGAGCTTGAATCTCCTGCTCAAACATAACTTTGCCTGGGGAGTAGCAGCCTAACAAAGACCCTCTATGGGGAGGAGAGGGGGGGGGGGGGGTGAGGGTTTTCGGCTTTGTCAACTCAGCACTGTCCCCAATAATACCCCACCCATGGTTCCCTATGCAGTCCTCTGGATGAACAATTTCTTCCACACAGTCTCTGAGGGGAAACACTGGGGCAACGCACTTTAAATTATTCACACATAGGCTAAAAACAACACAAACAGTCAGTGGGTGGGCCGTCGAACAGAAGACAGTGACCGAACATGAGATTTACTATGTAAGTGCTGTGCTATTCAATGCAGAATGCTGGCGGGGAATTGGGCCAATGCCATGCAACTTTAAAGATGGAGAATTGGTTACAGCATTCTTTATCAAATATGTCTCCGCCAAACAATGCACTTGTGGTTTATTTCTAAGCCAGCTGCTCTCACGTGAGTGAAACTTACAGGATGGCTAGACTAGAAATCTTAGAAGCTCTGTATTGTTTTGACACACAGACCAGACAAAAGGTGGCGGTGAACAGCAAACAGTCCAACAAAGTTCAGCGGAGCCAACCTCTCGCTGTTTAGTTACTGATCCACTGCACACAGTAAGATATCAGAGCTCATGGAAAAGTTAGCCTGAGCTCAGCTAGGCATGGAAAAGCTATGTCATCAATCTGGGAAATGGAGGCTGGGCTGTTACTGTGATGACCCTTACTTGGACAAGGCACCAGGGACAGAGAGACGAAAGTTGAGAGTGAGTGAGAGAGAGAGACAAAAACAGAGTGGGTCTGGTTGCATGAGCTGAGCAGAGTCTATGAAGGCGCATGCTTGAAAGACAAGACACTGTGGTCCCTCTGTCAAAGCCTGCCGCTGTTAAATAACCATTCCTCCAGCATGGATATTCTCATAAAGAGAGAAGCCATTGTTGTGCTCTCCACAAGGCAATGGGACTGCAGCCAAAACACTGCGATGACAGGGGAGAGAGGGAGACAGGGAGGCAAAGGAGGGGATGACAGTGAGACGAGGGAGTGGGGAATACATATTGGAATCTGCTATTGCTGTGTAATTTCCCTAACAATTTGGGGGCTTGTCCAATTATGTATGTAGAAAATGGCAAACTTTTAATCATAAAGCTGTACAAGATTTGCACAGACAATGAAGTAATATGGAAATGTACTTCCACAGTTTTTCACAATTTCTGTCAAGTTACAGTATATACTTAAAATATTCTAGCTCTATGATCAACATATAGAAAAAGGTCCAATCCAGGATTATGGGCTAACATATCAATAAGGGTAACATTAACATGGATTCTTAATTCCAATTAGTATTATTATTGATTCGTAGAGGGAAAATATTCTATTAGGAACAAGTTGGTCATAACACACAATCTGATATGGTGTGGTAACTATATACCATTGGCATTGAAGACTAATGTACAGTTCTGGATCACTCTGTGGCAAAGAAAAAACATTAGGCTGCGTGCTATCTGTAGGTCAAGTTGAAATCTACAACCAAATTTAAGGTGAATTTGGATCGCCATGGAGGCTTGATAGCTAGAGCAATATCATCTAAAAATGATGATAGGAAGAGCTGCTAAAATCCTCAAGGACCTCCCAACAACCATATATATACTGTATGTCACAGTAAATTAGTCAGTCAGTCAAAAAGCTGACACTGATGGAATGTTAATATTTAACAATGATCTTAATGAAAGATTTAGTTAGTTGCGCGCCAGCGTCACGCCCTGAAAATAGGCGATCTAGTACAATCTCAACATGTCGCAGCACTGCACGACAATGCATGCAAGAAATGATTTCAATGTGTGTAACAAAGTATTTCAAAACCTTAACAGTCATTATTTCATTTCAAGCTTTCCCCCCCCACACTACACCTGTCACCTATCACCTAATAGTTCAAAAGATTGTCTTAAATTTGTTGTTGTTTGAAATATCATTGAAACATGTTTTTGATACATTTAACAAAAAGGTACGATATAGTACTTTTTATAAAACATTTTCACATGGACCACCTGTAATTATGCAATGGCCCACGAGTTGTCTGTGGATCACTAGTTGAGAAACAGTGGCCTAGAGAGTAATAACATTTTGCCACTGCTATTTTTAGCCCGATGTGGTTCCAAGGTGTCTTCCTGTCCGTCAGTGCACTCAAGATTCTGTATCTCAAATGATTCAACTTAATCATAACTAGATCTGTTCGTCAATTTACAAAATCAGAACCAAGTCAAGAGATATACCAATATTGTAATGAAAAATTTTAAGAATCTCAAACAATCCTTCTCGTCTTTGTACACTGATATCCTACAACTGCAGTGACCCACTGTGATTAGATCAGTGGTTCTCAACCAGTGGTCTGGGGACCACCAGTGGTCCTTGAGGGGGTTCCAGGTGGTCCCCAGCTTAACACATTGCGTGCCAATCGCGTAGATCTACGCAAACCTAAATAATTGCGCAGCGTGCCAGTCGCGTAGATCTACGCGAAGTGGTCTTTTTTTTTTTTTTTTTTCTCGCAGGTTCACATTTCATTGTAGGCCTCCCTCGCAGTGACACATTTAATTGTAGCACACCCGGATATGGAAATATCCGTATCCGGAGATTTTCGTTCCCACCCGCCGTCGCTCTAAATCTTCCCCTAATTCACCATTATCTCGGTTGTTGTTTTTCTCCTCACTGATCGCTGTTTAACATAAACCGCGATAACTGCAAAATGGAAACGGTCTTCTCACTCACACAGCTACCCTGTGTGTCTACAAACAGTTTAACGCGATCTTAAGGTATTTAGCGAGGTCTGTGGCGACGTGAAAAAAAAAAAAAAAAAAAAATGCATCGCTGGCACTGGTGAGTACATTATGATATTAAACTCTGGCGTGGAATGTGTTATTGATGGAGTTGGTAACTTCGTAAACCAAATGGACCCTTATAGATATTTTACTCTCGAGTGTAAAATGAAACCAAATGGACCCTTAAGGGTCCATTTGGTTTCATTTTACACTCTCAAGAGTTAAATTATTGTGAAACATCTGCATTACTTAATTAAATAATTGTTATTTTGATCAACGTTTGCCTGTCATCTCTCCTATGGTACCAACATCAATACAGCATGGAATTGTGGACAAAATCTTATCCAACGATAACAAAGTATTCTAAGTCTTGGGTCTGAGAGGCTAAATCTCATCAAATGGTGGTTCAAATGCCGAAAAAATAATGGACCTTGATATGAAAAAGGTTGGAAACCACTGGATTAGATACAACACGTAAGGGTCCCAAACGTGAGAGCAGCAAGTGCAGAGCTGACAGACAAGAGTATCATACTCCCTCATACCTTGGTGAGCCGCGGGCACCTAGGGAATTGAAGTCATAAAGCAGTGGCTGTGCTAGCAGTGACCGTGGGTGACTGATCACACAATCAGTCATGATCTCTATACTGTCAATGACAGACCCCTGGCCCGGAGGCAGCACCATTTTGAATACCAATGATATCTGATGCTCTTGAACAGGAATGGGAACTGAAGGGAGAGGAGAGGACTGATGGTTGAGGTTCATAGACCAGAACGGTCAAATGTACATAATAAAAATTATCAGTAATAAAACTATATTTTTTTTAAACATAGGACTTTGAACCATCATGAGATAGAACTTGGCATTCTCACATGTGGGCGAAGGTCTTACGACTGTTTTCTATTGAAGCCTATTTCCACCACTGAATAAATAAATAAAAAAAGAGCCTAAATTGTGTGTTGTTTTTTCTGACAATTCTGACTTCCATGTTTTATATTTGCAATTGCAGCATTATATCTCAGAATTCAGATATTAGATATTTTTCTCACAAATGTGAGCTAGGAAAATTGAGAAAATACATTCTGAGATATAAGGCACATAAAGAAAAAAGATTGTCTCAATCAGGGGGAAAAACTAAGATATAGGCCTAGGTCACAATTGCAAGAAGAAAATAAACAAATTCTGAATTCTGAGATACACGTCACAATTGCAACAACAAAAAAAACTCATGCAATGGAAATGGGCTTCCATGTTTTTCTATATTGGGAAAGAGTACATCTGGTTCTAGAGATGTACTACACACACTGGGCACAGAGGCCAATTCAGGATAACTCCTGGACTTTCTGGTATACTGACCTGTTATTGTTATAGATCAGAGGAACAAAATTTGTAATCTCTGGGCAGTGACCCCTCAAAGCAAACAAGACAGGAACACATAAGCATACAGCACTTTAAACAAGAAAACCTAATGCTATTTGCACATGTACTAAAATGCCATTTCGACATCTGTTCAGGAACGCAGAGTTGTGAAAGACAATTTGACTCACATAAAACGAACATACCAGTTTCTTCTGTGATGTGATGTGTGCGTGTTCACGTTTGAGATCACCTACACAATTGTTTATTACACCATCATTCCATCACATCATTCCAAATAATACATGGGCTAACAGAAGGGCTAGACTTCAAGGTTAGACGATTTTTTTGTTGTTGCTATAACCATTATTTAATATTTTTGGGCTATTAAAAAATAGCAGCTCTTTTTCTTTTCGTGAAAATTTGTGCAAATCTTTGAATATGTTTATTTTTTAACTCTTTGCTTCTGGGGATTCTACAAATGTCTTCTAAATCCTAACAGTTTTTTCTTCTTTTCTTTTCTTTTTTAAAACCTTATGTTGCTAAAATATCAGAGGTTCTCAAACTTTTTTCATGCTGCGCTTTGAGCTTGTAGATCTGCTATTTTTGGATACAGCCAAAGACATCTAAAATGACACAGAGGTGTTCCCGGATTGAATGGGTTAATGTTTAATCTTGCCTAATCTCTTCTCAGTTGGATGGAGTGAAGGTTTTGGACATACAGTACCCTCACCATCTTTACATTTACAATCCTTGTTCCTAGAGGGGGACGACTAAGATCAGCCCACCTGCACAAGACATGGCACTCACCATTTGCATTATTCATTCGCATTAATCAATCTGCAACAAATCCACTCCGATACCGCTCAGGGTCCACTCAGATACCTCTCGGGGTCTCAAGTCTCCTTGCATCTCCACCGAACATGGAACATTACTTTGGCACAGTCCATTAAGGGGCAGTGAATGGTGAAAAAGGATATACTGTAGCAATACAGTACATGCAGTCTACAGATACTGTAGACATTATGTGGCCATTATGTGATTCTCTTTTAAAGGAGTAGTTCACCCCAAAAATTACTTATTTTCTATCAATTACACACCCCATGAAGCCTTGAATTCATGGAGATTTGTCTCGATTTTCTACGTCAATAATTTGATGACCGGAGGAGTCTAAGTAGGAGACTGAAAGAGTCAAAGACTCAAAGAGTCTCCTACTGACCGATGACCAGGTCATGATCAAATTATTGTCTCAGGAATGCGACAAAAACTAAAGAAATCTCCATGAATTAAAGGCTTCATGGGGTGTGTAATTGATAGAAAATAAGTATATCATTTGTTTTGGGCGAACTACTCCTTTAAGACTTTAGAAGACTGCACACTTGATCGTACAACTGCTCAATGAATAAACGTTGGTCAGATAGATAAATCGCCACAATCTGAGCAGTTAGGATTTCCTAGTATTTAGTCTAGTTTCTCTGTCCAAAACCTTTCTCTAGCATTATGTAAACATATTTGTTTTTTCCTGCAAGTGACAACCGAATAGTTACAGGAAAGCCCCACAGAAACAAGAGGAGCGAGCAAGGGGGGGGCCTGGAAATTGGGTCAGAGGAGTTTTAGGAATCTGCGGCATGCATGTTGTGCTTGTTCACTATGTTGATCATCATCACACCGTCAGTGCTGCTCTGCACTCCTTGACCTGGGCAGCCCCCTGGCACCCCCCCCCCCTCCCCCCCATGGGGCCTCCATTCCTTCTGTAGCTGCAGGTGTCAAAAACCGAGGCACTCAGTTGATCCCATGTGTATAACAAAGACTACTGAAATGACAGTTATGTCCAGAACTCAACAGAAATACCGTAGCGAAGAGACACCCTGCCGATGAAAATGCATGCATGCATACGTGAGCACAGTGTGGCAACAGAATTAGCAGGTTGGGAATCCACAGGTAATTAGCTCAGACTCAGCACCATCTCCCTGTCAGAGGGAGATGTTGGTCCAAAATATTAGCCTATTTGTGAAACTATCAAGAGGGCTGTGATAGCTCAAAATGCTAGGAGAGAACACAAGAGCTCTTTGTGTATTCAAACTGCTCTCTCCTTCCAAACCACACTCCACTAAATGTGCGTTAATTGGTTACAATTCCGCTGACAACAACCTGAGTGAACAGAGAAGTAAAAGCTGTTTAGAATGGTGAATACATATCGCTGCAGAATGTGATGAAATCCAATTTTTCACAGCACGTTAGATTGCTTTTGTATATCACACAGACCTAGCAAGAAATGCAAGCCTGCTTTTCTGTGATAAACTGTACTTACTGCCCCAGCCTTGCATGATTACACACTGAAGAGACACTGAATACATTTCAAACATTATTATATTATTATGGATGCACGGTATTGAAATTTAGGCCAATATCCAATTACGATGTAATTGCATGGTCAAATCGACCAATACCGAATTGCAAAACAAGTTTCCAGTAGGGTTTACCTACACCTGTTATACAGGAAGGCGGCGTTCGATCCTCTCCATAGACTATGCATTGAACCTCGCCGCTTTCTCAGAACGTGGAAGCAGCATACCACTGCTGGTGTGCTGTATCCACTGAACGAGAGACTCACTCCAGACAATGAACCACACCTATGTTTACAACAGCACTCTATGATGGAACTGCCAAAGCATGACAAAACATTATTAAAGAACTTACACAATGACAGTTTAGTCTTGGTCGAGAAATGCCGTAGGAATGTGAAACTAGGAAAACGATACTTCCCTCTGATACAAACATACACCAACACAGAGTACAAGGCAAATGCACGAGTACTGGGTTTAAAATGATCTTGGTCACATGACTGCGACCAATCACAATGTATTCATCACTGCAACACCCAATGCATTGCCAAGGAAGGTACTAGTCTGGATGAAAATATAGGACAAGCACTGGATTATTTATGAAGCCAAGAAGAACTGCACTCTCAAATACATCCCTGCCAAATGAAGCAACAACAATCAAGGATTGTCTCTGTTACAGGGCTGCACAATTAATCGAAAGTAATTGAAAATTGTGATTTTAGGTTTCACTATTATGTAATTGTGAAACAAATTTGGCAATTAATTCAAACATCTGATTTGATCTGCTGTTGCACCTTGCCCTTGCCTCCTCACCATTTACAATTTAGAGAGACGGCTCTTTATCCATAGCGGCTTACAAAAAGCAAGGTAAACACATACATCAAATGCAGAGAGACAGTGTAGTAGTGCCTCAGTAAACAGGTAAACCAAGAACCTAGAATCAGTCTAAATAACATGCCATCTAGTTACATTTTAACCGTTGCATAAGTCTGCATGGCTAGGTCAAGTGCTACAGGCTAAGGTGGAGTCTGAAGAGGTGAGTCTTCAGATTACTGCAGAAAATTGGGAGTGAATATGCAGTTTGTTTGACCAAAGTATTGCTAGTAATAAGCACAATGAGCAATGGCATTGAAAATAGTATAGAATTGTCTTTTCCCACCAAAAATATTTGTAATCAATGATTGTGATCAATAATTGTGAATACAATATTCAGCAAAATAATCTGAATTATAATTGTTGTCATAAACCCTACTCAGTTTGTTATAGAACACTACCATGAATAACTCAAGGCTTCTGATACAAGGACTTTGAACAGTCGCAAAATCACAACCAAAACAACCCATGCAGCAGAAATAAAAGACTTTGGTTAACTTGCCAAAAACCTGATCACTTAGTAAAGCAGGGTGGAAATGCAGTACATTCTCTTGTAAAATGTAAATGAGGCAAACAAGACGCTAGAGTAGGAAGTCGCACAGAGTGCAGGCCATGAAATCAAAAGAGTGGGAAGGGAAAAGGGTGGCACCAAAAAAATAAGAAAAAAGTAGGGGGGGGGACTTGGGAAACAGAAAAGAGAATGGATCTGCATCTCATTTGGGCCGGTACAGGGAACTAATGAATTACCTCATCGGCAGCCCCCTAACCCCTCGCCCATTTGCCCTGCTTCTCTCTCACCCCGGATGGGGTGATGTAAGAGGCAGAGGGGGCCCAGACACACTGGAAGCGCAGTGTAAACAACAACCACTGATTCTGCGCCAAGCCCGCCCATGTGGATGTGCACGCACGTGTGTGTGACTGGAGCTCTTGCAAAGTTTTTCATGAACAGCTGTTTCCTGTCCTTGCAAAAAAAAAAAGAGCAGTGTGATTTTCAGTGGCCATTGAGAGAAATATCATTACATTATGTGCGGTCCCCTGCATAAAAAAACACAATCACGAGAAAATAATAACATATTTGGTTACTTTTTAACTGTGGAGGCAGATGTAGCCTGACACCTTGTCTTTGACCATGTTATCACAGACAAAACAAGAAGTGAATGAAACAAGAAGTGAACGAAACAATGGTCATTGATTTGTGTGGCTACAGTTGATCTCATTCTCATAATAAAGAATATTTTTGCATACCAACCATGGGGCTGAAGACGGCATTCTTATGTTGCATACCAATTGGCCAGTGAATAGTAATGTCTCTGTTGGTGACTGCCACAGCTTTCATTCCTGTCACCTGGCCCAGACCTTGGGACAATGCCTGGCATTTAGCTGCCGCTCTCCTCCCAAGTGCCGTCGTCCTTCTCAAAGACATCATGGGGATGAAATAAATGCCCTGCCTATCTGAAACAGCAGTGATCCCTGGGGTCCCTGTGAGTTGTGTTTGCAACACTGACAAACTTGCAAAGTTGAGTGCATGTGCACACACACACATACACGCACAGATTGATATGGTCCAAAATGATATGGTCCAGCACGCTCATTCTCAATTACATCGGGGCAGTAGCAGTACAGATATCATGGCTGGACAAGCTTCCACACATAGCCAGCAATGATCAGCATGCCGAGCCGTTGCCCCAGGCAACCTGTTCCACATCCCCTTGGGGGTTGGGAGTGACGGTGGTCTAATCCTCCCTGGTCTCAGACGGGGAGGGAGGGGGGTGTGCTTGGTCCCCTGTCATAGCATGGGAGGGACAAATAATAATTTAGCTATAGGGAGAAGGAATGGTACCGTCTCCTAATAATGGGTTTTTGGACGGCCCAAAGTTTTGCAGCTTTTTTTGTTACACTGCCACCCACTCGAGACAGATTGATTATATCAGGAACTGCCTTGCTTGAAAGATCAATATTTAATAGATCTTCTCAGTTCTCACACAGGCAATGTTGTCTAGATTTATCCCTGTCTTTAATGGATTATATTGACTAGCCCATCCTCAGAGGGTTCTGTGTAGAGCCCAAACGATGGCAGATTTCTGAGTTCGATCCCGATCCAAGTCCTGGACCACCGATTACTGACGTTTTGAATGACATTCTATTAAAAAGTGCAAAAACACAGATTTGACTGAAGTTTCAAATTGAGAACATTTAACTTAAAAGCAAAAACGAAATAGCCAATGTATAAGCTCACAACACTTCACATTGTGAGAATTTGTGAGCTTGTACATCAGCTATTTCTACCTCTAGTTCTGCGAGTGGGAAGAGAATGTGATGTGAGGCAAAAGGAAACAGGATTGTGATGAGGTTAGATATTATGTGCAAATTAGATTTCAATATCTATTTAATTGAAAACCCCTGCAAGCCCAGTCTCTGTATATCTCCTCTGGCAACAGAGGTACGGTGTGTGTGTGTGTGTGTGTGCGTGCGTGTGCGTGTGTGTGTTGCATAAGGTTGTTTGTTCATTCCAGTGTACAGTAGTCATTTTCAGAACCATTGCTTTGAGCAAACATCAGCCCCAATCTTGTGAACCTTCACCATGCCATTAAGTCCAACAGCCCTCATTATACCCTTGGGTGATTTATACTTATAGTTGTGCACTGGTGTTGCACTGCAACATGTTGTGAGCTTGTAGATTGGCTATTTTCTGTGTGCAATACCGGCGCGCAACTAAGTATAAATCACCCGTGTTTAGGTTCTGAATGTCTCTACCCCACATTTCTGAGGTTTTGTGCTGGCCTGAGATCCAATTGGAGGTTCCACAAGAATACACAAGGTTAGGTAAATGTTTAATTTCAACCCCCTTTGCAACTGTGCATGTTCAACAGCTGACATCAACAACGGGAGGAAATCAAACTGTCCAGACTCAATGGCAGTGGCACTATTTAAAAACATTTCCCTGGCTATGGCTCAGTTCACTGAGTTCAGGGATGAACACCTTTACTAAAGGGAAGGTGAAAGAATGGCTTGATCCTTAAATACCAACTCTGCATATCTCCATTTTACAACTTCAGACTTCAGTTTTGCGTGCATACCCTTGGATCACCTAAATTCTGTAGACTCAAATGTATGCATAATTTATTGGATATGGACTAAATGAGGGCAAAGACAGAGCAAAGAAAACGGTCCTGTAAAGCTCATTTAGAGATGATTTGGGGGGGAGAAAAAATATTTACAATATGTACATGTATCGACCAGAGATGATTGTTCTGAGATTTTAAACAACACCAAGGGATATGTGGACAGGGTCTTCAACCCACGAGAGTTGTCCAAATGCAATTGGATAGATGGACCCTTTTGCAAGGACAGCACTGGCAGGTCAAGGTGTGCTCAAGCCAAGGAAAACCAAACTGTGCCCTTTAGCTGAACAGGGTCTGTGTCTAATATTAGCAAATGAGTCTGGTGGTGGTGACCGAGTTTTGCAGGAGGACCAGTCTGGGGATATTTACAGACTTGGTGGAGGTGGCAGGAAGCGGTCACGGTGTTGTAAGCAAGAGTTCCCTCCCTGTGTCCTTACTGCCATGGCGTCCCAGGCAGAAAGGGCACCACAGCCGTTTGGTAATAGAATTAGGGCACACCACCACAGCATGAGCCCTCAGCCCAGGAGGGCTAAAAGAAAGTCAATCAAGGGCATACATGGCGAGGCAGAGGTTGAGGGAAGCTCTCTAAATGACTTATGGGAATGTTACAAGGGGTCTCATGTTATGAAAGTGAAGGGTCATTTGTGAGACAGCTTGTGGCTTTCCTATTTAGTGCAACACCCCATTGCATTTCAACTCCTCTGCAGCCCTGTGGAAAGATGTTCCACCAACCTTTGTCCAAACGTTTCGATGAGGGACTCTTCCTATATCTACAGTCCTAACAATGTGAATCATGGAAAATACACCATGCACTTTAAACTTTAAACCAATGCCTAATTGCTATGTGATAAGTTGTCTGTGTCCGATGTTGAAGCACCTTGTTCAGCCTGGACTAATCTTTAAAGCCATACTCCATTGTATGACTGTGTCGCAACTCAAGTACCAAAAAGAACATTTCTACAAGCTGAAGCTAACAACGCAGCACATGTTTTTTTTTGGCGCACATCACCCACGCAAGTGTCAGGCATGGTTATATAACCTACATGTCTCACACACATTTCAGTTCAATAAAGCAGGATTTGTCTTCAATGCAAAATACTTAGAACAAATGTTGTTTGTTAATATTAATACCGTATACTGTGGTATTTTGTTAACCTACTGCAATGTGAATTTTAGAAATTTAGATCCTGGAGATTAATCAAATTGCTTCATATCATACTTTATTTCATACTGTATGATCGCATCCTGCATACCCTATCTTAGAGACAGCATACTGTAAGCTTGACTTGATACACCTACTATTGTGCATTAAATGACTAAGCTTGAATACTAGCCTTTTATCCATTTAGAATGAAATAATTAGAGGTGGTCCCGTCTGTATAATATCAACGGTATCTTCCTTTTATAATAATTTAAAGTTGTCTTTTATTTTTAGTCTATTAGTTATGCCAATGTATTCCTCCCACTACTTGCCACTGCTGTTCTACCCAACTGGATCACCTGCCAGTGAGGACACTCAGGAAAGTGTCCCCAACGGGAGGACATGGCGCCTCTGTCCTACTCCTCCCGATCAACATTCGCCGCTGACAGGTGCCGCCCCAGCCTGTAGGACTGCATGCAGTGAAAGTTCGCCCTCCCAGCACAGCTTTGTATAGACGCTCAGAAAACCGGACGCACCGCGGTGGATTCGAACCTCTAGACGGTGGTGGGACTGTACTTTACCCATGCACCACTCGAGCTCCCTATCAAAGGCATATTCTATCAAAGGGGTCATATCACTTGTTGAGGTGACCACGGTGATGAAAGCTGTGAAACTGGGACATGTGTCTAAAACTATTCCTTCAAATGTAAGTTATTCAGAAAGGAAAAGCAAAACCCACACTAACGCCTGATTTATGCTTTGTAGCGCTGGTGTCACGCACCACAAATAGCAGATCTACAAGCTCACAACGCGTTGCAAGGAGAGTGCTGTGTAGCTATTTTTGGTGTGCGACATTCACATGCAACTACCTACAGCATAATTCAGGCTTAAAGGTGTGACTAATAGGCCAACACATGTAATGGATTGGGTTTGTGGATCAACATTCATTCTATACTATTATTACACTTATTATCACTGCAAAGTGGTAGTAGAAGTGATAGCTAATATAGACTCTGGGTATGTCAATTACAAAATGTCAAAGGCAGGCAAGTTCAAGGGCATGTTATCAAACTAAACATTGCTCGTTTTTCTTTTGCCTTTTCCTCCCACTCCCGACTGTCCTGAGAGAGAAATGTTTCCGTAAAAAAATCAACAGAATTCACTGTGTTTTGGAGGGGTCAAATGTTAACAAAAAACAAATGGCTACATTCACGTAGTGTTCACTTACTCTGCAGCTATCGGTTGAACCAGGGAAAATACTGCAGACGGAGACTGAAAGAGTTTTTGAGTGCTGGTTAAGACAGGCTTTTCCCACTATTTGTATTTCCAGAGTAATGGGGTGGAGACTGGAGAGAGCATCCTCTGTTCCCTCAGTGAGAGTAAGTGATTTACACCAGCTGGGTGCTGTTGACGTCATCCTTGCTCCTAGCAAGGCTTCCAATAAATACCCCTTTTCCAACGGTTCAACTTCTGAGGCCAAAACAAGTCTATAGGCCGCAATTTGTTCTATTCTGTTCTGTGACAGAATGGTGTGAATGGTTATCATTTTTGTGTTTCCACTGCAGTGGACCTTGAATCACGACTAGGGACGTGATTAGGGCGTCCCGACAACAGCATATTACTAATGGCATTTGGGCTGCAGCAACACAAGTTAACAGTATTGGCATGTAGGATGAGATTTAAACATCTATGCACAATATATTGCCAAAGTTGTGAATAGACAATGGTCTGTATTGATACAGGTACTGTCCTTTAATCTCTTCCACTGAGAGGAAGATAAGAGTCCATGAAAATAAATGCGTTAAAAAATATAAAAAATAAACACTCTTCTTGGCGCACACACACACACACACACACACACACACACACACACACACACAATGCCACAATAAAGAATTCCCACCCACTCAATGTTACTACCGCAAGAACACTGCAGTCTCAACAAAATAGTCTAGTTTTCAAACAGCACAGTGTTGCTGGCATGACTTCTGTCACTTGTGTGACTTGACTTATATCTTTCCCAATTTTCTTTCATCTCAAAGTCGTTTCCCACGATAATAATGTGCTGACTGCTGAATGTGGGCTTTGAACATCTTTGAACATGAGGCAAGTGAGAATCATCCCATTTCATTAGCCTGGGCAAATAATTAAACAAGTCACAAAATACAGGCATCTGTATCTGTAGTAGTAGCTTAATCCTTAGTCTGCACACAAGATAATTGCATCTTGAAAAAGGGGGTGGCAAAGTATTAATATCTCCAGCTTTCTCTGTATTCCCATTAGGCCTATTCTAATATTTTTGGCATATTTGGGATTTGTCTAATCCCTTTGGTCAAGCATGGAATTCCCTAAATTCTTCTAAAAGGATTAACATGCTGGCAAATAGGCATTTGATAGACATAATAATTATGTGTTTCAGGCTCAGCCATACGTATTGAATTAAGCCATTGTGTTGTGGGATATGGCCTAGAAATAGGAGGTCTTCTCTCTGCGTCATGTGTAGTGTAATGGAATGAATATAAATAATATTATTATTCACTGTGGCAAAAGAAAATAAACCTGGACATTTATTTTTAAATAATCTCTTTTGTGCCACACTGTTCCTTCAGTAACTTAGCGGTGAAATTAATGTTGCACTTGTAAATGTATCTATTTTGTACTGCTGCAAGCTCAGCACACAGGAAGAGTACATTTCTGGGACAGCTGCTTTGATCTTGAAAGCAGACATGGGAATACTGCATTTGAATTCAGCCTGCTTTCAGCATCCATACAGTAAGGCATACAGTATGTGCAACATGGATATGGTTTCACAGATTCAATAACGGAAGAATTATTATGGTGACGAACCATATTCACAAATTTCCAGTATCTTCCAACAGTGAAGGATGAGGCTTATATGTCGCTGCCCTGTTTTTAGACTCCTGAGCATTTTATTGTCTTCAAACTAAGGTAATTTCAAAGTGGCAAACCACTCAAGTTCATATTTCATGCCAAACCCGATTAGCCTCCAATTACAACATGGACGCATCATCGTCACATAATACTCATAATAAATCCTGCACAAAACCTTGTTTTCTACCGCAGAGTAGACAACTGTGCCTATAATAAGCAAATGAATCTAGGACGATCCTGAGTTTCTGCCCACTACCAATTTGTAAAGACACTATGCCATTTTGTCCCGAAAAAAAGGGGGACACCGGTGCACATTTTCCCCAATTATGTGAGAGCTCCAGGGGCTCAAGAGTAGCTGGCTGATCCCATTCACTGCACGCTTGGCAGTCGGGGCTGGTGAGTTCTCCCTGTGTTACAAAATAGAAGACGACCTGTCAGTCTGCTTAAGCTCTTTATGCTCAATGTGTCTATGCCTGCACAAGCCAGGGTGAAGCAGCTTGCCTTGGCTACTGGGGACATTTAACATCACGGCATAACAGCATAAAGAAAAGAATAATGGATCGATAACTACAGCTTTAATGCGATTTACAGCCACATAGCCCAAGCTTGCAGATTTCAATATAATGACTTTAATAGCTATGCTGATTAACACTTTAGGTAACACTTTATGTAACAACGCCATTAAGCATTCACAGTCAGGTAATAATTATGTTGCAACAACAAAGACGTGTTTTGAAGCATAGCTTCACTACAAGAGGTTAATGAAACACTGAAGATGGAGCAATGCAAGCCAAGTGACATTTACACAAGACAATATGGATAGACCAAACCCATCCATGTTCAAACACTCTGTACCTCACCAACTGTCACATTAACCAGTCACCTGTCACATTAGCTCGTATTCATCCTGTTCAAGTCACCCTGAAAAGTTCTTGAGAAGGGGATGGCTCTGAGTGTACAAATGTAGGTCCTTTTACTGTGTAACCTAACCTACATGTATAGCCAATATGTTCCATTGCATCTGTCCATCCTTCATTTTAGAAAGCTTACCTTACCAACTATATTTCACTGAGAGTTTTGACAGAAAAATGGCCACCCATAGTTCCATACAGGCAAAAATGATACTTTATTCATCCGAGAGGGCTGGCCTCAGATTCTCAGGTTAACAGAGCAGATGAAAGAGTAGAGTCCCGACAGCAAGGACACACACAGGATGAGTAGCGGAACGGAGAGCTCAGAGGGGAGAATGCCTGAATGCAAATTTAAAGAAAGGGAGGATTAGAAAATGGTCTTCAAAAGTCCTGACGGGGCAGAATTCCACAATGCCCAGCCAGACCTTTTTCTACAGATCCACTCTAAATTTAAATCTAAGGGCCTCTGGTTGGACATGGACAGATCCAACCAAATTGTCTTGTAGCTCTATGTGAACCACAGAGAAGTACAGGTGAGGTACTTCCAAGTGTTTTGAAATGAAGCAATATGCTGGGGAATGTTTTTTTCTTTAAAGAATTTAAAATCGGGGCACCGCTGACCTAGCAGTTAAGGCGCATACCACACATATAGGCTCTAATGCAGCCTAACAGTGTGTTGTGGGTTCGATTCCCGAGCCCGACTATCTTTGCTGCGTGTCACTCCCCGTCTCTCTCTCTACTGTGTACTATCAATAAAAAGGCACAAAATCTCAAGGGAGACAGGACAGGGAAATAATAAGTTACTTTATCAATCAGTCCTCTCTTCTTTTGCGGTTGTCAACTGCAAGGCTATTAAAGCCTTCACATGACATCCTTTCTGTAACTTTGTTCAGAGACATGCAGTAAAGAAAAGAAAAACATGCATGTAATGGCACAGTGACATCAACATTGACAATAATGTCACTCAACTTGCTCATGTTATGCAACAGAGATCGATTGCAGGCACCTATCCCTTGTCGTGGTCTGGTGGTTGCAGTCTCTTTTTCCATTTTTAGCACCGGTTACCATGAATCATCATAGTCAGCTGTAGAAACATCTTAAGCTGAGTGACAGACATACTTCACACAAGAAAAACTAGATTCCTTATAATAGTGCTTCTGTCATGAGTCATAGACCATGAGATTGATGACAGTCCCTCCTGGACCCATGACCATGTACAGTACACGGCTGCTTCATACAGTAGAGACCTCAGTCTCACTGGACAATGTTCCCATGACTAGGGAGGAGCTCTGTTGTCCCCCCCCCCCCTTTGACATAGAGCCAGCAGCCCACCCCTAAACCCCCTGTCAGCAGGAAGGAAGTTTTCTGTTGTCCCCAAGAGGAGATCACATTGTGTGTGCGCCGTTGCCGTCCTTCTATTTCCAGAACAGGACAGTGTATCAATGCACAATGGTGGTGAGGCATAGATGTTCTAACATGATGTCTGTCTAGCAGACCAGCTCACCATACATGCAGGGGTCCACCATACAATCATCGTTATTCTCACAGGTAGATGGAGACAATCTCTACAAAATTATCATACATTTTCTCCTATGGAGACCATCTTAAAAAATATATCATGGAGTTCAATGAGCACTGCAGGCTTGAAATCATTGGGGTTCAAGATCCTATGATCACACAGTTTGCACATGAAGGCCAGGCCTATACTTCCAGAGTAAATAAGTCGATGAATTTCGCTTGATGCCCTGTTGTAGAGCCTCTCGTTTCCCTGGTGCATCTCTGCACCAGTTTCAAGAGGCCAATGGCACCTGTGGATAGGAAAATGTCTGTCTGTGCATTTGGAAAACAGGTTGGGCTTTGGGGTGGATCATGCATCACTCGTTTGACGCATGTATACAGTCAGTCCATCGTTCATGGGACGGCGGGGGAGACCGCTGGTGTGAATGAACGCATCACGTTAGTCATCATAGGTTAACCATGATGAGGGGGATGGGATCAATCAGATTATCTCACCTAGCGCTGTGTGTTTTATCACCATCCTAAATGGTTCAGTGATTTATTCTCCTGAGGGCAACACAACTGAGAACCGTGTAGTGGGAAGCTGTAATCAGTTAACTCATCGCGCAATAATTGTCAATGACATTGTCATGCGAAAGCTGCAAATATTGACAAGTCGTCTTTGTCATGTGGATTAAAATTTGACCCAGTGGGGTGATGAAAAAGAGCTTATGGACAACATCTGGTAACATCTACGACTGACTGTTTCTGTGGAACAATCGCACCTCTTCAATGATTTATCTATTCGTTGTTTTGGCAAAGCTCAAATCAGCCCCTGCACACGCTTCTAAAAACCCTAAATGGTAATACTTTTGCCCACATTATGTACAAATACTTGGGATTGCAACATTGTTTCTGAAACCCTCCACTGAGTTAATATGAACTATAGCGATAGTAATTATCTTAAAATTGGTGCATTTTACGATCAAACACCCCCAAAAAATCAAACCAAAAATTCACACAAATTAAACACCAAAGACAGCGACTCAAACAATAATAACTTGTACAAAACGACACGTCTTCAAGCATTTAAATGCTGGTTGTAATCAAAAGACTTACATGTTGCTTCGGGTCCAGCCTTGTCTTCCACATCAGTACCGATGATGTCCTTATTGTTATTGCTTTCCATTGTTGCTCATTCAATCATGCGGTTCTACTACTGGTTCTACTGGGCTCTGCTCTTCCTCTCCGACCCGACAGTCCGTCCTCTCATTCCTCAGGCAGGAGGGGAAAACTTCTCGCTCCTCCGCTCCTATGTGGTCCAAACCCACTGCAAAGTCACCGTGTGGTGTGGACGTCTAAATAACGATGAATAAAAATGACCCCCGAAAAAAAAAGACGCTTAAAACAACCGGTACTAGTGAACAAACCGGCCCGTTGTTGCGTCAATTCCTCCTGAGAGAAGTGGGAGAGAATGGTGTGAGAGGGAATTTTGGGGAGTCGTGGGGGAGGAGTGACTGTGACTGGACTGACTGGATGAACTCACACTCCGGCACACAACAGCTGATGATGAACGCCAGCGTTGCCAGGTTTTGCGTGAGAAATAAGCAGCCAGGTCTAGGAAAACAAGCCCAAAAGAAGCAACTAGGCCACATGAGCACTTTTATATACTTGAAAATAGCCAATCTACAAGCTCACGACGCATCGCGATGTGAGCTTGTAGATCTGCTATTTTCCCCAAAAAAATAGAATAACATTTTGGAATATTTTTGTAACATTTGAACAACACAAATCTTGTATATTGGGGATCCTTAGTTGGCATACAATATTTTCAGATGGGGGTCCGCAGACAAATACATATTAATTTGACTTGAACATGTTTGAGAAACACTGGTTTAAACAACATTAGGAAACAAAGACCAAATAAGCAACTACACTTTAGAAACAAGCCCAAAAAACCGCAACCCGCAACTACCAATATTATTTACAAGCAACTTTACAGAAGAACAAGCCACAGTTGCTTATAATAAGCAGACATGGCAACCTTAGCTAAAACGCCTGCATCGTCGCGCGTTATTGGTCGCGCGCGCCGAAAATAGCCGATCTACAAGCTCACACCGAGCTTGTAGATCGGCTATTTTGGGCGCGCAGCACCGTGCGGCGCGCCACACTGACTCGTATGGACGGTCCCTCGCCGGCCTCCGGATCGGACTGTACCATTATCGGGCACGGGGGGGAGGGGATTTTACTGTTATTGTGGAATATCCTCTCTCTGTCTGTTCATAATATTTATGTTTCATGTGGTGGTGTAGTAGCCGATACAATCCTTCAGGCTGTATATGTGACAGTAGCTCACACAGCTACATGAAAGAAATATAAGATATATGAAGTATTCACCCACCCAATAACCACATATTCACCATTTGGTCCATTCGCCTTTAAACAAAAATACAATGGTCATTTGACTCATTTCACAGTTCACACGAGTGTAGTCTAAAGTTTAAGACAGACAGACAGACAGACAGATAGATAGATAGATGTGTATATCTACCATTAGATATACAGGCAAGGGCAAAGCTATATCATGTGCAATCTATCACGACTCTCACGAGTATGCTAGTATATGGGCATATAAAATAGAAGACTTACAGTATTCAGTAGATGCAATAAAGAAAACCTAACCCCAAACCTTGGACACTGCATGGGAGAAAGCAGCATTGTCACTTTGTCTTTGTCTGACTGAAGGTGTGCAGGATGTGTAACTTAAGGGGTGCATAACTGACATATTTGCACTGATTGAATACTTTATTATTATTATTTTTAGAAGTTTTCAGAAAATGTGCACAATTGGCCTGACTTATAATGACATGGATGGTTGTACACAGGGTACTTATGGGCTATGACAGCTCTTTTTTTGGATTAAGTTGAGGCACACTTATAACTGGTCATAACAGTTAAACAATCGCCTAGGGTAAATAATTAGCTGAAATTACCAGTTTGTATATGCATGTAATTGCAGGTTATATGGGGTTTCCTGTCAGCCTGTTTTCACCTGTGTTTCAGCATAATAGATGGTTTCACTGATGTACCAGAAAATGTTTAAAGAGTTAGGATTATAAAGTTATTATTGCAAATGTCATCATGTGAGTTATAAAGGATTCAATGTTTTAAAAAAAAAGAAGAAGAGAGAGATAGCCACACAGCAAAAATGATAATTTATCCATTTGTAACTTCATATGGTTCCATTTGTACAAACCTGGGAGTTAAATTAACACAATTCACATAGCTGGTTCTTCAAACTAGCAATAATGTTTGCATCGGTTGTACTTAAGAAAGTACATTTGAACTGCAAGTGATGAGGTATACCATCTACCACCTGTGGATCTCCGACAGCATCTGCCAGGAGGAGGGGGTTGGGGGCTAATCGGCACGCTTGAGAAGGGACATCCCGTCCCCCCAAAAAGACCCCAGTTGGGCTCCTTTGTGCAGCTGTTGAGTCCTGTTAGCAAAAACCCCCAAGAGCCACCTGTCACTGCAACTGGAATGGAAAAGTGGTGGCTGAAGAACATGGGGGTTGGGTCTTGGGGACCCCGTATAGTGTGTGTGTGTGTGTGTGTGTGTGTGTGTGTGTGTGTGTGTGTGTGTGTGTGTGTGTGTGTGTGTGTGTGTGTGTGTGTGTGTGTGTGTGTGTGTGTGTGTGTGTGTGTGTGTGTGACTGAGAGAAAGGGAGAGGGGATTGAGTGAGGGGGGGGGGCGGGTTTAGCAGTTGATTGCATGTGAACACAAAAGCCCAGAATGAGTTTAAGATTGACATCATTTTAGATTGTTTATTATTATTTATAATAATAATAATTTATCATTATTATTATTGTTATTATTTACCACTAAAAAAGTATGTTTTCAAATAATTTTGCCATCACGCAATTGTGAGATAAGTAATTGCAATAAATAAAAAAAACTATTCAAGCCTATTAGACACTTTCTAACATATGATTTAATTATTCTATTCTGCACAGTATAAACAAATACAAACAGACCAGAAAGGGCAGTGGGAGATGAGAAATATAGAATATTGTGAAATTACAAAGAGAGTATTATTGCATTTGTTGTTCAAGAGCTTGCAATCTTTGGTTGAAACTTAAATACATTTCTTTACATCTACAGCCTTCATTAGCTTAATTTGTCGATGAACAATAATGTAATATTATTCATCACATCCCAGCCATTATTTGTCCTGGGTGAGGAGGTGATAAAGGAATGGAGAGGGTAATGAGAGGGTCATGCATGATAATTGGTCAGATGCAGTATCAGCCCTAGGGATAAGACAGCAGCTGACCAATCAGTGTAAGCTAAGGCTGTATTATTCCTAACGCACCGAACCCACCAAAAAAAGCATCCCCACACACTTTACGCACGCAGGTTTGCGCAAGACTCTAGCTTTCGCCAAACCGGGACATCTGGTCAACCTATATACAACCTATATACAATTTCTATGAGAGAGGACAAACTTTTCACGCTGTGCATGTTTTGAACTTGTAGAACAGTTATTTACTGTGTGTGACTTCACATCATGCAATGAAGTAGAACCAAGCCTTCAGTGTGAGCAATGCTGCTGAAGGAACTCTCAAGCTCTGGAATGACCCCACACCCCCCAAGTCAGGACTGCAGGCTCACTCCACATTTTCCGCTGCAGTATTTGTAAACTCACCACCTCAGTCTCCAAGTCACCCCCTAGCACTGTATCACTACTAGTAGCCTATTTCAATGCTGTTTGCTTCCCCACAAAGGCTGAGAATAGTTTTTTAAATAATATGTTACTTAGATATATGCTAAGTTTGAGGTTTACCTGCTATCCTATTTCCTTGCTAGAAGTTAATTGTTTTCTTGGCACTTGGTACCTCTGGTTAAGAGCGTCTGCTAAATGCCTAAATTGTAAATTATAAACAATGTATGAATATGGATGAGACTTGCCAAATGAGAGAGCTGCCAAACACAGTTACCGCGGATGGTTTAGTAAAATTCACAGCTGTGGAGACTGGCTGTTTATATGGATGCAAAGGAAGCAAAACACAGAGTGGAAAAGAGTGACCTTTGATAGTTCACAGAATGGCTGCACAGTGCAAAGGCTGGCCATGTTTTCAGCCAACTCCCTCCCCGGTCCTGTCAGGGAATCGCAGAGGAAAAAAAAGGTTTATTCACAGGAGCAGTTCCAAGTTGACGGTAATATTAAACTGCTTATTCATCGTTGATGCTCTCAGTCAGTATCCATCCTCGGGCACAGCTGCATCAGCCCTTGTTTAGGACCGATATGCCAGCCCTTGGTTGGATAACCAACAACAAATACATCTATGTCCATATCTTTGATCTATCTATATCTTTCTCACTCTTACTGGGCTGACAGTGTATACATTTCAAGCAATGACTATGAAAACCTTTATTTTGGGAGACAACCACTTCATTTTATGCTTGATAGAACCGCGTTAGTTCATTTAGCAGAGAGTACAGATTTGCGTGAAAAGAACAAGTTCACGAAACCACCCATTACACACCAAAGCACAATTTGCACTCCTGAAATAAAGGTTTTTCAAGGACCTTTATATATCTTTTTTTGTCAATTCTCTAAGGCTCCACTCCCACTCCCTTTCATCTCTCCTTAAAATATCCCCCCCCTGTTGTTTTCTGGGCTAATCCCCTAAAACACACACACACACACACACACACACACACACACACACACACACACACACACACACACACACACACACACACACACACACACACACACACACACACACACACTTCTAGCAGGTGCAACATATTGAAGAATAAAATAAAATTTGGAGAAATATTGTGGAAATAATTGTGCCGGCCCAGTCATATAACCTTGATGACAGTAAGCTTGTTACTGTACATGCTCAGTTCATGATGCATGATGAGAAGCGCAGGAGTACGATTAGGTCATCAGTACACAAAGGAGACATTAACATCACCTGCAACAGTGGCCTTCAAGAGTATAAGCAACAAGTGAATGGTACAAGCCAGGCTGACATGGCGACAAGGCTCAGCGCTCGTTCAACAGCCTGATGGTTGACAGGTGGAACCTGTTCCATGGTCTGCTTGTGTGTCTTTTGATACATAGGTATCACTTGCCTGGCCTGCATGACATCAGTGGTGTGAACGTCGCTGGGGTGGTGGGTGTCATGCAGTTATCAACATTTGATAGTGGAAGTGGCAGACTTCATAAGTACATTTTCACGTTGAGTTAAACTAACACTTAACTGGGTTTTTGCTGTGTATTTCGCTAGAGGTGACTAGAGTAAATTTTAAGCCATGCAACACTGTCTGTAAATAACACTATGGAGCACTATTGCTGGGATCTCATGATTCATGTCACATTTGCATGTTAAAAGTACATTTCGGTACAGACCTGGCATCCTGCATCTTTATTTTCTTGTGCAATCTGATAGCAAAATGAAAGGCCCAGGAATAACAGCTTACTGCAGAGTCAGGAGACATGTACTAATTTAGGAAACAGCACTGTACCGTACAACATTAATGAGCCATACAAACCAAGGAGGAGGCAGATAGAAAGAAAATACACTGCTGGGTCTCCATTAGCAGTGTCTTTGATGTGTACAGTATGTTGCATCACTGGAGAACTGCTGACAGATTTAATCAACTGCATTCTATACGTACTGACTCGTTTTAGTCAGAGTTCATTGTTTATGTGTCCCGTTTATGCAGGCTGTGCAGGCGACCTGTGAATCTGTCATTTCCATTAGCTATATCCACAAGTGAGACCCCAATGCACACAAGAGAACAGGGGACCCCCACCTCGCCTCTTAACACTCCCTCACAAGCTGCAGCTGCACTCATCACAAACACCTGACACACGCACACAAATGTACACGCACGCACGCACGCACACACACACACACACACACACACACACACACACACACACACACACACACACACACACACACACACACACACACACACACACACACACACACACACACACACACACACACACACACACACACACACACACACACACACACGGAAGTGAGTTAATACAGAACTTTGGGAATAGGTTAGTACAATAAATACGTTACTGCCACTGAGAGGATGTGATTCAGTTAAAAAAAATCTACATAACAGGGGGCGTCAGTCAAACAAAGACACAGGAAAGCACAGGATACACTTTAAGGGAGATTAACAGAGAGATATAGAGAAGAGTAGCCCGTACCAGAGGCCTCGAAGCAACTGATACACCGCAGCAGAAATGCGAGCCACACTAGGAAAGAAAGCTCTCTGCAGCCTGAGCTTCCTCTTTCTTTGAGCCCATTTGGGCTTTGTAATGTAAAAGGAACCACCGGTGTCACTCCCGCTCCCGATGGGGGAAAAGATACAGACGAGCAGTTAAAAAAGAAGAACATTGAAACCAGCACACCCCATGAGAGCTACAACAGATTTGTAAAGCGCCTTAAAAAGTGTGTGTGAACTGTCGCTGTAGTAGTGTGGGTATGCCGGTATTGGCTCCCGTCTCTTGTGATTTCTTTTTCAGGGAGCCTGTCCACTGCCACAATGAGTCTAGAGGTCAGCTGCTGTGTATGGCCTGGGTCGCCATCAGCCCCTTAATGAAATAACAATAGGAGGAATGTTCAGAATGTCCCGCCTAGAGGAATATACTACGCCCAGTCAATGTATAGACTGTGAGTATGCTATCTCTGTCTATCACAAACGGGGTGTGGTGGTGTAGCCTTAAAGGGCAAGACCACTTTGGTAGAGGTTTGGGTTGTGTATTTACCTTGCCATGATGTAACTCCAAAGGTGGACAAGAAATAAAAAATTATTGCTCCATTGATTAGAAATTGATAATTCAAAATATGCTCCTCATTGACTTACATTGTACGCTGAAACAGCTCTCAAAGTCACTATTTTAGCACGTAAACTAACACAATCAAAGCTAATTCAGACAATATAGAACATCACCAAACCCAGTACTGTTTGTTTTTTTAATAAAAATGTCAACTTCCTGCTGATTTTACTATTTGAAGATCCGGATCCGGATCCACGGATCCAGTCCTGGTTTTCTTCTTAATAAAAATAGCAAAATCAACAGGAAGTTAACATTTTTATTAAAAAAACAAACAGTACTGGGTTTGGTGATGTTCTATATTGTCTGAATCAACTTTGTTTGTTTATGTGCTAAAAGAGTGACTTTGAGAGCTGTTTTACCGTACAATGTAAGTCAATGAGGAGCATATTTTGAATTATCAATTTCTAATCAATGGAGCAATTATTTTTGATTTCTTGTCCACCTTTGGAGTTACATCATGGCAAGGTAAATACACAACCCAAACCTCTACCAAAGTGGTCTTGCCCTTTAAGGAAGGGTGGTTATGAGGCCATTAGGCGATGATGAATTTGGTACTGTTGATGTCCTTTACACTTTTATAATCTATTGTATTTGGTCAAGTTTAATCACAGTAACAAATGGTAAGACAATTACTTCATAATACTGTGTTCTTTGTTAGGGTTGTCAGAAGAATGCATAACCAGTGACGTTCTTTTGATTCGAGTATTCCTCCACCATTTCCCAGCGATGTGACGATGTCATTTTGCCATTTTGTCACCGTTATAGGCTATATAAGTACTTTTAAGTACTAGAAGTTCGGGGCCCGAACACCTAGGTCGCACCACCAATCCGACCGATATGTCCATATGGAGATCTCTGTATCTGTCAGTCCTTGTCCCTTTTATGCCCATATATGGAGATCCCTGATGTCATCGGGCTATACGGCCATATATGTGCATGCCCCCTTCTGTGCCCACATATGGAGCTGACTAATTTGTTTGCGCCTGATGCCATGACGACACATAGAGGTTAGACAACACACTCCATATTCGGGCGTAGCTGCATTTGGAACTCCTTATATGGTTATGGCTGAGTCATAGTGACATGAGCGTGACAATGTGGTCCGCCCGCCGGCCGGGCCTCCCTTAAGCCAATTTTAATATAGGATATGTTGAGTTTGCAGTTTATCTCCTGTAAATAACAAGGTTTTTTATACCTCCATAATTTCTCTATTGCTTTCTGTTTGCTACATCAGTGTCTCTGAGGCTTGCAAGGTCAAAGGCCATTTGCACCTGTAGGGGGTCTGCAGATTAATCTGATTTATGACTGTGTTGTCTTTTGTTGCCTTCAGTGTGATTTAATAAGCCACTACATAACATGTCATGCTGGATAAAATGAGTGTGTGAGCACAGCCAGAGAGATAGTGTGGGAGAGTTCTCCATCTCTTTGTGTTTCTCTCTAGGGTGCAGTGGAAGGAGACAGATAATCTTCCTCTGTTTAATCTCACTCTCAGTGGCCAATTATGGGCTCAGAACTGTAAGGAGCCATCTGCATTCACAATACATACTGCAGTGCACAGTAAAATCCTCATATTGTACATATTAATATCTCTATATTAAAAGTGTTATTTCAATTTTGGGGGAGTGTAGTGTACAAATGGAGCAATTTGTATATTTTGCCAAAAGAAAATATATTTCAGGGTAAAGCTAGTAGTACAGTATGTCTTCCTGACTCATTAAGCAACAGGTGGTGAGACAAGGCTTCATATCTTCATTGTCTTATCCACCAGGAATGAGATGCCACAGCAATATGTCACAGAACCGTCCGGCAGACGATGACGCAATGATGGCTAAAAAAACAAAAAACAAACGAGCTGTCTGTTTGAACACGTGAGGACATGGCTCCCCTCTGCCTGCCTGCGGGGTCCCAAGCCATTCTACTGTTCTCTCTCTCTCTCTGCCTCCCTTCTGCTCCATTGCACTCACTGTTTATGACCATATGCATTGCCATTTCGCTACACTCCTCACTCCCCCCCGCCCCCCCCGGCCTCGACACACAACCACCAACACCCACCCATTTCTGACCGCAATCGCTTCATAACAATGAGAGCCTCTCCCAGTGCTTTCATTTCCATGACAAACCAAAGTGGGAGCCAGGAGAGAGAAGCAAAATGGCAGAGGGAGGAAAAAATGAATGAGAATGAGAGAGTGGGAGTGTCTTCACTAGTTCTCGTTGACCTCTGATGCCATTTGAAAGGAGGGGAAGCTCTCGAGATCCTGCATGAGATTCAGCCAGATTCAGACAGACGGACATGAACACAGAAGCAAACATACACCCAGTAAAATAATCAGTGTAAAATCACTGACTTCTAGTATACAACTAGAAATATCCACCTGTGGAGAGAGGATGGACTAAACCTATAAAGGGGTAAAAAGTTCAGTCCATTCTGTGAGAGAATGTATTGATTTAATGTCATAAGGATGGATGGCTCTGTCAAAGTGATACGCATATTTGATAAAAAACAAAGGGCAAAAGGTTAAGAGGTCAAGCCTTAGGGCAGCGTTATATCTCTCTCTCACACACACACACACACACACACACACACACAAATGAATTTTCTATATAGACAAAGATCCAAACATAGGTGTCCTATGTCATCTGTCTGTTAATGTGAGTTCAAGAGGCTATTTATCCATTTTGTATATGAGTGATAGTATCCTCATACGGTATGTGTTGGTATTAAAATTTTACACATCACAGACACTGAAAGCCCTTGAGTCCTGTACAAAAGAGTGGTGCTCCCAATTTAGGACATTAATTTGGTACCTCATTAGGAAGGAAATAATGAGGGGTGTGTGTGTGTGTGTGTGTGTGGGGGGGGGGGGGTGAGTGAATGAGTGAGTGAGTGTGTGTTATACAAGTATCATCTGCTTTAGAGTGTGCTACAAAGACCATTAAAACATCAACGAAAGAGGCACCTCAGACAGTTTGTTATGGAGTTTTAGTTGATAACGAGCTGTAATTTACAAGAACTTGATGTACAGTAGTAGGCTAGTGCATTGAAGACCACACACGGGAATAATGCTTTCAAGTCTGCATATCAAATTCACATTTCAACAAAAGAAGAAAAAAGTTTCCTAGGGAAATCACTTCTGGGCATCACTTCCCGTCGATTTGATCAGGTATCAGGGATTAAATCGACAGGAAGTGATGCCCATAATTCCCTAGGAAACTTGTGAATAAATATCCTTTGAAAATAGCAGATCTACAAGCTCACAACGTGTCGCAGACACGTTGTGTGCTTGTAGATCGGCTATTTTCAAATTGCCAAAGTAAATATATATAGGTCTGGAGGTATAGTAGAGTAGAAGTAAAATTATGGAAAGTTTGAAACACTCCAGTAAAGTAAAAGAAATACCTCACAATTGTACTTAAGTACAGTACTTGAGTAAATGTGCTTAGTTGCTTTCCACCACTGGTTATGGGTGCAGGCCAGTGGTGTGTTTGTGTGTAGTGATAGTGAAGAGGAGTGTGGGCTGCCTGGGGCTCAGTAATAATCCCCAAAGTGCTGGGCCTCCCAACACGACGGCCTCAATCCCCCCAGGACCCCGATACAATCTGCCTGACGGCGCTCCTCATTATTGGCCCGTCAGTGGTTCAGCTCCACCTCCAGACGGCACATGGAGAAGAGGATTAACATATAACACTGGGAGAGGAAGAACAGGGAAGGATAGTATGACAAGAGGAATGCTAAAAGGCAATGAAAAACAGAACTTTGTGGTGCCTTTGGGTCGGCCCACGTAATTCTACAGCAGCTAGCAATTAGACCAGCGGTTCTCAACCTGTGGGCCGGGGCCCCACTGGTGGGCCATGGGGATATTGCAAGAGGGCCCCCCAAATAATTGGCAAAACACTAACATTTTGATAATATTACATGTTTGTTTTTTCTTATGTCATGGTGTTTCTTCTTTAAAACCTTGAAGAATGAGTTCTCACTAGTTTAGTTTAATTGATCCATGATCACTCGATTGATTGATCATTAATCATCAATAAACAGTGATCAGATGGGTGGGCTGCAAACACTTTCATGATTTTCAAGTGGGCCCTGATCCGGAAAAGGTTGAGAGCCACTGAATTAGACCTAGGAAACCTATCAGGGCTATGGGAGCAGAATAAAAGTAGTTCTGAGGCCAAAGAGTCTGTCGCTGCATAAAAGTGCTCTCTTCAGCGGAATGAATCAGCTCAGCTGTTCTATGCAATATCCACCACTCGAAACAGCATCAATTAGACTCATTGTCTGTAACATTGGCTGTTGTCCATTCGGAACAACTCTCAACCCCCCTGAATCAAATAAGAAATGCCAAATGAGTTTGCTGCCACAACAGATCGCTTCGATGAATTGAATGAATACACAGGACCCCAATGGAAACAAGCCGTAGTGCTTTCTTGGGATTATCATTTTAGCATCCTTTTGAAAGGAACTGTACTTCTGTGAGAAACAGACATAGAAAACATATTAATTATTTTAAGACTTTAACCTACTTTAGCCTTTCAAGTGCATAGAAGTTAATATGGTGTGTGTGTGTGTGTGTGTGTGTGTGGGCATAGTTTGAATGAGAAGTGTAGGCCTAATCTGGAAGAAAAACACGGTTTAGAGAGGTATTGTATTTTGGCAAAAGTGTTGTTTGGGGGAAACAAGTTACCAAACTGAAACCTTACTCAGCATCGTGAAGGACACAGCTGGCAGTCACTTGCCTCAATTTACTGGCCTACCATTTGATTTGCTCAGCATTCTGGGTAATTGCCATGGTAAATCAAAGCAGCCTATGATATCCAGGGAGACCTATTCAGTTTTATTTGGGGTGAGGGAGGTTGTGTTTACCCTCTTGAAGCCCTGACAACACAGAGTTATAAATCTAAGAACACAGGGAATAGAAATGAGTGGATGTCAGTGTTAGTCAGAGTACAGCAGCAGAGGGGCTGCCATGCACACACTGCAGATGATTATGATTTAAGAGAGGAGCATGTCTAGACTGCAAGACGACCAGAGAGAGAGAGAGAGAGAGCGAGCGAGCGAGAGAGAGAGAGCGAGAGAGGGAGTTTAAGTCTGTGTGAAAGAGGCAAAGGGAGAGAGAAAGAGATAGCTAGATAGCTATATAGATAGGAGAGAAAGGGGATGGAGACTGATAAAGGGAAAGAGAGTCGATATAGTCCAGATGTCCGGGACAGACTTTAAATGAACACTTCGCCCATTTTCAACCTCATCTTCATATAATTGGTCCTCGATAATGCTCATTTTAAGATCTCCGTCTACTCGCCCCGTGTCTCAGAGGTGGGCTGTGGACTAGTTCAAAAACCTGCCTACCAAAATTAATGACATCATCAATGGGGATATTAAGCTAAGGAAACTACAGCCTTTCTCATCCTGGAAAGTTAGCACACTGACATTGTTCTTAAAAAAATTGTGGTTAAAAATTGTTATTTGCTTGTTATTTTTTGAAAAAAAATTATTACCTTAAGTTTTACATTTTAAATGATCTAATCTTACCTGCATCTCTCTACTCTTACCTGTACCTGCATGTCCTGTGTTTCACGCCTACAGCATTTTGGACAACTGAATTTCCCACGTGGAAACAATAAATGTCTGTCTATCTTCAGTAAAGAGCAAGCACTTCTTGGCTGTAAGGCTGAAACAGCAAAGGACAATGCCGGAATAACATTAAAAACATGATCTCTTCTGACAACGATCATTATATTCTGTTTACCTTGTGGGGATCTTATCCAGAGAGACATAGAAACATGTACATTTGATTTGTGCGTCACCCTTTGCTCCTATTCACAGAATCACTTCAGGCTAAATAATTGTACAATGCAGGGGGATTATCTTTAATCTGACTTTGCATTAAAACACTTTCATTCACATCACTGTGCCTCAGGTCTGAACTTGTACACATTTGCTTAAAAGAAACAATTTCAGCCTTCCTGAATTCCTTGCCACAAAAATGGATATTCTGGTGATTTTCAATTTAAGGTGTTCTGGTCAAACAACACAGCTGGCAGCAACATTGCTGGCAGTACAATTATTTTACCCAAGCTTCAGGTGCAACAGTGTGGAAAAGAGATAAGGTATGTGTGTGGGTGTATGGGGATGTGGGAGTCACATTTATGATTGGGTTCAGAAGTCTTACACCTAGAAATAGAAAATGTCCCTGAGCTGCTAAATTAGGGACTGATGGTCCAGTAGTTTGCTAGATGGTAATAGTCTGAATATACTGTAACTAGCACATCTTCAGTGGTTGGAGTTTGTCTTCGTACTCCTCCTTTGAGAACTTTAGATATAGTTCGTTATTTTAAGCAGACGGCACACCGGATTGAACACAAATGCGCTGCCATCTTTATCGTTGTTGAGACAACATTGCAATTACCGCGCTCACTGTTGGGAAAGAGAGACAACAGACATAAAACTCGGGATTGTAGCTTTAAATAGACCACCTTATTTCAGGGTTGGGTTTGCAGTAAGAAGGGTGTTATCACATAAATTGCATTACACCAAGTTGTGTGCCTGAACTAGCTCCACTGCTTTCTTCAGTTAAAAACCATTACTCATATCCTTACTGAGTGAAACCAAGCCCAATCCCTCAATTAAGTAATACCCCTAATGACGTACTGTAGCACAGGAACTGAGTCACCATATGCCCAATAATTACAATGTTTCAAACGGCTTATAAAAAAACAATTGACATCATTTACAATTTCATCTCACCAAGGTCATCGAGTACCGAGTCATGTCACAATTGAATAGATGAAAATACACAAATATCACACACAGGCTGCTCATGTGGACATGCCTCAAGCAAAATTTCATTCTTCAATCACTTCCTTTAGAGCTTTATCGCAGAAATTCCACACCCACACACACACGTCTCCAAGGTAATGTGAACAGTATGACATCAGATGGAAAGGCATGTGTGGAATTTTAAGACTGGTCAGCACTGTGTTGCTTCTTCTAGACTACATCATACCTCCACATAATCTCCAGTGTAAAATATTCAACATCCCTGGTTATTTGAATGAGTTTTATACACACCAGCGAAAATATGCCATGACCAACATTTTTTGTTCAGAACATAAACATCTTGCGTGCTTTTCACATCTTATAACTTAGATCCAGCTATGTTCCGAGTGAAATCTAAATACACAGACAAATGGCAATGGCATTCCAATTCAGCATTTGCAAACAAAACAAACTTTTAGAACACTGCACACTATGCGTGCAGCGCAGCAGGTATGGGTCCAAAAAAATCCCTTGTTGCCAAGCCCAAGGTCAGATGTAAAAATAAGACAGCAGGTCCTATTTTTGACAGGGAGACTTCTACATTCTATCACGCATTGCACAAAAAGGTAAGAAACTAAGCTAAGAGTCAATACCTCTTTCAGGAAACACAAACCAACCGAAGTAGTGTAAAAGAAAATCATAGTTGTCAATTGGTGCTTACGCCAATTCCAGAAATCAGCAGTTTGGTCGACAAAAGAACTCTCCAAAACAATTCACAGGCATCCAAATGCCAATGGTACCTGTACAAAAATCAGTACCTTGCATTGTCACAGTTCATTATAAACATGTGCTGATAGGACCAGCCTATCAATAAATCTGTTGTTCGTTGATTCACAGCTATCAGAGAAGTGTGTCCTCACTCTCCTCTGCATGCGTGCTGAGTTGGCCCTTCCTGCGGGCAGTGATGGCAGCCCAGATACGACACAGCATGCCCCCTCTGGGAAGGAATACAGGATACTTAACACATACTGTAAATGCCACATTCCAGAACAATATATGAGTTTTGATATTATTTCATATTACAGGAATTTCATAAAGTGGGATTATATCTATGAGGCCTCATAAATATGACAAATGGAAAGATGTCTAGGTGGTTCAAGCAAGATGTTATACTTGTAAAAACCTTTTCTCAACTCAATAAGACAGCCACCACAGAAATTCCAGCCAGAGGAATTTTACGTGCATCAGGGGAATCCTTGTGTTTACCAGTTGTGCTCATATACTGAATGAATAGAGTCAAATCAGTCATGTGTTTCAATGTGTAACATAAACATACCCGCTTTGCATATAGTCATTTACATTAACTAAAGCGAGTGTTTTCCTCTCTCTAGTAACCCTGTAGAGAAACACTTCTGCATGTGTGAGGATGTTTGAGGGTGATGCGTGGAGACAGCTCACCTTATGCCACAATACATTAAGTCATCCCTGCAGGCCATGTGGAGGAGACAGTCCAAGGTGAACTCGTGAGAGCGCAACTAGGAAAAACAGGTGAAACGTGAAATTATGTTCTTATGTAATAATGCTGTAATAATGAAGCAACCACGCTAATAACAATGACTGATGCCATTCAGCCTAATTAAGTGTAAGAAAAAACAACTAAAGCTTTTTCAAGGAATTGAGTTTCAACTGAGAGTTATACATTGAGTATAGTGGACTTTCTGTTTCTGCAAGTAATACACAAGTTACCTTGTTGATAGTATCTTGGTCTACCGGAACAGCCTTGAGCCAACGTACCAACGCCTTGACATCTGGATTAGGGCTTCTCGGTGGAGACAACCCACCGTCTAATCTCATGAGGGAGAGATGACCATTATTAGTCCATTGGCCTTGTTTGGTGTTTGCAGATACCAAGTGTCATCACTCATCACAAGACATTTCAGCGATTCAAGAGAGTGACAGGCATAACACAAGTTGTTAACTGCTGTCTGCACACAATGTTACAGTAGCATGCCAGATTATAATCATTATCCTACCCAACAGATCAGGTTTGAACACATTAGGTAACAATCATCTCCAGTGGTCCATGCGCCAAGACAGAAAACCAGTTACGCGGAAAACCAGAGCTGGAGGCTTGGATGTGGCAGGGGTGGCACAGGTCCATTTTTGTTTATATTCATTATCCCTTTGTGGAAATGTGTGCTCTGCATTTGACCCATCCTAACTACAGTACTTAGGAGCACTGAGCTGCCACAGTGCAGCGCCAGGGGACCAACTCCAGTTGTAATGCCAGTACCTTGGTTAAGGGCAATGGCAGGACAAGGTACCTAACCTGCATGTCTTTTGGTGTGGGAGGAAACCGGAATAACCAGAGGATACCCATGAAGACAGCATGCTAAATCCACACAGAAAGGCCCCCCGCCGGGGTTCGAACCCAAGACCAATCTACTGTGGTGCTGTGCTGCCCTGTCAGTTAAGGATGTGATAAGAATCACAGACACAGAGTCTTTGCTTGGTCTAAAGCCCAGTCCACACCAATGCAACTAGCCACAACAATGAAATTGCAGTCTGGACTGACCAGTTACAGACCGGAGCCATTATCCCCAAATAATGGTTGCAAATAGTTGCAATTAGTTGCAAGGAGTTGAATTGGTATGAACTGGCCTTAATAGCAAGCAGTGACAAATGTAAATAAATAGGTAGCCTTCACCACCAAAAACATATTAGCAGTGGAGATACGTTTTATTTGGGCTAAGCTCTTGATGGAGGGACCAACACTATAGAGAACAGATACTTTTACAGATCATTTCTTTTAAACTGCATTTTGAGACTGTAGTAGGTTTGTATAATTATGTTGTGTGTAACATTGGAATAAAACAGACCTATATTTCGATTTAGGGTGGGGTAAAAAAGTTAAATCTACAAATCAGTCTATGTCTATAACAATCAATGTGAATAGAACCCTAATTTACCTACTGTAACGTTCAAAACAAGCCCATATTGGGCCTTTAATGAGCCTCAGATCCAGGACAATTTAAATTGTCTGCCCCTCCACATTATTTACTTAAAATTGTATAGTTGACACAAATCACATTAAATATTAGACAAATCAACAGTAAACACTTAATCTCTGCTTTAAACATTAGGGGCCTCAAATGTAACATAACATCACAACATCGCTGTCAGGAGAAAACCTTGTACAGTATGTCCAAGAGACCGTTAGTTTAAATGTAAAAAAATAACCTGTGTTCCCATGGATCCAATGTTTAGTTATTTAGTCACAAGCTCTTGTTAATACTTTTAATTTGTTAAATATTTATAAAACCCATATACAGATTAAAAAAAAAAAAAAAAAAAAGATATCTACTAGATAATCTACTAGCTCACTACGTGTTTCATCTTGACACATTGTAAGGTTGAAGATCAGCCGTTGCACTACTTCTGTGTGTCATACAGTCATATTTTGTCGTATCACCCTCGTCAGACCGTCGTATCACCGTCGCCAGACAGAGACGAAAACAAAGATCCATATACATGCTTACATGCTTACATGGCTGTAACAGATGGCTGTGTGAGGAGAAGACATGATGAACCATAATGTACCTGTGGTGACCACCGTGTTCCTCAGCGTGTCAATCTGTTCCTGTTTCCTCTGGACAGAGTTCCTCAGGAGCTCCTGGTACTCTTTCTCCTTGTCACTCAACTGGCTCAGCAGTCTGGAACCACATGCATTGCCATTCATCAGTGACAATTAACACAAATACTTCCTGATATTGTCGCTTTCGGGGTACTCCAGGGTACTTTAACAAATATTGTTTTTTGGTGCACTGATATCGGCTTATAAAAAGCCATTACTAGGCACCATTTCCTGACCCCATCACAATAGAGGAATGGATAGATATACTTAATGATTATTATAAATATATTTTTGTCAATGTCTGACCAGTTTTTATAGTATAGCTTGTTGATTACTTTTGATGCAGTAAAGTTCTTTTTCATATCTTTTCTTTCAGGTATTAAAAAAGGCCTGAAAAATCCTTAAATTGTCACTTTAAACTGTCATTTGGGGACCCCCCCCCCCCCCCCAAATCATGTGGGGGTCTCCCCTGGGGGTCTCGACCCACAGGTTGAGAACCGCTGCTTTAGATAGCTAAATGCTACCTGCTGGTTTCCAGGCGTAGCCCTATCAGTTCATGGCTGAGGGGACAGCCGGTGGTGACTGGAGGAGGGTCTGTGGGGGAGCCGGGCCTGGCTATGGCTGGACACTCATCTGCAGGCTCCGTCTGTTGTGTTTCTGCTGGCGCCTCCTTCTGGTCAACGTCAGGAAATACAGGGAGCTCTGATACACTGAGCCGCTCCGTCTCTGGAGTGCTGTCGTCACACTCAAACGAGGATTGTAGCTGGAGTTTTAGCTCTGGAAGACACACGTGAAAGGGTAAAGGACTGGACATAAACGTAATGTATATCTATCTCTCTATTCATCTATCTATCTATCCATCTACAGCAGGGGTCTTCAACGTTATTCAGCCCAAGGACCCCCTAGCTGAAAGCAGAGATGAAGCACTACATAAAAAAAGAAAATCCAATCACACAAAGATTTGGCAGCCCCCTTGTAGTAACTCTGACTCCCCCCTAGGGGTCCCGGACCCCCTGTTGAAGACCCCTGATCTACAGTATTGACACACATAAAAACATATGTCCCTTTTGTTGGGACATAAAAAGCGCTGCATGTCAACATCTGAATGTGATTTCTTGTTAGTTATCTCCACCAGGCCGGCCCAGAGATCTTGTGTTTCCACTGCTAATTTCGCAAACTACTACATCAATCAGCGTCAAATTTCTTGTAGGCCACGTAGCGCAACTGAACTCAAATATTATTTTTGTGAATGTATAACCTCAGACCCACTATCCCTCTGGGCTAGAATGGCCAAATACATATCAATTTGGGGGGTCGTCGTAGTCATAAAATGTTTGAGAACCACTGTACTAGGTGATAAGAACTAGGCTGGGAAATGGAACAGTTGTACCTGGCAGGAGCACAGTGATGGCATCTTGCACGGACTGTCTCAGCAGATTGTCCAGAGCAAACATCCAGTGGGGTTTCACCTGCTGTTGCCTCAACACCTTCTTCACCTGAACACAGGAAACAGGAAATAGACACATTGTCACTATCAGGCAGAAACCTTCTATGTCCAAAACCGTTACTTTTCAGGAAAACATAACATGTGTTCCAATGGATAAAATGTAGTTATTTAGTCACAAGGTTTTGTTAATGCTTTTCATTGGTTAAATATTTATAAAACCCACAGAAAAAGCGAAAATAGCAGATTTTCAAGCTCACAACGCATCGCGATAGATCGGCTGTTTTCGCTAGTTTTGCGCGACACCGTCATACAACGAAATATACAAAAATATTATTTAATCATTTATTAATTCATCTCAAACTATACATAAAGATGAAATACAGAGATACAAGGTTTCTGCGAGCACACAGAAGCAATTTCTTCTTTCCTTTTTGGCCGCTAGTTATCAACACGCTGTATCCTTTGAAGCAGGGGTTTTCAACTGGTGGTCTGTGGACCACTGGTGGTCTGTGAAGTACAGTACCTGGACCCGCTCATTACAGACTCTGTCAAGCGGCACATGTATGAAAGACAGTCCCTTGTAAAGTTCTGGATGAGTTGTCAGGCAGAATACCCAGTAAAGTTCTGGATGAGTTGTCAGGCAGAATACCCAGAACACACAGCAAAGCAAGGAAGAGTTTTTACCTTTTGCAACTATGTATCTCTGTGAATGTTTTTCCCCCCACACTGACCCTAAAGAATAAGAACAGGGCCAGGCTGAAGCCAAAAAAAGATATCAGAGTATGTCCCTGTCCCCCACTATATATCCAAGAATAGACAGACTCTGTGCACCTGACACAACAGTGGTCCTCAGGTTGACTTTCAGTCAGGAGTTGAAAAACCCTGCTGTTTTAGTTGAAACCCCCTGCTTTAAAGGAAAATGAAATATTCCAACCAACAGTATAAATTAAAACATGTCAATTTCTTCCTCGTTTTGGCAATGCATAAACCCTTGCAAACAGCTCAAGGAGACTACGCCTTAAGGTGGTGTAATGCTGACAATGTATCCATCTGCTCTGAGATGACCTACCGCATCCTGGAAGTTGAACAGCACTGCCTGCAGGTTGTTAAGAGGTACTGCAGCAGCTAGCAGCATTGCTCGCAGGTTGAGGAGGCTGTTGGTCAGTTGCTTCCTGTCTGGGGAGCGGATGTTTTCTCCCAAGCAGCCAATCAGCTCTGTGATGTGCTCTGAGGTAAGTGATGAGCCCACGCCATGCTTTTAAAAGTTAGAGATGACTTTAAAAGATATAACAAAACCACACATTGAATATCGATTATCCTATGTATGTACATTAAGGGTGTTACACCACTTGCTATTAAAACAGATCTAGCCAATATTAGACAATGTACACAAGCTTAATGAAAAGATTAGCATTTCTGAAAAAAAAACTCTAGATAAACACACACGAACAGCCCCCCACGTATGAATTTAATTACACAGAATTAAATTCACCGTTCGGGGATCGGCAGTGCATTGACAGTGTCGATGAATACTATACAAAACCAGCCATCCTTGCTTGCTGTCAGCAAGTAGCACCAGTATCAGTAGCATCTATTAAATTGTTAGTTAAACATGCCATAGAAAAAGGAATTACTTATCGATGCTACCATTACAATCTGTGTCTATACCTTCTGCACTGTGATAACGGTTTCCTCGCTTGATTTGATGATTACATGGGATGGATTACATTTGTGCATTAATCAATGAATGTTCACTCCCCATGGTCTTAAAAGTGGTTTGAAATGTATGAGTGTGATGCACGGTGAGTGTTCTCTTCACCAACCTGAGGCATGGTGTCCTGTATACTGAACACCACGTTGCTGATGTAGTCGGTGAGGACTCTGTGCAGGGTGGCCCTCCTCTCGCTGTCCTTCCTCAGCAGAAACAGACCCAGGTTCTCCCCTGTTGAGGCCGGGCTGCTCATGTCCATTGGAGAGTCCTCTGGAATACTGACCAGCAGGGGGGGAAGGAGAGACACGTTACTTTCAACACAATATGCAAAAACTATCCAAAAGTTATATAATGTAATCACAACCAGTGGTGGAAAGTACTGTGCTTAAGTAAAATTTTGAGGTATTTGTACTTTACTTGAGTATTTCCAATTTCCAATACTTTTACTCCACTACATCTCAGAGGCAAATATTGTACTTTTACTCCACTACAATTATTTGAAAACTTTAGTTACTAGTTACTTTTCAGATACAAACAAGTAAGACGCGCGAACGCGGGAAGCGAACGGCAAAAGAATTAAAAACTTTAGTTACTAGCTACTTTTCAGATACAAATTATGATATTATGAAACATACCACAGGAAACATTAATCACTTTAGCCCTATTTCGTACATAGGCTATTTGAAAATAGCCGATCTACAAGCTTGCATCGCTACGTGTTGTGCACTTGTAGATCTACTATTTTCAAACATTTTAGTACTTTTACTTTAGGTCCTTTAAGTACATTTTGATGCCAATACGTTTGTACTTTTACTCGAGTAAATTTTTTATTCTGGAATTTTACTTGTAACCGAGTATTTCTATATTGCAGTATTGGTACTTTTACTTGGACTAACCTGATATGATACCTATCCAAACCAGTGTTTTTATGTGCCTGGACCGCTAGGCCTAAACCAGTGGTTTTATTAAGCTGATGGAGAGATATGTTATCTTCATCATCTGACAAATGGTGTGACTCACCTCAGGAAACTGGAAGTGGTGGGTGGGCTCTCTGAGATACCATCTTCTCTGATGACAGATGTGACCCTCCTGAGATCCAGGGAGCAGGATAAGTCTATCATTTCCGAGTAGGAGTCAGTGTCCTCCACATGGATGGAGATGGGAACAGACAGACTGCGGTGGTAGTAGTCCCCTGCAATATCAGAGTCAAGCTGTGGTTAGAGGTTTCAGGTTTTTATTTAGACAGACTTATAAAATGTTTCACAAAAACGGACCAAAATTATTATCAAAGATACAGTAAGTTGAAAAGGTGATTACATGTACCTTTTAGTTAGCTATGAACAAAGAAGGCAAGTATAAATTAGGGGTTCCCAAACTTTGCCATACCAAGGAACTGCAAATAGCACCCCTCTATTTTCAGATGTTAACTGGCAGTGAAGTCTCACCAGAAGAAGGCGATGTGTCTTTAGCCTCTAGTTGCTGTGGAGCCTTGTTCTTCTTCCTGGGGGAAGATCTAAGGAAGCTGTCCTTCAGCAGCTCTGTGGCCGTGGCTCTGTTGTCCGGGTCTGGCTCAAAGCAGCTCATGAGGAAGCGCTTTGCCTCATCAGACATACACTCTGGAACCTTGGGGTGGATCTTGAACATGCCCACCTGAAGCGGAATAGTTTATTTGAACAACTTCATGATTATGAAGAGGGGCTTCTATCAAATCACGTTGGAGTTTGCATATATAAGAGGCAGAAGTTGCCAGGGCAAAGCAACAACATTTAGGGCTGGGTAATATAGATATATCATCTGGGATTTTGGATATTGTAATATCGTTAAGTGTAGTGTTAAATGTAAGTGTAGACTTTCCTGGTTTTAATTACTTAAGCCCCATTTTATACTTTAAAAATAGCAAAAATAGCTGATCTACAAGTTCACGTGTTGCGATGCAATGCTTTGTAAGCTTGTAGATCTGATATTTTCACTATTTCTAAAACATTACTAAAAATATTAAAATGTAATATAAAAATATAAAACAAAAATATGATTTTGTCCATATCGCCCAGCTCTAGAAAGATTATAGAAATCCTTAACTGGAGTTGACCTAAATATACCATACCTTAAACATGGCTGCCTGAGGACTGCCCAGCTCATGGAAGGGTGGTTTCCCTGTGGCCATCTCTATGATGGTACAGCCCAGGGACCAGATGTCTGCTGGCTTCCCATAACCCCGAGGGCCCTGGTCTATGATCTCTGGGGCCATGTACTGGAGTGTTCCTATTGAAAATCATCATGGTGGCGATTAAAAAAGGAATTCATCATCGTGATTTGATAAATCTGTGGTCCCTTTTATGCCGGTGAAATGCAATGCATCCATTCAAAGAAAATAGTTAGCTGGATACAGTGCACATAATAAACAACCACAAAGTGTCACATACACTTTTTTTTTGTTTTTGTCTGTTCATCCAGGTCATCTTACCAGCAAAGGTTTCAGTACATGGGTTGATCCCTGCTAACCGCTTGGAGGTGCCAAAGTCTGAGATCTTCAGCACACCACTGTAGGTATTGATCAGTACATTATCCCCCTGTGTGCAAACACATGTATTACAATATTGTATTGTAGTGATATTGTATTATTCATGCTTTGTAATGCCTGATTTATACTTGGCTGTGCGCCATGTCAAGTACCTAAAATAAGCGACCCACAAACAACGCGTCACGGTGCAACACATTTTGAGCTTGTAAATTGGTTGTCGATTATTGGTGCGTGACAACGGTGTGCAACTAAGTATAAATTATCCTTTAGGTACTCAAATATGTCAGAAGAGAAGAGACTCCATTAACAGGCCTCCATGCTTACTTTGATGTCTCGATGGACTATCTGGTTGTCATGGAGATACTTGAGCCCCTCCAGGATCTGTTTTGTGTAGAAGATGATGGTGGCTTCATTGTCTTTCAGGGGACCCCATTTAGAGCGGAGGAGAGATGACAAGCTTCCTATGCAAAACAAAACACAACTCTGTCATTTTCTCCAGCAATTTAGAGACATTGCATCTTTCCTGGTGACATGCATGGTGTTTGTGTTTTATTAGTGTTAATCGAGTTGGTTAAAATATTGCTTTCCACATTCAGTCGTTTGTGAAAGACAGAGGTAAAGAGAGAATGCAATTTGTGCTAGATTTTCATTCACCCACTTCCTTTATCGCTGCCTGCCAGTAAACACAGAAATTCAATACGAACACCACACACACACACACACACACACACACACACACACACACACTTCCTGGCAGCTAAATAATGGCATTGTATTGAAACAAGCGCCTGGCTTTCAGTACTCTGACCAGAAGTTTGGCTTCTGCTGGTCTGCTAAGCAAAGAATGGGGTTATTTCTGACCTAACTGAATGTTCCACTGAGTGGCTTTCAAAACAGTGACAAAATAACATTTGAATGAACACTAAAATACTTATGTAAAGTGGCATGCAGACTACAGAAATGTTGCATCACTGCAAGGCCGTCATGTGGATTATACCAGGGACAAGTGACTTGGATTTGAGCTCTTCCTTGGACCGAATTGTGGATTATGCCGACAAGTGACTTGACTTTTTTCTTTGCTCTTCCTCATGGACCTACTTGCGGATTATACAAGTGTCAGTCTACTTTATATAATAATAATAATGAATTGCATTTATATGGCGCTTTTCTAAGTACTCAAACTTACTCAAAGCGCTTTACAATGGTTCATTCATTCATACAGGGGGGGGCATTGGGAGGTGGAGCGGCGAACAGTCGACGCCAGCGTCCCCACTTTTCCCACATTCACACACCAATGGTGGCAAGCTAGCGCCGACCGAATCATTGGAGGCAATGTAGGGTTCAGTGTCTTGCCCAAGGACACTTCGACATGTGGACAGGAGGAGTTGGGATTCGAACCGCCGACCCACGGATCAATGGACGACCTGCTCTACCTCCTGAGCCACAGCCGCCCTTATGTGGATTATGCGGTCGACACGCACTGACATTTTGCACCTTAATCCCATGTACAACGTACTTGTCTTTTTGTTTTTCTAGCACCTTAACTAACGTCCATAAGTACTATATCATGCACAGTATACATCTGCTGCTATGCTCACGCACCTTTATATCTTATCTCAGGTACCAGTACCATGTGTAAATAGGTAGATAATTTGTTATTTGTTTGATCTCCTTTCCCCCCTTGCCCCCTTGATACCAATACTTTTGTGCTTTTACTCAAGTACATTTTGAATTACGGACTTTTACTTGTAACAGAGTATTTCTACGTTGCAGTATTGACACTTTTACTTAGTAAAGCATTTGAGTACTTTTTCCACCACTGATAACAATATATTAAATGAACATCCAAGGAGTATGACAGCATTGACAACACTAGAACCCACACCTCCAGGAACCTCCTCCATGAAGATCTTGATGAAACCATCCTGGCTGACAGATCCCAAGTACTGGACGATGTTCCGGTGCTTCAGCCTCTTGTGGAGGGCGATCTCCTCATGAAGGGGCTGGGAGTACCTGGGAGGAAAGAAGAGACAAACATAAGCTACTTTATACGATGTTCAAACAAAGACAAGTGGTTACTGCCTCTGGTGGATTATACCACACTGAAAGGTTCTATTTTAACCCATTAAGACCTGAGGCCGATTCTACAAATGCCTTCTAAATCAGTAGTTCTGAAATGTCTTCGTGTCAAGGACCCCCAAATTGATACATCTATGGCCGTGGACCCCCCCATCTGAAAATATTTTGTGCCAGGGACCCCCAGAAGAGAGGTGTTTTCGATATATTTTTCATATTATGTTCAAAAATAGCGTGATGAGAACTACTGTTCTAAATCCTAAGAGTTTTCTGACTAGCCTGACACTCATTGCGTTTCACTCCATTATTCAGTCTGAAAGCCCTCTCAGTGCAGCAGTTTTCTGAGATGGGGGCGTGGCCAAAGTGGGACTCTTTGAAGATTGATTCATACTGGATTAACCCAATCCCGATCCCGGGCCGCCGGTTAGATTTTCAACCGAGAAAACCCTGCCTACAGCGTCACCAGACCCTGAATGTGAGGCTAGAAAGCCAGGCTAGAAAAACACATGATGCTATATATAGCTCAAATCTAAAATGACACAGATGCTTTCCCAGATTTAATGGGTTAAGGCATCATCCTCATCATCATCTCTGCTGTTTCACCTCCTAACTTGAAGTAGTTTTAATAGGTTGAGTGTTTGACCTATGGCTCACCAAAGCATGCCGTTTCTTTTTTTTTTACATACATTTGTGCCTTAACCAATTAAACCCAATACTTAGTTGACCGGATTCCCAAGGGCTACACTAGACATCTGAAAAGAGCAGATCTTGCGACACGTTGTGTGCTTGTAGGTCTGCTATTGTCCCCAATTGTTAGCCCCACAACAGGGATGCTAGGGTTCAAGTGGTGGAAACCTAGTTTTGCACCCTAAAAAAATTATAACATAGCTCCTCTGACAGCTGTTTGTAAAGTGTGGTTTGCTGCACACTTTAAAAAAGTGATTTAAGCTTCCCTTACTTCCACAGAAGACCAGGCAATGGAGCTGAGCTCTTTGGGGAGGTTAGCGGATGGTAAACATGGAAAGGAAAAATGCCAACGCACATCCATCTCCTCTGGGATTTGTAAGATCACTGCCAAATGTTTTCCGACTTAGGACACTATGAAGGAACCATCTGGTAATCATTTTAACACGAGAGAAATGTCTTTGAATGCAAACAAGTGAGGGAAATGTATTTGTAATTTGTGAGAGTCTACTTGAGATATTTACTTCCTTATTTATTATTTATTGAATATCTGATTCTGATTGGTCAATAAAGGCATTCTGTGGCCTATTATTTCCTGATGGCAGACAGCTGATAACAGACTGATGCTCTGCCTCTGTTTTTATGTTGCTTGGGGAGCGGAAGCTTGTAAGCTAATAAAATATTTTTTAATCAATATTGTGAGTCAAATTATTGATTTGATATACAGAGGCAGGATAGGATAATAAGGATAATTCCTTTTAACAGGTCGTTCATGAAAGTCCTTGCGGTCTTGTTTCCAATGAGAACCTGTGAGCAATTGGGGTTAAGAGTCTTGCTCAGGGACAAATTTCATATCATCGGCACATATGCTGGGATAGCCTGGAATCGAACCTGGGGCAACCAGGGCCAGCTGGTTCCCTAGGCGGGCTCACTAACCACTCAGCTATGGCCGCCCCAAAGTCATTGGCAGTCATTGTTGAAAACAAAACAAAACCTTCAAGATGAAGCAGGGATGACACAAATATGAAATAGTAAATGATATATATTTATATTTTCTGCTCATACGTGCTGTCCTTCTCAGGGATCTCCTTGATGGCAATGCGGACTTGGTTGCTCAGGTCCCTCCCAGCGTAAACCACTCCATAGGTCCCTTTACCTAGAACCACCTTGTCTCCATTCTCATTTGTCTCGTAGATGTACTGCAGAATGGCATGGAGAGGAACAGACAAAGACAAAGTCAAAAGTGAAAGCGTCTGAAGAACTGAAAGGAATTTCACAAGCGGCTGCAAACAGTGGTTGCTCGCCATGTTGCTCACCGAAAATAGATGATTTACAACACGTTGCTTTGCAATGCGTTGTGAGCTTGTAGATCTGCTCATTTCGGTGTTCAACGTCAGTGAGCAACTAAGTATAATCAGGCTCACAGACTTCGACTCAGACAGAAACTCCAGAGTCCAAGTTCAAGAAATATAACAGGAATATGATATATGCATGCAGACACATAAGCTACGTCAACTGTGAGAAAAATACGATGGTGGTATGTAATGGGAATATATTTTGTCTTCAACTTTTGACCTATAGCTGCTGTTCTAGGGGTTTATTTTACTTTCTTTTACTGGTCAAGGCAAGGGAACTCTAAAATCGAATGTCATTTCTGGCAGAGACAGGACTGTCACTGACCTCCAGTATTCCTCCAGTGAGACGACTGGGGTCCTCCACAGGGGCCTCAGCCTGGCGCAGCAGGGAGTTCACCAGCTCACAGAAACTAACAGCGAGAGAATATGGCAGGATGTCACGACAAAGAAGAATCTGTCCCTAACTGACCTGAATAAATAAAGTCCAAATATAAACAGCGAGCGACACAGACATTACACTGTCTAAAGCTCTGCGGAGCATTGCAACTAGTGTTATTTGACACACACACACACACACACAGCAACTTCCCCGAAGCGGGAAATTATGAAATAAAACCCATTTCCCCTTCTGTGTAATGTTGACATTGTCCATTGAAGTGAGAGTGAACAGGATCCATCTGTCTTTTGGCATAGCCTTCAACAGGGGAGGAATTGTATGATTCATAGCGTGATCACATCACACCCATTATCCCTGGCCATTAGCCAGAGAATGTGGCTATTTGTGCTTCTGTCTGTGCATCTTTGCCTGCTTGCTTTCCTAACACCAGGTTTATTGTCAGTTAGTAAGTCAGTAATGCATGAATCAGACTTCTGTCTGTTAGTGAGTCTGTTTATTGTCAGCCAACCAATCACCGAGTCACCCAGTCAGTGGGTGGGTCAACCAGACTGCAACTGTGTACATCTTCTTACGCTGCTGGTTACTATCTCAATTCAAATCAGGAAGATTTATGGCCACAATAATATATTTGCATTGCCAAAATAGAATATTTGTTTTACCTACGCTACAACAAGCAACACAAATATGCATGCTATACTGTATATGCATACATGTAGATGCCATTGTTAACCATGCAAACACAAACCATGCCACACACACACACACACCTCACCCTTTACAGTGCAGCTCTGTGGGGAAGCAGAGCTGGAAGTCATCAGAGTTATAGTGGACATACAGGAAGCAGCTCCGCTCATCAATCTTGGACGCACTGGAAGTGAAGAAATGAATCAAAGATGAACAATATGTGCAACAGGTTGCTGCAGATGTTCTATCAGTCTGACTTTATAGTAACAAAGAAAGGATACCAACAAAATTAACTAGTTGGTGAGGAAGGTTAGCTTCATTGATGGAGTTAAGCTGGACAGTCTGCAGGTGGTTGTGGGGGGAGGAGGAAGAGGAAGCTGGACGCTATCCTAGTAAACCCCTCTCATCTCTATGACGAGCTAGCGGGGATGAGGAGCATGTTCAGCCACAGACTCTCGACACACCATAAAGCGACTTGGACAGTCCGTTGTACCAGTAGCAATCGGGCTCCACGACCAAACCCCATTATGAGAGCTCAAGACCTGTCTATTCTGTTCTTTGAGGTAGAATATCTAAATGGATGAGATGATTGAATCACTGAGGTATTACGGTCTACCTAAAGCTTTGAGAGGACATGAACAGTAAACTAACAGGTAAGAACATCTGCTAGGGGTGACCAAGAGCACAGGCCATATATAAAAAATAATGCTCATAGTCTTCCCCAGATTATTATCTGATAAGAATTGTCCAAGGAGCATTTGAAGGAGGCAATACTTGTACAATACTGTACTTTAGACTGCTAAAGTACACAGTGACTTTGGTCAGTGGCCAGCAATGACATGCACAAAAACAAACGTCAAGCAACAAATGCTAAAAGAGCATTGAGAGGAAATTAAAAGAAAACCGGACAGATAGCCAAGGCTTTCAAAGAAAACACATTTGCCTTGGCTCTTCTGACTTGAACACACCCAGTGCCATAAGCAGAAAGACGTAGGCTTAAAGAAGTTAGCACATGTTGTACTCCTCCTTACCTCACTCCTCGGATTGCAGAGGCTGGGAAAGTCCACTGGTGTAAGCCTTTCTGTGGAAGCAGAGATTTTGTTAAATACAAGAGGGGAGGGAAACAATTGCCTGCTCAAACAAGCACTCAAGAGTGTGCAGTGAACAAATACGGTCAGATATATTTACACATACACGTGAAAATGAAAGAGACACTGCGTAAGCAGTCCTCAGGCAGCAAGGTGCGGCAGGATTCCACACGACACTCAAAGAAAACACCTCATACCTTTTCTGGTTAAACATGGACTAGGCCGTAAACCAATGCAAAGGGAATAAGTCATATGGATAGACGTAACCTGCTTTTATTGCACAGGTTCTCTCATGTAGAAGGCACAGGTATTCAAGGGCAAGTGGCTACGGGGCGGTCAGAGGGTCTACATACCTTTAAGGGTGTGACGTGTTTCAGCTGAACAGTGCGGCTCACGTCCTCTTCACTCACACACACTATGGCTGGTTGTAACACTTTGGTGGGTTCCAGAATCAGCACCTGACAAACACATAAAAATGGTAGTGGCTCCTGAGCCAGCAGTATCTGACTGTGCATTGCATATTGTTGCTCACGGTTACTATGATGCTGCAATGCCCAAGAAGCCAAACAAAAGTGAAGTTTACTCTATGTACCTGTACACAAGACGTAACAACAACAAAATAACATAAGCCGAGAGGAGTGGACCAACCTAAATTTGGGTACGGTATGTTAAAATGGTTGAGTTTGGCATTTGATTAGATTAGTGAAGTTTAGTCAGGTTAAGTGTTGTTAAGGTAACCAGAAGCTGTATGACCTCGAACTCCTGGATTTGAAGCCTGCGACTTGAAATTGCGTACTGGTACTGGTTCAGGAGGACATGACCAACAAACAATGACTCTTCCACTGATTAAGCAAGAATACAATATAGCTTAAACAAAGCATGGCTTGGATCCACAACTCCACTGAACATGACCCGTTAGTCACGATTGTGAAATTATGTGGGGGTTACTGTTCACACGACTCCCACTGATTTTGAATAGGACGACATGTTTCATTATTAGCAACTTTTATACAGAGATCCTGTAATAATGACGGGGAGAAAAGAATAGGGAAATAAATACAATAATTTAGTTAATTAATTAAAAGATTCATGTCCAGTTATATGTGTGTGGCAGCCACTCTCTCCACACTTGCCACTGCCGCACCAGCAAACTGCCGCTGTCGTGTGATCATCATAGAAAACAATGGAGCTACTGTGTGTAAACACATACCGCGGTGGTCCCACTTACGTTGTCTCTCCCCTGTGCACCATAGCCAACCCTGCCACACTGAAGTCCACTGGTTGAGCAGAGTGGCTGTGCTCAAACATATAAGCTACATTAGTAAATTTGACTTTTCATGAATGAAATTGGTGTTATAGATAGTGCTTGAATTGGGCTGGCTGGCCCAATGTACAGTACCAGTTCTGATTTCTTCCCACCTGAGCACACATATTAGCCTACTTACTGTATAATTACACACCAAAGACTATTAAAAAAATGGTACCCAATCCATATGCTTCCCTGTTTGGAATTTAGCATCAAGGGCTGGATGGGGGTATGTTCCTGTGACATACTAGTGTCATTTCCAGGGGGTGTTCTTGTACATCAAGCTGTCTCAGTCCAAGGAAACGGGAGATAATGTACTAGGCACCTGACCTATGGGGTCACATGGCTTGAAAGCTACTTATTTACTCGAATTTTGTACTTACTCACTTACTGGTATGAGGGAATTATGAGATAATGCAATATTCCATTCATTCCCATGTCTTGTGTGTTTCTCCAACTGAGTGCTCCGTTATGTCTGGAGCCCAGCATAAGGCCAGGGCGAGGTTTCCAGATAAGCAGAACTCCCATCTGTTGACCTCGGACATTGTGATAGCCTGGGGTGTACGATGAACATTTGAGGGAGATAAGGGTTTTAGGGAACCTCAGTGTAAAGATTCGTATCATGTCAGCTGTTGTCAGCCAAGAAAGCCATTGGATTCCCTTCCTTTTAGTACGTTATGACAATCAATTTGCAGACACTTCATCGTGTGGTTGTTATTATTATTATTATGTCAAAGTTATGTTATTGTTGCTTTTAATGGATTGATTTGAAAAGTCTAGCCGAAAATAGTCCTTATAGAAATTATTATTTCATTGATTATTATTATATCAAACGTCCCTGATCAATTAGACTAAATGAAAACAAAAGTGAAAAATAAAAATCAAGCCATTGATGGAAAAATTGTGTTGAATAAATGTGTCTATGTACACCGGTGTGGTCCTTGCATTTTCTGTTTTTGTTACCACATCCCTATGTAGATTGTATACTATTGATTGATTGATTGATTGAATACTTTATTAGTCAGACATGTAAACAGCACGAGGTACAGACGGTATTATCATTGTTATCATTGTGTTATCAGTATTATCATTGTGTTTACAAGCTTGCTGTCTTTGCAAGCTTGCTGCTGTACAAGCTTACTAGTCAACTTTAAGAGACAGATTACTACTACAGATGACAGATGGCCAGGAGTAACAGAAGCTGTGGTCTTACTGGACAGCGATCTGTGGAGATGGTGGGTTTACAGGTTTGCAGCAGTAGTTCCATCCAAAAGTCCACTGTGTCTTGTTTTGGAGATCTCACCTCTGGAGGCTTGGCAAACTGACGGTACAGGATGAACGTCTCCATAATGGAGCCCACATACCTTCAGGAAACAAAGCAAACTCAATGCTCCGCAAGATTCTAACGTGCAAATACTCTAAAGTACCAAGAACCAATGGTTCGCGACGCGACGAGTTGCAACTTGCAACCACTTGCCACAGAATCCCTTTGCAACGTTTAAAAACTGGACAGTCCACACAGCCAGTAGCCGAGCTGCTACAAACTGGGGTTTCTACAGCAACAGTATTGTCACAGTACCTCCAGGCTATGGGATATAAACAGCAGACAGGCAGTCGCTAAAACTGGACCGTGTTCACTCCCACAACAAGGCGACGAGACAGTTTACCGTTTCCATGGCACATCAACCTATTATATAAAAATCTCAAATAAGTCATTCGCTCGCTCTTTCTCTCCCTCTCTCTCACAGGTAGGTACAGTAAAAACAATAGTGTTGATTGCCTATAGGCAACCACACTAAAAAGACACGCTAGATTGTGTGTGTGAGAGACACAGAGAGAGAGAGCTCGAGAGTTTTTCCACTTCATAACATGCAGCTTTCTTTTGGGTGATTTTATTGCAGTAACTCTTTTAACTGGTGTTATATACTGTAAACAAGGTAATTATTCAAAAAGTTTGGTAAGCAGGTTTTCTTTCTCTTCCGTCCAAAACTCTGCCATACGTGCGAGTGAGCGATCCCAGAAGACTCAGACTCACTGTACTGTACCGTACTCACTGTACTGATCGATTGGCTGTAAAGTTTGATACCTTCTGAAACGTACTACTTGCAATTCCACAAGTTAAAGGTCTTGCGACTCAATGACCTGCCATGTGCAGGTCATTGTTCTCGGCAACATATTTCAACGGTTTCATCGTATTGCAAATCATTGTGTGGACTGGGCTTAAGACAACATATATAAGACTCCTGCGGATTCCTTGTTACTGGGTCTAATCCACATTCTATGTACAGTATATGTTTAAAGTATTACAAATATTGCGGAAATTGATTCTTGAAAAACATACATTTGTTTTGGAGTGACAAGTCACATTTAGTTGACTCACCATACGGGGGCCTTGAGCCTGTAGAGTCTTTCTGAGGCCTCAATGACCTTCTTGTGTTCGTTTGCGAGGATACTGGCCCCCAGGTAGAATCCCACATCCCAGTATTCCTTCATCTTCTCCAGGCTGCCCTTCCTTCCCAGCAAGCTACTCAAGGTCACACCTGGACACAAACATCATAAACATACAGATCACAGTGTCATTCCAAAATGCCATACAGTACATCCATTTCAGAAAGAAAGGGTTTCCTCCGATATCAAAATATCACAACTGTGTAGGCAAAGTTCAAACGTTTGTCAAAATGGGTGCAGTATGAAGTATATTCTATTGGGATTTTAGCATGGACAACGGGAGTGCCTATATATACAGTAATAGGGTAGCAGGCTGCTGCCCCACATGCAATTTTCAATGTACAAACTCACTGACAACATGGACGGCAAGAAGAATAAAACAATAAGGCACCTATTTTGCGCAGCTCAAGGGAGGTGTCAAATTCGTGACCAGCTGCCATCAGGAGAACTATATTGTTGATGCCAGAGTGAAGGGTTGGCTCTGCTTCAAAAGCTTTGCCATACCTGGAAAATCACACAAAGACTCATTATATACAGCTAAGCCCCATCGCACTGGAAAGCCAATTCCTGGGTTAGTACAGTACAGACAACATTACATAAAAGACACACAAAAAATGCTTTAAAAAAAGATCAACAAGATCAGGTTTAGCTTTTTGTCTCCACCAGGCCGAAGACGTGGCCGAGACTATGTTTTGCACCCTGTCTGTCCGTCCGTCCGTCCGTGAGCAGCTAATCTCCGGCATCATTGGCCCGATAGACGTGAAACTGTGCACACACACTCCCTGGATGCCCCAAATGTTTCACATGGGCCTGTTATAGCGACACCAGGAGGCCGATTTCTGCTAAACTGTTTTTTTTTATATCACTCCTGCAGATTTTGTCCAAACATCACGCAAATCGGTACACAGCATCTCTATAGTCATTAAACCAAACGGGTCTGTCACATTTTTCATATTCCATCCTGATTGGCTAAGATTGGCGAAGTTTGCAGGAGTGCTCTGTTTTGAACAAAATTCCTCAAATCATGAACACAGCGTGCGATTGCAGGGAGATTTTGCACGCACATTCCCACTAGGCCAAGAAAAAACGTCTGCCCTGCATTTTTTACATCTGCCTTTTATAGCGCCACCAGGAGACCGACTTATGTGAAACACATCTTTGGATATTACTCCTTCAGATTTTATCCAAATATCACGCAAATCGGTACACATGATCTTTATAGTCATGTGATCAAGAGGGATCTGACAACATTTTTTGATTGGCTAAGATTGGCATCTAAAGTTTGCTGTCTTACTGGACAGCGATCTGTGGAGATGTCCAGCTGCGTGTTGCAGCAACACGCAGCAAAGGTCAGTCAGGCTCAGGAATCTAACCCGGTACTCGCTGTCAGGCTTCATAAGAGCCTACTTGTGGTATGCACCTTGCTCACTCAGCCATCCGCCCCCCCAAAAAGCTGACCATCTTTTGAAAGTGGATAAACACGTTGTTTGTCCTTACCAATAACTGGCCAGGTCTCTGCTGCAGTGGTCAGTGAACCCGGAGCTCATGAACATGTCTTTGTAGATACGCCCACACAGACAGTGGACATCCGACGCCACCTTGCTCCCCGACTCCACGATTGGCAGAATCAGTTCCAAAGCCTTTGCACGGTCCCCGGGGCGATTCCTCCTGGCATGTGAAGGTATAGTTACAGCATCAGCAGACTGTGGAACTTTGAAACTCAATGCTGATACCTGTGTTGTTTGCGCCTACAAGACAATGGCGAAATCGGCCACGCCCCCAAATACCTGTATGTGTGCAAGCTCACGCCATAAACGTTTTGCTTTCATTTTGTTTGAATCAATATGCTTTTATAATCACTATGAGTTTGTTTTTATCTTCATGACTTGCTTATCATCTTTGATAAGCAATAATCATTTTTACCATTTAGTTGCTGTGTTTTTATCAATTGATTGCACAGTACAGTATGTCCTATCCTATTGTTGTGCAAACTGGCACGGACATGACGCTGCTGTATGACAGTGACATCTTTTTATTTAATTTATCCAAGGAAGAACACTTTGCTCTTCATCCGCGGCCTATTTCACAATGCCCTGATTTATCTGCAAAACCAAAATATGGGTGCATTCCAGAAGGCATCAGGGTACCTGTTTAGTGCAAATATGAAGTGGAATTTTATATTCGGGTGGTTTGCCACTGCAGACATGGGTAGGTTGGTCAGATTCTCCACCAGATTGATTATGGCATCGTAGTCCTGCAGACAGCAAGAGGGCAGAATTGCAATGCATTATTTATTAGGCTAGAAGATCCCTTGAATAGTTCATATATAATGAATAATTTCATTGTTAATCGTTCTGAATAACATAAAAGGCTTGCACACTGACAAGGAAATGTTGCAGCTCTTAGGATCCAAAAACATATTTATTTACAAAAGGTGAAAAATGTGACATGATGAAAAAAAGTGAGTGGACGTTTTGGTCCTCATTCCATCAGCAGCAGCACTGGTCCATTTAAACTGGTTTTAAATTCTACTTTGTCATAATTACAAATACACCTATGAAAATTTGCCATTTAATTTGTTAACAATCCTGTTTGCTGTTGCCTATAACTTTATTTAAAAAGCATATTATAACCATTGCAGATTTATATAATGGTCATCAGTATCTAATTTCTGCAGTAACAGCCTCGAGCCTTCGCCGTGGCAGACACATGCTATTGAAGTAGAGCTATGCAAGTAAACAGTATGTGCTCAATCACACACACACGCACAACCCCCACTAATCATCATTTAAAAAGTAAACCTACAGATGGATAGCGTTTGCGCACACGTGCAACAGACAAACACACAGACACACACACCTGAACATCACGGTAGGACAGCATTAGGTTCATGACTATATCAGGGGTGAGCAGCTCCACAGTGTCCAGGCGTTTCTGGATGCGGGCCAACTCCTGACTCAGGGCCTGTCCACTGAACCTCTCTCGCGCCGTACGGATCTCATGCCGGATCGACTCCCGGAAGTACTCACTGCCATTAAAGAGTACATAAACAGCTAATAACTCTGAAGTACTTGTACTTGTCAACCTCATCTGACCTCCAAATCAAGCCAACTAACTTAAACTAATGAGGAGTGACACAAACATCCCACAACATCAGTTTGTACTCAGCGAAGCCTGAGACTTTGTAGATTACATACCATGTGACAGGTGTTAGGTTGTACAACTTGCCATTATCAAATCACAAATAAATAGACTTGTTACACTGGAAATACATCAAAGGTTTGATGTCACATCATGGGAGTTTTGTGGTGCGTGTGTGTCTGACCTGGACTGAACATGAACATTCTCCAGGATATGGACCAGCGTCTCCACCAGTGGGGTGAGCAGGGGCTCCAGCTGGAAACTGGGCTGCATCAGTTCTTTGATCCCCTTCATCATGGTAGCGTCACAGGCAAAAACCTTGCCTTGAGGTGACACGATGTAAGGGATGAAGGTGTAGCCTCCACACTGCTCCTGAGGGAAGAGAAGAAGCATAATATATGACCTACCATTTATAAACAATACAAAAGTCTGCTTCATACATTCAGATATAGTTCCATTCTTCCCTTTTATTTTGCATTTATTTGTTTATTATTCTCTTTTTTCTTATTGACTTTAATGTTGTGATATTAATATCGCTTTTCATGCGAATGTATTGTACAAGCATGTCCTTGCATTTTCAGTCAATTAGTAATTGGATGGTATGTGTATCCGTTTCATTGGGTGTTGAGTACTAGTGTCTGTGGTGTCTTGTAGTTGTTTGTTATGCGTTTGTATGTGCACCTTTTTGAAAAAAAAATCAATAAAAATATTTGAATAATAATAATACATTCAAATATTCACATTGTACTGGGTAGCCTCAAAAGAACTTGAATCCTAGCTAGCCAGACTAAACTCTTGACAGCGTTTGGAGAAACTAAAGGGGAACTTTCCCCAAAAATATTGCATTCAAGACACTTAGCCTCCCAAACCCAGCTGGCAAACAACTAGGCTACGATTGCATTCGCAAAACAAAATAACCTCCCAGGCCAGCTGACAAACAACTCCCTGCTGACCATTACCGTGTGCATAGTAGACATGACTCATGACTCATAACGCACGAATGACGCATGAATGATGGGTTAGGGACCATTAGGAATACCCACGAATAGATCTGAGTTACCTTGAGAGCCTGGAGATCACTCTCCTGCTTGTAACAGTACAGAATGATGTTATTGGTCATACTGAAACTTTCTCTCACACCCAGGTGATAGAAGAGCGACGGCTGGCAGAAGGTGTCACTCATCTCCACCACGGCCACATCTGGAAGACAGGGCCAAGAAAAACAGGTGTCACACAGTGTTTACCTGGGTAACCTGGGTAACCTGCAGTAGTGGAAAGTAACTAAGTACTGTACTTGGTACAATTTTGAGGTGTTTTTCTTTTTACTTAACTGGAGCATTTCTAATTTTCAGGACTTTTACTTCTACTCCACTACATCTCAGAGGCTTTTACCCTACTACAATTATTTGACAACTTTAGTTACTTCATAGATTTTGATTGTTATTACAAAACATACATAACCACTTGTATACATTTTGTCCATTTGAAAATAGCCGATCTACAAGCTCAGAATGCATTGTGAGCTTGTCAAAAGTTGTGTATACATTTGAAAACATTAAATGGTACTTTCTATATTTGGTACTTTAAGTACATTTTGATACCAATGCTTTCGTACTTTTACTCAAGTTAATTTTGAAGAGTAATTCTACATTGCAGTATTGATACTTTTACTTAAAGTAAAACATTTGAGTACTTTTTCCACCACTGTCACTCAGTCTGCTTTACCTGGGTAACCTGGCTGACAGCCGCGCAGGTTCCTGTCAGACCAACCCGCTCCAAAGCATGCCCACACTTGCCTGCGTTGTAGAAACTATCCAGAATATCCGTGGTTCCCAGGGCGATCCTCTCGAACGAGATGGTCTTGAACACGGCGTGCACGTCGGCGCAGGCTTCCTTCAGGCACTTCAGAGAGAGGTTCTCCTCGGTCTGTGGCACAGAGGCGTCCTCGATCACAATGTAAGCCACGGACACAGCCCTGTTGTTCCTGCTCCGAGGAGAGGTGACATTCTGCTGCTGCTGCTGCTGCTGCTTGTTGGGGTGACTGAGATCCAGAGCCAAGTGATCCTGCCACAAACTCCCTGCTGAGACCCAGACCGGGTCTTTCCTCTTCACTTCGTGCAGGCTCATCCGCCTGCGTTCAGTCGTGTACATGATGTTTGGCCTGGTTGGTTGACACTGAAGATCAACACATTATTGTATTCCTCCAAGACCGAGTCAAACTTCCACGAAAACAAACACGATCCGTCGATTGCCTAGTAAGTAGTCCCCCAGGTGCATCCCCTTCTCCAGTGACATTCCTTGAACTCATTTCCATTAAAGAGACACGCCTTCTACTTTTGCTCCTTGTCTGTCCCGGTCCCACCCATACACTGTCCCGGGTCCCACCCCGGCCGCTTGTCCTCAACATCAGTCAATACATGCGCCAGGAATGGACACTTGCGCGACATCTGCTGTCTGGCAGTGGAAGTCAGTGATTCATTCACTCTCACCTCTTTTGAACAGCAACACTTAAACCCCATATGGTTTTATGCTAGTGTATTTTCTATTTTCTGTTATTGTGGGGAAAGCTTTTACAGAAAATAGCCGATCGACAAGCTCACAGCGCGTCGATCGGCTATTTTCTGCCAAAAAAAATCCCCAAAATAAGGAGGATGCTGCGGTTGAAATTGTTAATTCACAACCATTTCAAGAACACCAGTTAGTATTTTTTTTATCTATGTGATCTACACAAAATCCTGTGTTAATTGTGTACTAATGGAACCAAATGAACTCATAAGTGTCCATTTGTACACTCTGAGTTAGAGACCCATAAGGGTCTATTTGACCTGGATCAATAATTTTGCCTCTGGACCCCTCAAGGACCCCTGGACCCAATGTTGAGAACCAGAAGTATGTGATATTTTTGAACATTAGAAGCTTTGGGGTTATTTTTCAATTATTTAAAAATATTTTTTATGTTGCCAAACATTGAGTAACAAGTCATACATATTTATATACAAGTGTAGAATAGACTAAAGTGTCAAGAAGTAACTGCAATGTTGCCATACAGTTGTTTTGTTTTTCTTTGTAGGATACTTTGTCAAGACGGTTTAAGGGCTTGTCTGAAGATGTATTTTTGAACAAGCTGTGCTCAATGCAAAATACTTTGGTACACTATTACTTCCCTCACCATACCGCTCATGCATCCAATATGGTAAATGGAATAAAACAGGAAATGGCCAATAATTTCCAACCGTCTTTATTTACATTACAAAACAGACCTACACTATGTAACATTGTTCTTCAAAATGGTAAAAATAAAGCCTTGTAGCATTATGAAATACACAATGTATGGTCAACAAGGAACCTGACAAATTTTAACTAATTTCCCTACACCTCAAAAGCACAAAATGAAAAGCAATACAGATACAAGCTGTATAGTTTCTTTCCTCTGACAATAAGCAACACATACACAAGATGAATATGGAACTCACATTCAGTAGATCCTGTACATTTTACAGATGTAGCCTGGCCCTGGACATACACAGGAGGCTAGACCTCCTTTCAAATTTGTACTCAATGTTGTGATCAAAAAAATATAATATAGCATTTGTAAGATAACTCCTGGCACTGAGAATTTGGGTCATTTTGTACACTGTTAGGTGTGAGAAATGTGTCTTTCTTTGATCACAGTCACCACACTGGGTCTGAAGCAAGCAACCTGAGAATAGAGTCTTCTCTGAGACGTTTGTGGCAGGTTAAAGCAGTTTAATTCATGACTACAGAATGTTCAAAAGCAATCTTATTCCATTTAGGATCACCAATGTCCCACAAATATTGTCAGTTCACTTCCATTTGCTGCCATAAGAGAGTGGGATTGTTTGAACAATGATGAGGACATTCTCCCTCCAATACCCACAATGCAAACTGGCAGTTCAGTCTGTGGCCAGAGCTTAATTTATGCTCCGTCTTATGGCGCACGCTGAAAATAGCAGATATACAAGGTCTCAACGAGTCCCAGCGCAACGCGCCATGGGCTTGTAGCTCTGCTACTTTCGTGGCGTGGCTCAAAATAATTTGGCTTTACGCGTCCAGTCCTTCATCGTCCTCCTCCTCCTCCCCCTCCTGCTTGGCATCAACCTCTGCTGTGTCAGAGAACTCGTGCAGGAGGACGTACTCTCTGCTGCTGAAGCCAAACTTGATCACGTCCTTCTCTTTGAGCTCGTAGTAGCGTGACGGGTCGATTCGCAGGTTGTTGAGGTATGTGCCATTGCCTGAGCCCAGATCAATGATGTAGGGCCTCACCCTGCGGCCAGAGGTGCCATCTGCACGCGTGAATTCCACCAGTCTGTTCAAATGTGGAATGACAAACAAAAATATATGTTATGTGCTGCGCAACAATTCACTTTGGATTTTTTTCCTAATGACTGCAATATGAACTGTGATACAGCAGTTTCAATTTAATAAGCTTTCTCCCAAATTGTTGGCAGGCATGGTTGCGGGGTGCTAATGATGAGATTTTTTTCATTTTGAAGGAAATGTGCAACTTCATAAAATGGATCTTGTAATTTTTTTGCGCCCATGTGAGATGCGCCCTAATATAACCACTTGGCCATCAGTACGCCACTGGAACAACTTTCTGTCTGAGGGATGAACTATTCACTTAAGATCTAGAAGTCAATATTGCAAAATGTTTATTCATGGTGCAGTTCTCACCAAAATTATATTCTATACCATATATAAAGGTCCAGGTTCACCCTATATATATATATATATATATATTTATTTTTTGGGGGTTTTTTTGGGTCCGAGCTGAAAATGTTTGGGAACCTGACTGATTTAGACTATTGTCCTCACCTGTACTGGAAGACAGCATGCTGTTTTGAGCAGGATGGGTGGTCGATGGGGATGTCTGCAATTTTCCTCTGCCGCCCCAACAAGTAGGCACTTTGTCTGTGAATGTACATGACTGGAAGGGGCTCGTCATTTTTGAAGGGATACAGACGCCATCTGCGCTTAGGGATGCGAGCCTCTGGCGGTTCGTTGTACTTGATGACCACACCTCGGAATGTGTTGGTATCTTCTACGAGTGCACCAGACAGCTCAAAGTTGGGCATTTCTTTATCTTCAGGAGGGGTGTCACCTTCTTGCGGCGGCCCAAACGCCTGTTCTTCAGGGTTTTCCTCTAACTGCTGCCGACGGTTCTCTCTGCGTCGCTCGTCATGCTGCCCTCTCTCAACCTGCTGCTCTCTCTCAGCCTGCTGCTGCTGGATGGCTTGAGAGACTCTTTGGGGTCTCTCACGCTCTCTCCCCCTTTCTCTCTCCCGTGGTCTATCTGACTCCCATCGGCTCCGTCTCTCTTGCTCTGGCTGTTCGTTTCGCCTCCCTTGCTCTGGCTGTTCGTTTCGCCTCCCTTGCTCTGGCTGTTCGTTTCGCCTCCTACGGTCATTGCTACCACTCCGTTGCTCTTCGCGCTCCTGTGAGAGAAATTGCAGTTAGACAAGTTCAAGAAGTTAAAAAAGGCCAGAATAATTTCATTAGTTTTTCTTATTTTTAAAAAGGCTAAAACGGAAAAATGCATTCCTCCTCCTTACAATTATGTTCCAAGTTAACTTCCAGATATACAGCGATCTCCCATTCAAGAATGTTAACAAGGCAATGCGCATGCAGAGGGCTGCAAATCGAAAAAAGCAATTGCTGTCACTGGAACAACTTTTTTTGTTTACAAAAAAGCATAAAGCGCCACACAAAACGTGGAGAGCCCTAGGGTTCCCAAAAAGGCTAAAGTACAAAGTAAAAAAGATGAGAAAGACCACTGTAATTCAACAAATGTTTGATTGTTGCCTGAAGAAGAGGTGTGACTTGAAACACATTTAGTTATTTAAATTATTAGCCTTAATTATTCACTGCAGACCAAAGCAATGGTACAAATCTGACTTGATTTAACTATTCTTACCACATTGCTCTGTAGGAGATGACCGATCTAGAAATGGGTCTGAGAGTCTGTCTGTCCGGGGCTGTTTATTTTTTTCTTCTTTACTTTTTATATTTTTCTAAATATTGTATAACTGCAATTGTATAATGTAAGTCAAAGGGTGGTTGGATCGGGCTGAAACCTTGCCCAAACATGCATCATACGACATAGATACACATTACGCAGAAATGACTGACATCATTGACTGACCACATGAAGTCTGAGCTCCATACAGACCGTTATTAGATGCCGTCTTGTTTGTCCACAACAATGGAGTTCTATGACTTCGGGGTATGAGCTATATCTGGTGTTGAACACTCTTTTAAGTAGGATAAATGAATTGTTCACTTGTACTTTATTAGGTATGCTGACACTGACCATAAATACAAAAATAATAATAATTACACCAGCCATATCCTTCCTTACTATTTTACCCTTTAAAACAGGGAAAGGATCTGAGTCATTTTCGATTTTAGTGTTGGCTATTCAAAAATAGCGGATGTACAAGCTCACAGCACGTCACTTTGTGCCGCGCTGCGAGCTTGTACATCTGCTATTTTTTGAAAAAAGTGTGAGAACTTCTGATTTAGCATTTGTAGAATCAGCCTCAGGTCTTCTTAATAGGTTAATACACTACACACTGTGTTCCCCATGAACAAGAATCCACACTTCTAGAGACTTTATAACCAAATCACCCGCTTTATTTTGACATCAGCAGCACCACGGACTGGACTTCCACTCTTCTTATTTCTGGGAGATCTGCTTTTCCGCCTGATGGGAGACCTCTCCCTTCTATCTGGAGAGCGTGAGCGATCCCTGGTCCTGGCAGGTGATCTACATGAAAGAATAAAACATAATAAAATAAAAAGATGTCATGTATTTACTTTTTAGGATTTACTTTTAAACAGGGGGCAAATCATCACTAACAAGCCATACACATATCTATATCTGCATAGTTATAGGAATCTACAGATGCTGGTACTGGGATCAAGACTATCACTATCATCATGTATTTTATTGAGTCTGAAATGCAAATGTCAAAATCGATTAAAAAAATACATCTGTGATCCAAGGCTACTAGCTAGTACTGCTATGGCTTTATGTTTAAGGAGTGATCCATAATGAGATCTGAGGAGTGACTTTCGGGGCTCTGTTATTTGTATTTAAACATTGTGATCATCGGAGAAAAACAACAACAATAGATGAACTTGCTAGCCAATGCTAGGTAGCTTCCTAACTAGTAGCAACGAAGACAACTAGCTTAGCTGCTAACCTAAACGCTCACAACAATACTATTGTTCCAACGTGTGTAACCTTTCATTAAGTTAATGCTGTGTACATGGGGAATAATAATAATTATGTACCTGCTGGTTCTTTTTCTGGGGGCCGGTGGGCTGGAGCTGGAGCGCCGGGATGTGTGAGGCCTCGCCGGGCTTAGTTTCTCCTGTTTTACCCTCACTTTGGACTCTCTGGACGGGGAGGACTCTCCTCTCCTGTGTCGCCTTTCTTTGTCCATTATTACTTATTATGAGCGAGTGCCACTGGTTCAGCAACGGGTTTACTTAATATATATCATAATAATACAAAAACGAAATAGAGACGATTCATTTCAAACGTAGCTAATTGCAGCTAAAGACAACATACGCGTTGGTGTTGAAACTACAAATGATGTACTTCCGTTTCCCGTGGTGCGTTGGGAATAGTTGTTGGTCAGTGTTGCCAGATTTTGCGAGAGAACCATGTCTATGAAAACAAGCCCAAAAGAAGCGGCGAGGAGCCCTTCGCCCTTTAGTTAAACCTATGGTTCAAACATAATACATTGGCTATTTAAAAAACAAATAGCTTATCTCACAAGAACAGATTCAGAGCTGCGCGACTGATATTTTCAAAGGAAAAAAACAGCATAAAATAAAATAATAGCAGATCTACAAGCTTTTGCTCTGCTATTTTCCAAAGAAATCTTGGAGCAAACGTGATTTATTTATTTTTTATTTTTGAACCATTTGAACAACACAAACCTTGTACAGGGGTCCCTGACATATAATATTTTCAGATGGGGGTCCGCAGACAAATACATTAATTTGGGGGCCCTTGACTTGAACATGTTTGAGAAACACTAGTTTAAACAACATTAAGAGACCAGCAACTACACTTTAGAAACAAGCCCAAATAACCGCAACGCGCAACTACCAATATTTACAAGCAACATTACTGAAAAACAAGCCCAAAGTCCCTTATAATAAGCGGACTTGGCAACCCTGGTTGAAACTACAAATTATGCACATCCGTTTCTTGTGGTACGTTGAAAATAGTTGTCCGTTTTCCCATAGGCGGGTTTGAACTTTTGTTCCGCTAACCTTGCGCCTCTCTTTGTTTTATATGAGTAATAACACAACTCTGTAAATGCGTTGCATGTGTTTTAATCATCTGCAGGATGAAAAGGAAATAGTAAACATATCCCCGTTTTGAATGAGCGACCCATTGGTTGGTTCAGCTCGGAGAAAATGAGATGGAGCGCTTTAAACATCAATTCGTTGTCATGACAACGTGCCATGACAACTCGAAACAATAGTAGGACCAAACTTTATTTTGTAAACACGAACTTCAGTGACTTCAGTAAGCGGAAGGTTTTTTGGGTATAGTATTATTTTCAAGGCAACACAATGATTGAGTCTTTGCTGAAATATGACAATCCGGTTTTGGTGAGCAGAAATACAGATAAAAAGTCCACAAAGGTAAGTCCTCAGTACCAGAGCATTGACTATATAACCCCTACTCAGTGGTGGGGAAAGTACTCACATTTGTTACTTAAGTAAACGTATCAATACTGCAATGTAGAAATACTCTGTTACAAGTAAAAGTCCGGAATTCAAAATGTACTTGAGTAAAAAGTACAAAAGTATTGGTGTCAAAATGTACTTAAAGTACCAAAAGTAGAAGGTACTCATTATGCAGAATGTCCCATTTCACAAGTTTTGAAATGTATAAAAATCTTTTGAAAATAGAAGATCTACAAGCCCACAATGCGTTGCATCGCAACACATTGTGAGCTTGTAGATCAGCTATTTTCAAATGGCCGAAATGTATATAGGACTGAAGTGGGTAATGTATGTTTTGTAATGATAATCAAAATCTAGCAAGTAACTAAAGTTTTCAAATAATTGTAGTGGAGTAAAAAGTACAATATTTGCCTCTGAGATCATGCAGTGAAGTAAAACAAAAGTATTGAAAATTGGAAATACTCCAGTAAAGTAAAAGTACCTCAAAATTGTACATACTTGTACAATTTTAGTTATTTTAGTTATTTTCCATCTCTGTAAATGGTAACAGAATACAATCTTGGCATCTGGCTCAATGACAGTGTACATTTATCACATCAGGAAACCTGCTGGGAAATTATGACAGAATATTGGCTTTTTAATAAGCCAGTTTTCCATTATTAGCCTTTGTAGGTAGAGGATTGTTGATTGAATCATCTTTCCTACCGATTCTGGCTTATAGTGGTGTAATTTATAGACACACTGCTGCTCCACACTGAGGCCCTTGGATCCTGTTTACCTCTCAGCCCTAAGGTTTATTACCAGTGCTAACTTTATACTCACCACTGTATTCTTTTATTAGAAGGTCAGTTGGGGTCTTTCTGAGAGAAGCAATAATCACTAAAGCCCTAGTGGTCGGAAAGTTACCAATCGTATACTTTTATGTTGCATTGGAACTCTGGCCCACTTTTAACTCGTTTCAGTGACTGGCAAGTTCTCCAGGATGCCACAGGACAGATTTTTGGTAAGACTGCTTTTAGTTAGTGCAGCAGACTCTTGGAATCTACTGCAGCGTGACTTAAAATTGAATTGTCTTGTCCTTCCTGTACGCTTCAGGATGATGCTAGAAAATCATTACCCGACTGTGGTTGTTTTATAGCTGGGTTTGTTGTTGATTTATACGATTATTTAGTTTTTAACGGTTTATTCTGTTCTTTTTGTGTTTTCTGTTAGTGAAATGTAGACTTCTGCATCGTTGCAAGTGCTTGCCCTCAATCGATTATTCAAGATTAATTAAAGATTGAATGAATGAATTCAATTGCTACAGGCACGCCCTTTGAAAGTGAGCCCTCAGCCACCTGCCTTCACCGGCCCTGTTCCACCACCTCCCAAACCAAAGTCAGTCTCTGCCGATGCCAACAAACAGAAAACTGAAGAAATCCTCAATGTCATCCTTCCACCAAGGTATAACCTTCATCAACAACAGTATTAGAGTACGTTGTTAATCTCATTTGTGATTTCAACTCCAGTCACTGCTTACAAACAGGTCCGAAAAGAGCCCATCTAAAAGCTCACATCCTACAACAAAGTATAAATTGTTCTTAAAGGACGACTTCACCCATTTTCAACTTATCTTCATATAATTGGTCCTCACTAATGTTCTAGATAATATGGTACCATTTTTGTCTAAGCCGTCTGTGTCTCAGAGGAGGGCTGTGGACATTTCAGAAACCCGCCTACCAGTGACATCATCGATGGGGAATCTAAGCTAATAGTAAGAAGCTGCAGGCTTTCTCCAAGTTATCATGCTATAATGGAAGCCTTTGTTTTCGCGTTAATACAAAAATCTGAGAAAAAAAATCTGCCTAATGATGATGTCAATGGTAGGCGGGTTTATAAAGTGTACACAGCTCTCCTATGAGACACAGACAGAGTAGAAAGACATTTTACCATTTAATCATGAGCATTAGTGAGGACCAATTATATGAAGATAGGTTGAACATGGGTGAAGTCGTCCTTTAAGGTTCCCCACTATTCACACTAACTGAACCACATCGCCCATGCTTCCAGCGCAATGTGTTGGAGCTGCGCTTAAAAGGCCCATGTCAAAAGACATGGGTCGGCAGCAATATGTGATTATGCGTATATACTTTGATACAACTGTATTTATAGTCAGTTTTATTGAATACAACCCCAAATGTGTTGCAGGGAATGGATGGAGGCCAACCAGCTGTGGGTGCAGCAGGTGTCCAGCTCTCCTTGTACCCGGATGGATGTGATGCACCTGCAAGAGCAGCTGGACCTGAAGCTACAGCAAAGACAAGCCAGAGAGACAGGCATCTGCCCCGTCCGCAGGGAGCTCTACTCCCAGTGCTTTGGTGAGCAGGACATAGGAAACACATGTTCACCATGACTGAGGTCACTGGGGTTACAAACTTCGGTTGACTGCATTCAGTCCTGCATTCAGTCTATAGCAGTGGTTCTCAAAACCTTTTAATGTCAAAGAACATGTTCAAGTTGAGTATATGCACTTTGTTACTTTTTACCACTGCGCAGAATGATGCATACAGCGCTACATATGTAAGGATTTGTATGTAATCTATTATCTTATGTTATAATCACAACTCTCTCCAATGTTTTGGTTCCATTGAGTTGCCAGTGAAGCATTTCCATTAGGGTGGAAATGAATGTCTACTCAGTTTCTGTGTAACTCTTGCCCCATACTTGGTCTTATCTTTTCAGATGAACTCATCAGACAGGTGACTATCAATTGTGCTGAGCGGGGTCTGCTGCTGTTACGGGTGAGAGATGAGATCCGTATGACCACAGCTGCCTATCAGACACTGTATGAGAGCAGTGTGGCCTTTGGCATAAGGAAAGCCCTTCAGGCTGACCATGGCAAGTCTGACATGGAGAAGAGGGTAAGTCATAATTTATACTCCATAGTGTGACAGATTTTCAAGATAACATTTTGCAACACCTATAAGTAGATAAGAAATGCTTTATTCTATTTGGAAAATGACTGCTAAATTGCTCATGAGCAAGACAAGTTACCTCCAACTGTTGCAATGGAGCAGCTCATGCCAAGAGTATTAAATTGGTCGTACAGGGCACCTCCAAGCATTCCCTAGAAATAAAGTACATCTGATATGCACCCACACAAGGTGTACTTCAGCTGACTCTCCAACAGATGGCAGCATTTATCTAAACAGCTGCTGCACTTTTGGCAAACTCGTCATCAGTGTGCATAGTTAATTGTGTCAGGTAGAAACCGCTCCATAATGAAGTGTTCTCTCATTACATGCCCAGATCTCTGAACTGGAGGATCAGAAGCGAGACCTTGAGAGGCAGGTGAATGAGCAGAGAGCCAAATGTGAAGCTATTGAGAAGAGGGAGATGGAGAGGCGACAGGTGGAAGAGAATAAGCACACAGAAGAGATACAGTTCCTGAAGAGAACCAACCAGCAGCTTAAGGTGAAATTACATCGAGAATCACACACCATTAACGTTCAAGAGTTGTGCTGTAGACACTTCTATTTTAATTGAAGTTAAAAGAAGAAATGCTTGTCTCACAGACATTAATATCAAATACGGTACTCACTGAAGATATTTGTTATTATTAATTATTTAGCAACAGGCGTACCTCTCTTACTTGTACCTACTTACAAATGATTATAGTTAATTTAGCTCTCCTTTCTTTTCAGGCCCAGCTGGAGGGGATAATCGCCCCAAAGAAGTAACCTCCACATCGAGTAAATGATCTGACAAATAGGCAGATCTCCACCAGGAGGCATGCCCTAATAGCAATGTATGCAGTGAAATTACTGCCTAAAGCCATGAAACGGTAGCATTTGGTAACCAGTTGTGCATCATCCCTACGGTCTTCCGCCTGCTCTCCCTTATACTTTCATCGTCTACGTACCTCTCTCCATCTTTTTGTCATTCTAATAGATCTGTAATGTACAATTGTTAATTCCTTTTGTCAATTATCTTTATCACCTGTCGCTGGACCCACCAGTCACTCTGAAGCTCTTCACGAGAGAATTATCTCCCAAGTCATTGGGCCCGATTCACTAAGCTGGTCGTAAATATCAGTGTAAATAACGTGTAAATAAAGTGACTAAAAGGAGGGTGTATTTTCTCTAAGCAAAAACCGACGTGCAATTCACAAAGGGGTGTGTAAATCCCTGACATGTGCGGATCACTGTTGTTCCTCATTTTTGCCTGAAGGTCAGAGGCGCGTTCATATGGAAGATCATAAAGCTCTTTACACTCAGAATATGGGTGTAAACAGCTTAGTGAATCGGGCCCATTGACATTACAGCTACACAAGTTGAAACATCATGAAACCGAGAAGTAACAGCGCATAGGATGTACACAGCTATATCTGAAAGGTTGCAGGCCATGCCAGCATGTTAAGTCTCAATCTCATGAAAAGAGACCTCAGACCTGTGTGTGCACGTGACACTCTGCATGAAATGGAGAGAAAAGAGACCCATATACACACACACACAACATTTTCAGTAGAGATGTCCTGATCAAATCCCCAAAAACACATTGGTGTACTTAGCGAGTGTCTGCACTCCAAACTGTGTCAAAGACTTTGGACAGCTTGGACTGACTGCGAATTTTTGTGTTGGGATTTGTGCTGGCGTGTACGCATGTCAGTGATTGGCTAGTACACCCCAAAAGTCAGAGGGACAGGCACCCGACTGGCTAGTTACGGTCCATTGCCTTACGAGATGCATAATGCATATTCCATAGTCTGGAGAGACAAATGCTCTGCCATTTTTTGTTCACAAAAATGACAGTTATCGTTCACAGATTTGAGAAATGCTGAGGAATTGAGGTCCTTAGCCTGTTGGCAGCATCAGCATGCACAAGAAATATGAAGCTGATCAGCCTAGTATGAAAGATTAGCTGCAGACAGTCTCTCTCACACACACTGCATGAATCTTCTGGTGGAGATTAATAAAGTCTGTGTACTAACAAGTCTGAATCATGTTCTCATTTGTAAAAAAAAAACACTTTTTGAACCAAAAACAAGATGATACATTAGTTAACAAATTTTATTTATTTAACTGTATGACATACGGTTATAATAACTTTATTTTCTCTCAAACTTCGAGAACATTAAATTTGATATTGATGGATGATATTTCATCCACTCGCATTGTAGTGAAATGTCCATATAGATTGAAGCGAAAAACTATGTCCAGATGTAGATAGCAGCCATCTCAGGCAGCTCCCTGGGGGATACCTTAAGGTTAAGATAAGGCATCACGTGCACACTGCACAGGTGATTAAAGCCATACCGGTGCTCACATAGCTTTACCCCTATACCATCACTTTCTATCAGGCCTTTCCAACCAAAAGCTTTTGAACAAGCTTTTTATTAATGTCCCGCAAAGCACTTTGGTTCCAGTCTAGCGCTTTGTTCTCTTGGCTTTCCTGCCTTCGATGGCAGACGCTGGGGTCTTTTTGTTCTTGTTCTTGTTTTTGACATTGTGCGTTTCGTAATAGCGTGATCCAACTTTCTTCACCTTCGCAGCACGCTCCTTTGCTCTCCGCTGCAGTACAGAAAGAGACGTATAAAGAGAGAGAATGGGAAAGAAGAAATAAGACAAATGAGTGAGAGGAAGACCAGGGCTTTTCTCCTTCATTCCTGTTAAAGTAACTAGAGGTGTTGACCCAGATAGATTTGCCCTTTTGACGTCAGGAAGGAACGCTGCATACCTGCTTGGACGTCAGTCTGGAAGACTGGGTGGGCGCCTCGTCTTCCTCGGCTTTCTTCTTCTTGTTCTGCTGGTTTGAAGCTGAATTCAAACAAAGATAAATGTGAGTGATTGCTTACATCAGGTTGGTGCTTCATTTGAATCCCAATGGTAATGTCTGACTGAAAACATATTTGCTAGCTTGCAAACGTATCAAAGTAAGTGTCATCAATTGGAAAAGAGCTTTATCATGTCAGTAGGAATAGCTTGGGAGTTAATAATCAAATCTTGCCCAGGCCACGTGTGACTACGTATACAATGAGTTCTTACTTGTAGTCATTTTGATATCGATTACCTTTCATTTCTGCTTGCTTAGCCACTGCTTCTTCCTGTTTTCTCTTCATATCTGTGAATGCTTTGTCAGAGAGTGCCTTGGGAATCCTGTCCAGACAGAAAGCAAAGTGTCACACATTAGCCAATTACTACACAGTAATTAGCTTTCATATCCAAACAATTAACCCCCTCTTGTGGTTGGCATCTGCTGAAATCATAGCACGATTAAATTGGCCATAGAATGACTCCCAACTCTGGATGACATTAGCCAGCAGATGAGTTCAAGTTCAGAAAGAGACATGGAGTGCAGATCGCAGTAAGATGCACACACACGCTGTGGAAAACATCATTGATCAGCCATGAAATCGGTGGCTGCCAATGCTCGAGGCTTAGTGAATGGCTAGCATGGATCACCTCAAAATGCAAGGCATCTCTTTGCTTGACAGCCTCATGCTGGGCTTTTCCGAATGAAAATGATGAAGGACAAAACACAAATCAAACAAAGAACACAGACCGGATTGCAGAGAAGCGCTTGGACTTGGCCCGGTCGAGGAACTGCTTGTACTTTGCGATCTTCACATCTAGTTCACGGATCACCTCGCGTGAACTCTTGGTTTTCTTGCTGGCCTGAGCGGTTGTTGTCTCGGAGGCCTCCATCTCGCCATTGGCTGGCTCCACATCTGCCTTCACTGTCTCTCCAACCTCCTGACCTTCACAGTCGTCGTCCTCCTCCTTCTCCTCCTCCTCATCATCATCATCCTCCTCGCCCCCCTCAGAGCCGGAGTAGTCAGAGAACTCTAGGTCAGGCATGTCCACAGGAACCAGGTCCTCCTCGATGAACTCGGGTGCAACGTTGATCTTGCCGAAGTTCTGTCGGACGCCGGCCAAGATCTTCTGGACCTGTTCCTTCTGTCTCAGCTGGTTCTTCTGCTGTGTCTCCTCTTCTGCGGATATGGCAGGATCCTTAGCCAGCTCCTCCTGCTGTTCTTCCTGCACGCCATCAGTTACCACTGATGGATTTTCAACTGCTGGTCGCGCCGTGCCCTGAAAACACCAATCGGAAAAAACACGAGGGTTTACAATGTTTAACTGTGGCCAGGGTGTGGTGTGCAATAACTTGCATTTTCTGAACAAAATAAATTGATGTTGTGGCATCAAAAATAAACCCAATTTGTGCCATGACCTCTCACCTCTTGATCACCCTCGGGTCCTGGGGGTTTCACAAAGAAGGGGATACGTCCTCTCTGCCAATCATTCAGCACCATTTTGGAGACTGTGGAAATGTCTGGCTCGCCGCCCTGCAAGACACCAGGAATTGATTGCTCCAGTACAAGACTTTAAACTTGTGGTTAGGATCGAGTGGTTCACACTGAACTGAAGTTTACTTCTTCAATCAAAAGGCTTCAAAATACAACGGGGAATGTAAGCATAAGAAGAAAAATAAATCACAGCTTTGAAGGGTTGGCACTAATCATGAATAGTAAAAAAAAACAATTTCATGTTTTTATTTTCAAGATATTTTTCAAATATATAGATTGCATTCTAAAAAATATGTATGAAGGGCAGTAGGGGAGACCAATGACCACCATGTAGCAGGTGGAGCCTGACCTTGAGAAGTTTCCCGGTGCGTTGGGCGAGCTTCTCAAGGAAGTCCTCAGTTGAGATCCAGCTGGGGATGCGGTAGGTCTTCTGGATGTACTCTGGTTTGGCCCGCTCCAAAACCGCTTCAATGTGCTCCTCCGGACACTTAATCTTCTCAACTTGAACCTTAAAACCATAACATTCTTATGTATTTAGCTTGGCATACAATGTTCTCTTAACTACCAGGCTTTCTTAGAAACGCATCAAGCTTTACACTCGAATACTCAACAGACCCTGGTCTATTTTGGAACAAGTACTTACCACTCCTTTCAGAACAATGTCAGATTCGCTGTCTTCAGAGGGGTAGACGACACCAGGGCAGTCGATGAGGAAGATGCGTCTCATCAACGTGATGTACTGCCACACCTAAAAGGTAAAAAGATTATCTTATCTGTAGAGCTAAATCATTTCAGCTTGGCACGTAGTGTTTGGCACGTCACACAAAACTAAGCCTGTTTAGCTTTTAATGATATGAAGAGATAAGGCAAAAATGATGACCAGGTCGGTATGAATCTAAAACAATGTTATCTTTTGGGGAGGGCAGAGAGGGAAAATAAACACTCCAAACAGAGGACGGCTTTGAATCTGATTCAGACCAGTAATCACAGTATCTCTCCCTCCGCCTTCTCTTTCCTCATCCTGAAACTTTGTTACTCACCTCCATGTTTGGTTTACGGGGTGGAAGCGTGTGACAAGCCTTTTCACCATCAAGCATACACACATCCATTTAGAACAAAAGGAGAAACGAGGGCCAAAGTAGCGTGGCGGAGTGAGGAGCCTTGTTTGGCCCTGGCTAGACAACGAAAGCCGTTCTCTGGCGAGAGACAAGGTGGGCGATAAACGTGTGCTGGCCATGTGCCCATCCGATATGTCAGAGGTGCAAAAGGGAAAAAAAGAATCCCTTCCCTTGCTGTCCAAGTTCACAACTTTGGCAAGGACAGACGAGTCAGATATTATCACCCCCCCCCCCCCCCCCCCTCCCCAACCCTGCTTTGGACATTGGGCTTTCCAGACCACTGTTTAATTCCAAACAGGATAAATAGCTCCAGAGAGAGGAAATTAAGGATGAGGATGATTGTTGTTCTTTCTCTTTGGGCCCTGCCTGCAGTCAGGCTTTCTATCTGTCGCATAGTTAAGGATGTGACTCAGCTACTTGTGCTGTACAGCAGCAATGAGCGTTTACTCAGTCTTTAGATTTTAGTGTACACGTTCAGTTTACGCTAAAATGAATCCAACCCCTGTGAGCGCTGACAGCTAAAATAAACTGTTAAAAACAAATTACATTTATTATGACGCCTCCCAGTCCATCAATATGAACTGATGTTCATACCTTGGTATAGCCGGCGATGGGTGCCACGTTGCAGACCTTCTTGGAGCGCAACGTGTTGATGACTGAGCTCTTTCCCACGTTGGGGTAGCCAATGAAACCCACACTGATCTGTTTCTTGTCTGAGTGGAGCTGAAAGGGGGCAGAAAACAATGTCAAGAGTCTGCCGTTTCCTGAAGCAACATACCCGGTCTGTCTTCAATTCAGGGAGATAATTTAGATGGTTCTCTGTCTGTTGCCATTAGTCATAAAGCAAGTCAATGCGTCATCCCTTAGAACTACCAAAAAATAAATATACACACACATACCAGAAGGATGATTATCTATAAATGAAAGCCACTTTTGTGTCAAAGAGAGAAAAATGGCTACTGGAGGCAACTACAGCACAAGGAAGATCAGAACCCTGTCAAAACGAGAGGTATAAATATCTTTCATCCATCCTGTTTGTCCCAAAAGGTAATCTTAAGAAGGCTGTTTTGGAACAGGTTTCTTTGTCTTGTTATCTCCTTGACATTTATGTGAATGGGGGCCAAGGACGTGAACATTTATGAGGAAAGAGAAACAATAGCATGGGTATGTCCACCCTACACATTTTCGTTGACCTCTCACTTCTTTTAAACTGACAGTTTCACACATAATATGCTCTGTTCCAAATGGCAGCACCATCACCTGGTCTTGCGTGAGATGGCCAAGGAAACTGAATGTGCAAGCTAAATATAGTTTAGACAGTATCATCATTCAAACATGTCAGAATGAGGGGGGGGGGGGGGGGGGGAATGTATTATTTAAGTATTTAAAGATGTTACACAAACCTAACTTGTCTACTTTGTTATATCAAGATGTGTGTTATGGCAACAAAACAGTGATTAAAAAATATTAAATGTGGTTGCAATATCATGATACTAGGAAAACATTCCAATTAAAAATATTGTAGTGTCATACTATTAGGAAGTGCAGCAGTCAATATTGCCATTTTAACTACTGGTATTATGTGCGTTACACTGCTACACGGCATGTACATGTTTTCTTTTTCTAAATCACAGGTTGCACTTCTGCTTTCGTGAGAAAATCCATAAACCTTGTTCATGAATAGTGTGTGAAAATCAGGGTTAGGGTTCTGAACAAATCGCAAGGGACATCAGTGAATTGCTATCTTCTACTGAGCCGCCAGTTCACAACCCAATAAGACAAAAAAAGCAGCTCTAAGGCACATGTTTGGATCCCACACAGGATGAGCAGACGGGGCAGCGTGTGAGCACAAAGCCAAAACCTGTGCTAGTGCAGCCATCTTTTGGTTCGGCTTACGGTCTAGACCCCAGAACAAATCGGAGGAATTTTGAGTCCAGGTCATGCCTCTTCTTACCTTGCCAAACTGCCTCAGGAGCTGGATGAGAGAGCCCTTGCCAAAGGAGTTGGTGAGGCTGGCATGGAAAGCAAGAGTGGGATTTTCACGGGACAGAATGGCTACCCAGCGTTTCTGGTTCAAAGATAAACAGAGAGGGAGAAGTCAGAGGATAAGTTAGACCAGAGGTGCACAAACTGTGGGTCAGGACCTAAATCACCACTGGGTCGTGGGAAATGTTATAATGGCAATGCAAATAAAAAAAATAAATAAACTACAAATATTAATTTGCCGTAGAAGTTTCTGTTCAAAACATGTTGCTTGTTTGTCCAGAGTGAACTGAGAAAAAAAACAAAGCAAAATAGTATCACTTTGGCATTTTTTAAGTGCACAAATGTATTATCCCTTTCTTTAGCTTTTAGTTATGAAAAACCTGGTGGTTATCAGCAGACAGTCAATTGTCAATTAATTAGCACAAAAAATACTACACTGCATCGCGACAAGCATGGATCAATATTTCTGTGTCATTATTGAAAGGGTTTGTGCATCCCTGACTGAATAAAATAGGTGCGGGTCCTGGTTGCATGTCTAAGTACTATTATGCAAGTTGTTTAACTCCTAACTGCTCAACATGAGCAGGATGGTGCCTTGCATGGTTTCTTCTGCCGCCAGTTTGTGAATGTGTGTGAGACTTCGTGAATGTAATGAACATTGTAAAAAATGCTTTGAAGAAAGGCGCAATATAAATGCACTTTTTACCATTGTGAGAGGTATTATGAGTGTACCTCCAAAAGCACTTTCCCTTCTGACAATAGGGGCACAATTAAATGCAAAAAGGTTAACTGTATGTCATAGATACGCTATTTTGTTCCCTGTACATTCCTCAGGGCCCAACGGCTGCAACCAACATCTTGCACCAGGGCAACCAATCACACTTTGCAATTTCTCAAAACTGTCTTGTTTGTATTACTTTCATAGACCGGCTGATCAGCTGGCTGTCCTACTTTGGCTGACTGCTATAACTACTTTATTATTTTTGTCAGTTTGGACAGCCATGGAGGCTGTCATCTACATTCCCTAATTTGTATTCCCAGTCTAGCTCTGTACAAACAGATTTGACACAAGGCGTTAACGATCGGTAGCCTTTCCCCACTTTGCACAGTACCTTTTCCTCCATGCACAAAAAACAACATCATCATCACTTGCACCACACAGACACTGGAGGGAGGTCCTGGCATAGTTTTGCACTCCACTGAGCACCACTTTCTACTTCCAATTTATTTTACAACTTCCATGCACCTTTTGACTATATTCAACTACTATACTCGAGAATTAACAATTAAGGGAACTAAATTGAACCATTTCACTACTGTGACATTTGATGAAATATACTTAGTGGTGCAGTCCCAAGTCTCTTACCGTGACCCAGGTGGGGATAAGGTCGCACTTGTTGAGAACAAAGATGAGATGCTTCCAGGGTTTCTCCTTCTTCATATAGCCTTCTATGCTCTTGGAGCGAGTGCCCATGGGGTCGCGGGCATCCAGCACTTGGATGACCACGTCTGAAGAGTCAATCACCTGAAATAATTAAAACAAAAGGGGGGAAAACAGAGCTGGACATTAAATCCTGAATGCCCCATCAGTGAACAATCGCTAGCCCTGATGAATACACAAGCGTTGATAGTGCGGTTAGAGGAAGATGAATGGAGTGCAATACCTTGTAAAGCTCACCCCAGATCCTTTTGGACTGACCCTTCTTGAATATCTCCTCACGTACTTCAGGCCTGTTATGGCAAAATGGGAAAATTATGTTTGGCCATGAGCTTAACATGTTGATCCAAAAAAACAATGAAGTGTTTTGAAATGGACATTTCCAGATAACTTTGTTAAGCTGGTTACAGTTTCCTGTGCATATTGGCTACTGCATGGCTACAGAACTCTAGTAATCTTACTGCTACAAACTTGATCAATTATGAATTTATAGCAAGTGACTCACTCTTCAGTCATCACAATTAGGGTTGTCATGATCATGACATTTTAGTTGATGATTAATTGTCGTACAAATAACTGATAATTTCAATGTGAAGATTGGAACCAAAATTTAATTTCTGTTTGCCTTTTAGGCTTTGTAAACTGAAATTGTACTGGGCCGACACGACAAATAACTTGTCATATGTTGTATATGGCCAAAACAGGCCATTTCATACTTTCAAAACATTAAAAAAATAGCCAAAATAGCAGATCATTCATTTATACAGATGAATGGAAATTACTCTGTTGTGTCGTTTGTTGGTTCTGGTCATTGTTCTTGGTTAATTTATTGATACTCAATTTGTCAGTATAAATAAAGCCTATACTGTAGCATGTTTGTTCTGTTTACCTGACTCCGTCATCCTCTACGACCAGGTCTCTGTCCTTGTCAGTGTTGTAGCTGTCAGCTGAGGCATTCGCATGTTCAAGCAGGTCCTTCATGTCCCCCACCATCAGGTTAGGTCTTTTCCTCTGAGCTTTGGGCCCAAATGTGGTCCCAAAGCCCTCAGTGTCAAGAATGTGTACCTTGGAGTTCTGCAATGAATGGACAAATGGCACAAATCAGCCTTTTAGATTGAAAGAACTAAGGAATGATTTAACCTAAATCATGATAGCCTGATAATAAAAACTTGATCACGGTAAGATTCTTTGCCATATCATCCAGCACTGATTTGAGTTTTATATAACATAAATAAGTACAGGAGAGAGGCTCTTTGTCAGAAGTTATATTTTTGTAGGCATATGGCTTCTTCCTTGCCTTTGATCAATCTGAATGTTTGATTTTAAAATGCGTATCATGTCTAAAGACATTTCCCCAAATGCAGTCAGAGCCAGGTAAACTATCTATCCAAGATTAACGGCTAGGATGGAAGCGTTTACTTTGAATATAGGCCTGCCTGATGTCTGAACTCTGGCTGACTGCTGGGTGAACTCAATATGACTTGCATGACGGAATGCATATGCACATAGAGCTCTGTATTATGGCTATAGTATTCTATTCCCAAGTTTATTTACTGTCTAATAACTGATCAATTTTGTATTGTCAATTGTGCTGGATATGATGAGAATTTGGGACTGTTTCGGAACAGACACAGGTAAACAAACAGCAAACAAACTTTTGATACCAAACGTTTGTATGAAATGAACTGTAACAAATAAGAGCCCCCCTAGGCGCTCGGGTGGCACAGGGGTTAAGTGGGCTGCCCACCACCATGGAGTCTAATGGTTTGAATACAATGTGGTGAATCTATCTTGGCTGAGCATCTATACGAACCCAATAGGCCCTTGTTCAGGGGAGGGAAGATAGGCAGAGTGATGATTGTCACTGCACGTACTGCACGTGGCAAGCACTGGGAGGAATGAATTGACATAACGACTCAATTGGGGATAAAAATAATTGGCAACTCTAAAAACAAAAAAGCCCCTGCATGTTACATTGTATATTTATTTTAAAATGTTTGTTAGATGTATAGAGACTGAGAGATGATTTGCTGTAACTCATCTTAACTTCCAATACGGAAAGAAATAGAGGGGGGGAAAAAAGATTTTGTCAAGACGTCCTCTCACAAATTGTCCAGTGGAGCTTACTGCTCCAAATTGTGTTGTTGCTGCTGTGCTGCTATTTCATGTGGCCTGACTCTCACTGGGTTGTTGTGTGGCGTAGCACGATGCTGTTCTAATTCCCCCCAAATGAAGCAAAATGCAGCTGAATCACAGCCTTTTATGATACGTTTGAATATCACCATGAATTGACATTTTAATTTGATTAATTGTGCAGCTCTATTAAACACACAAAATGTTTTGGCTCTGAGCATATTGAGGGAAAACTGAAAAGATTGTTGATGCTTTCAAGTTGACGGCATTCTTCCAGGGGTTCCACCAACTAAACAAACACACACGGCAAACAGAACCCCTCAAATATGCAAAGAATCAGCCAATAAAACGGACCTGCCTGAGCCAATTCTGATTAGGAGTTCCAATTACCTTTAAACACAGGATGAAGCCATACTTCTATTGCAACATTGCCAAGGAAAAAAAAAACAAAGTTTACAGATCTTGTCAGAAACAATGATGTTTAAGACTTGAACGCGTTGCCTTGAACGTGTGCCAAGATGCTCTCCAGGGCTCCCCGTTTCTTTGAAACCATGTGTCCGTGTCCCCTTTCCTAACCACTGACTCAGGTTTTGTTCCTCAACCTCCTCTTGGAACAAGTACATTCCGCTGCTTGACATATAGCCCAAACAATGAGTCACAGTACGACTTCAAGAGAATTATGCATTTTAATGACTTGATATTCTTTATCAAAAACGATCAGATATAACGATTGACCAGAAGAGGAGAAAATAGTCCCTAAATGTTTTGATTTGCAGCCTGAGTAGCCTTCAGCTCTGAGCAAAAACACAGCTGCAAGTACCCATAAAAATGTCAAGAAAAGAACACCATTGGAGCAATGCTCAGAAAATGAATGTAATCGATTTCAACAATTAATGACCAGTTTGGTGTGCTTACTTGTTACCTGGGTAGTTATAAACAAGGTGAGGGGAGACAGGGGAAGACGGATGGACGGACGGACGGACGGACGGACGGACGGGGGGGTTGGGAGGAAGAGCCCAACATATTTGGAGCAGCATTGAGCAATGAGCTCTTTGAAAAGGTTTTGAACGCATATGGAACCATTTATACATAAAAAAAAGCGCACTGAAATAGAGTCAACAACATGTTGGGAGAGAATGAGAAGAACTGGACAGAAGTGTTGTTTGGAATCCATTTATGTTATGGGGATGGAAAGGGTTCAAAGCTAGAAGGGTGAGAGATAGTAAGTACCTGTATAGTCAGATTCACAGCAGGACCAGAATCACAACGAGACAAATAAGGCCTAAGAGATGGGCTCTGTGTCTCTCTCTTTAGACCGAAGCTTCCCTTCTGCTCCCTGTGGATCTCACCTCATAAAACCCCAAGCAACAGGCTACTGTGGAGAACCCTGCCATGCTTCTCATCTATAACACCAGATATTAGCCAAGCAAAGAGGCAAAAGCTGTGTTATGAGTCTACAATATCCTCATAAAATCCACACAAAAAGCCTTGAATAACCCATCACTAGAAACCAAAAGTAGAGAGCCAGAAAGAGCCAGACAGACAAAAGTTGATGACAGAAACGGAGGAATCAGTCTGCCTTTACCCAGATAAACCCTATATACTTTCTTGTATGACAAATAGCGGGAAAAAAAGCTGATCAATACACAAGCTCACAATGCATCACATCGTGAATTCAACATTTTGGAAATGTTAAATATTTTTACTTTTTGCCTATAATGACATGCCAACAAGAGGGACACACGGTTGTAAGTGCTGTGGTTAATACAAAAAAGGTTTAAATTCTGTTTGGTACTCACATGGGCCTTCACACGGTCGTGTAGCAGGGACATAGGGAGTTTGCTCTGTTTCATCACAACCCGATATGGATCTTTCTGCACTGCACCCATCTCTTCCTGGAACTTCTGTAGGGATGACTGCTTGATCACCCGGGTGTTTGCTGAAGAAGGGGGGGATTCAAGTGAAAAGTGAAAGCTAGTTATGTTCGGGCATCGAGAGTCAGACAGTCAGAAGCACAGTCAATCAAGTATAAAAGCTGTGATTATGAACACAAGAAACTAACACATGTTAATTAAACACAGTGATGTATGGCAGCATGTGGCTAAGGAGGTACAGCGGCCGTCAGGGAATTGGAAGGTCCCCGGTTCGATCCTACCTCCAGGTTTAGTGTCAAAGTGTTCTTGAGTAAGACACTAATCCCTAACCACCAGCTATGTGCAAATGTACTTCACAAATACAAACAACTAAAGGGGACACAATTATCATCCAGCCACCCTAATAGAGGAAGGCTACTTCATTTATCCGTCTGCCCTACTACTAGCACACCGGTCGTGACTCTACACTATGCAGAAATATATACTGCATGCCATGGGAAATCTAATAAACTACATTTCATGCTTTCAACGTTCATATTTACTGTACAGTTTGTATGAAACTATGGGTGCGTTCGGAAATACAGCACTGAGCGCACTGGCCAATACAAACTAGCACTGGCCAATACTAACTAACCGAACGCGCCCTCAATTATAGCGCTCCAACTCAAAATGTGTCAATGTGGCTACGCCCAAATATGGAGTGTGTTGTCTAACCTCAATCATCATAATGGCATCAGGCACAAACAAATCACTCAGCCCATATACTAATGACATCAGGGATCTCGATTTATGCCCATAAAAGGGACAAGGACTGACAGATACAGAGGTGCAACGTAGGTGTGAGAGCCGCGTAGCAGCCCAAAACCTAGTCGTTCGGGCCCAAACCTCTAGTTATGATTATCATTAAACTCTGCCAGATAACACTCACCGTTTCTAGAGAAACCTGGTGCTGAATGCTCAAAAATACCACGGATAAAGAAATTTCACAGACAGGTAATGATTCTTATTTATTACAGCACAGACATTTGGGGATAAAACCCTTCTTTGGCGTGCATTTTTAAAAGAAGGGCCAAAGAAGGTTTTATCCAGCAACATCAGTGGGGCAATAAATAAGAATCATTATTTACCTGCGTGCTGTCCGTTAAATGTTTTATCTTAAGTGTACTCACCAAACCATTTGATGTTTGGCTCAACTCTGGCCTGTGTCCCTGAAGCCACAGTCGACTGGAACTGTAAAGGCCTGATGACTTTTCCTCTGTTGTTGCTGTTGAGTGGATCATAATAGCAGCATGCTGTTATTAGAGGAAAACCTTGCAACTCACATTACATGAGCAGTGACGTTGCTGGGTTTTCAATGTAGTGAGTCAGTGGTCATTTGAATGAGTCCCAGGGACATTTTATGAGTTCTAACAAAATGTGTCGTTTTTGAGAAATTGCAGTGTTAAACCCGTGTTTGATATGGCTATAAAGTATCTGAATCATTTTGGGGGAAAAGGTTTTCCCCAAATTCTCTCCAAAAATTAAATTAATACATTCATAAATAAATAATGATGTTTTTTTTTGTTAAGTCTAGGTAAAATAGCATGTGTCCACTGGACAGAAACTGTAGTAACACCATTTAAATATTGATTTTAAAGATCAGTAGAATAAGGTTAGGTATGATGTCTACTTCATGCATTTCTGTGCCTACAGTACACATCTCCTACTGTACATTCTATTCACTACTCCTTGGAAAGTCGTAAACTCAGAATACATAATTGACAAAGATGCCTGTAGAGCTCCTCGCTGCCTGTAGAGAGACAACACTCTGGAGAGAAGCATCACGTTGGCTCTGGGTATAATATTAATGCGGGAATGTCCCACATTATAAGCGCTGAATTTAACATAGCAGGATAAAGTAGCAGTCCTGTGGCGTGGACGCATGGTTTGTTTGATGCATACTTTCTTAAAAATGTACGTCAGACACGCAGGACGCAGGGCTATGAGAGCATCACTGCATGAGCGCCGAAAACTTGGAAGAGTTGGACTCTTGGGTTAATCACTTGTAACCTGCCGTTTTGCGTATGTCAAGGAAAAATCTTTAATAAATGTTTTCATTTAATTTAGTTAAGAGTTTGAATCTAACGCATCAAGCTTTTTCAAGCGTCTATACGAACACAATTGGCCCGTGTACGGGGGAAGGAGTTGCAGAAATAGCCGATATACAAGCTCACAACTTGTTACAGCTTGTAGATGGCCTAATTTTGCTATTCATTGAACAATGAAGTGTGTAGGGCTTAAGTGGTTAACAACTCATTCACTGCCAGAACTTTTTTTTTTTTGCGTTTGCCCACTGCCAGAGATTTTTCATTGAAAAAAAAAGTACTCAGGAGCCGAGATACAAAATGTTTAAGTTTTAAGTTAACAAGGAAGTGGATGGGAGTCTAGATCTTCAAAAAATCATATCTCCTTGGTCTTTGGGTTAAAAAATAAATGAATAAATAATTAAAAAAAATAAAAAATTAAAAGTCGTTTTAGTCGTTCTTGGCAGACAGGGTTAAAGGACAAAAGTCGTTTTAGTCGTTCTAGGCAGGGAATGAGTTAATCAATTTAAATCGGTTATAGGAAAATATAAAAATACTGGAAATAGAAGATAGAAGCGATGCGTTGTTGTGAGCTTGTGCGTTACACAACCGCTGTATGGACAAGTATTAATTAGGGAGTAAGTGGTTAATCAGACTAATCAATCTAATCAATGGAATTCATTATTGAATTGTTTTTATGGATTTTCAATAACAACAATACATACATAAAATTGGAATTCATTAATGTTGATTCGTTGATATAGCAAAAAAATCAAAACAAATATTCAATTGTTGGAAGAAGTAATTGATAGATAAATCACTAAGACAATAATCAATATTTGCAGCTGACGTCAAGTCCAAATACCAGTCCTGACAGTGTACTTACCATCTCTGTTTCTGTCTGTACATATTCAGACGCTTTATGGTCGAGCGGTCCCTGAAGTTACCCGGTCCATTCCCCTTGACTCGATCTGTGAGTGACATTGCATGATGTGTAAACAATGTCATAAAAATACACATTAATAGAAGTCATCATGAGGGGCATGTGTAGACTCAATCTACACTGTAGTCAAATCCCCAGTGTTAGTATATGCATTTGTAACTCAGAAACTGTACAAATGTACCAGACTCTTTAATCAACACTCACAAATCCGGATTTTACAGTGTAAGCCAGTCTAACATCATGAACATAATATGAACATAATGTCAGTGTAACTGGTAGGAGTAATAAGAAGTCAGACTTGTACACAGGGTGCTCACAATAAATTCCTCAGTGTTTGATTCCATTTGGTTTCATTTGTACACTCAGAGTGACAGCTGCAATCCCCCTATTTTAACCAATCTCTGTGGTAGAGTATTAAAACATAACACATATAACTAGGAGGTGGTCACCCTACTCTTCCATTGAGAAAATTGGACCCTAGTGTCGGACACCTACTTGTGGCTCTGCCATAGACCTTAGATCTCTCATGCGGGTTCGAATCCCAGGTAGGACATAAAACGTACGTATTGCAGCTATAGTTTTTTAACGCAAGATTAACACAAGATTCTACTGTGTAGGGAGGAGTACATGGTATGAGCAGCACTCCCTCAAGGTCTGACTGCTGCTGAAGTTGTTTTAGCCAAACGGGTCAAATCCAAGCCGCAGTGTGACTTGTTATGTCATTGGTTCTCAAAGTGGGGTCCGGGGACCCCCAGGGATACTTTGGGGGGTACCAGGGGGTCCCCAACAAAATTAGTTAAGAAAGCATCACAATCATTTGAACCCCTTTATCCATATTTTATACGTTGGCTATTAAAAAATAGCAGATCTACAAGCTCAGTGCCGCGCCATGAGCTTGTAGATCTGCTATTTTTGAAAAATCGTGAAAATGTGTGCAAATATTTGAATACATATTTTTTAAAGCGAACATTTGTAACTCTAATCTTTTCTTCTGGGGGTCCCTGGAGCAAAATATTTTCAGATGGGGGGTCCGTGGCTAAATACATATCATTTAAGGGGTCCTTGACATGAAAAAGTTTGAGAACCACTGACTTATGTTACTCTACATTGCAGTGTTGATACTTTTACTCAAGAAAAGAATGCGAGTACTTTTTTTCCACCACTTGCTTGTGTGTTGCTTTAGTTTACATGAACTACATCCATTAGTGGAAACACAGGGAGAACGGCAGGGTAATGACATTCTCAGAAGAGCTAGCGACCGTTAGCATTAGCTGTAAACAAACCATATGGTAACACCGTGTTCATCTCTTACCGGGGTTGGAGCTGGACGTGGAGGGGTTGATGGTGCTTCTCCCCTTGAACTGTGGCTTCACCATGGTGGCTGGTCAGCGGACGGAGGTTCAAAATGTCCAAAATGTATAAGTTTATGATGTTCAACAGTGAAGAGACCCGTACACGTGTTGTTGTAATGGGGAGCGCCAGAACCCGGAAGAACGTCATCAGAAGAGCGACGGAGAAGGCGACCAATCAGATGACTCGTGGAGGCTGGGGAGGAGGCTGTCAGTTCTCCCGTGTTACCATGGTTACACATGATGGACGTTATTCATTTGACCCAGTCAGATGCATGCAACATTTACTTATTCTGCATAACCTTACCCCCCCCCCCCCCCCCCCCTACACACACACACACACACACACACACACACACACACACACACACACACACACACACACACACACACACACACACACACACACACACACACACACTGTTTACTGTACATATCTTTCTTTCTTATTACTACTCGTATATATGATTATTGTATTATTGTTATTAATGGTTAGTTTAGTAATAGTAATCTAAATAGGCAACGTCACGTTTTCAAATAATTGTAGCAAAATGCAGGCTACAATGTTTGCCTCTCACGTACTGGAGAAAATGTACTTAAATAGGCTACTTGAGTAAATGTACTGCCCTATATAACATTTTACGGGTCAGTCATTTGCCCCATTTTGGTCTTCTATATTTGCCAAGTCATACTATAAAACACTTTGTTTAATTCTTCTACAATTAGAAGTGCTGCTGTCGCATACCGTAGTCCAGTGGTTCTTAAAGTCTTGTCCGGGGAACCCCAGGAGTCCTTGAGGGGGTTCCAGGGGGTTCCTCGGTTAATTTAGCATTGAAATAAGTTTAAAAAAACTTGAACCAATTTTGTTTTTTGGCTATTCAAAAATAGTCAATCTACAAGCTACAATGGGTCTGTTGGAATAAATCAGATTTTTTAAAACATAAATCTTCTCTTTTATTGGCCCGCCACCCCTGGGATAAAATCTTTTTGCAGCCAATACATATCAATTTGGGGTCCTTGACATGAAAATGTTTGAGCACTGCCGTAGTCAAGGCTCTAAGAAAGAGCTACTACATGTTGTGGACTGTCCTAACAACCTCTCATTATGTCATTCTGACTGAATAAAGCCTTCAGATATACCTCACCCCCCTTAATTCATTTATAATTCATTTGTCTCTTTATTTTGTTACTTTTTGTATTTTTCTCTTTTCTTTTTGTGTGTCGACAATGTTAATATTCAAATTAATATCTACTGTCATTGTCACTGTTGTTATTGTGTTTATTGCCATGTTGATTGTGACTTTTTATACTTCCGCTGAACAATGTGCCTGGATTCTTTTGTTCAGTTTAAATGAGAAATTACAAAAAATACAGCTGAAATATAACACTGGAAATTAAAACATGTGGTTAATGTAAGCCATTTGTTAAAAACAGATTTTTAAAAAATGCAGTAGAATGTAGATAGTATTATATATTTTAAAGAAACCAATCAGCGCTACACTTGTCTTTTCCAGAAGAGGGAGCAACAAAGTTATACCCAGTGAAACAATATAGGCTACTGTGTCTATACCATAATATTATTTAAATGATTGTTAGACCAATAACCTACTTAATTTAGGCATATGTGAATATAAAAGTGTAAAGGAAAATGATTGTGCATGAGATGAGGTTTGAGGACATAATATCCTCATTAAACCTGCATATTGTTGCTGTTGGGCAGAAATCTCCATATTTCAACTTTTTGTGTAAATTAATGCCCTTTACGTCATCATACAAGAGTGTTGCACAAAATTTATGAAATGCGATGCGTTCTGTGCTTGCAGGCTTTTTCACTATTTTATATGATTTACAAGTCTATCAGTGCATTGAGAAAACTTGAGTTGTTAACTTTAGTATGTACAGGGGCAGGGACTGGCACATTTTACCTATAGTTGTGATGATGATGATGATGATGATGATGATGAGGAAGAGGATGATGATGATGATGATGGCTACCCAGAACAGTCTGTTATGTTACACAAATATGGCACAATGCCAAGGAAGGCAAGCTCCCATTCGCACAGACTCCTGTCTAGAGAGGAGCGTGCCAATATGCAGTTTACACAGCAAGGAAAAAAGTTCTGACCAAGGAATGTTCTCTGTTCATTTTCACAGAGATGAAATTGGTATAGACAGCATCAGCAATCCGTTGCAAATAAATTAAATGTTTTCAGATCAGAAAGCAGAAGCATTTCCCCCCTCTCAAAATGGATTTAAATCCAAGGAGGAAACGTGTGGGTGTCAAAAAGGGAGAGGTTTAGGTTGAATCTAAAATATTTCCAGTTTTTAGTGCTTTCATTGCATTTCTTCTCTGTCTTAATGACTGTACACAGACTGTCCTGAAGAAAAAAAAAGAGTTGCCCCAAAAACAAACTATAAATAAACTAAAATCAAATAGAGACTTTAAGTTTCACTGCGAAAGTGATTAAACAAATCTAAGTGTATGTGCATGAATATTCAAAGCCTAATAATTTTTTTGCATGATTTTCATACATCATGAGAAGGGCAAATTACTAATGCTTGCCCATAGGTTGGCTCTAATATATCCTTGTGGTAGCCCAATTATGTATTTACTGTCATCACAGGTTGTACTTTACTGTGCATCAACAACCCTGCCAGACAATAGCGGGCGTTGTGAGTGAGGTTACTGCATGCATGCTAAATGCAGACACAGTAAGCGGTAGGCTAGACCAAACTAAATTAAAGCATCACAATAAATAACATATTTAGAGAGCCATCTCCTATTGAAATACAGGATTCTGCTATGCATTAGATTTTTATAGAACTATTTATAAAGAAATGGTCGCAGACAGGGAACTCCAACCCCGTACTATTTGGCTTGCCATTCAGGTGCTGGAGAAAGTAAATACACAACAGATGACTTAACCATAACATTTCATCGAAGTATACATTTATACTTCATCGAAGTATACATTTTCCCATGTTGTTCCTCCCCCTCCCCTCACATAGTGTCAGTGACTGACATCCCAGGATGTGGAAGTTGGGTCGACGCAAACAGCATTTATTCAGCGCTGTCTGTCTGGGAAACCTGTGTTTAATAAAGGTGCCGCCAAACCTTGCTCAGATTGATATCGGAGCCCATATGCATTTTACAGACTTCATGTGTCAAATAAGAGCTTTGTTCCATGCTGTTCCAGTTACCGACAGTAAAAAAGGTGCATGATGTATGGCGCAAAATGAGAACAAAGCACTTTACAAAGGACAATGGATCACTTAAATCCTCAGTTTACAAACTGACGACAATATTACAGACTGCATCCTCAGTAGAGAAGGAATAAAGAATGAGGAGGATTCAACAAAAGAAAAACACAAAAAAAACATGAAAAACGAATGAAAACAAATGAATATAACCACTTTAAAGGGGTGTAAGTTATTAAATGTTTGTGTTGTTACGATTAGTCTTCATTACTATGTTGTTCAGTAACAGGGGTCTCTCTGTCTCTCCAGCTCTTTAGTATTTACAGAAAATACCAATTTTATTGAATCAGGAGAGAGAACTCATACTGGATACAGGATAAACAAGTGAAATTGGCATTGATTAAAACATTTTAAAAACACTTCTGATTGGATAAAATTCGGGAACGATCTAAAACATTTATTTTCTGTTTATTAAAGAGCTGGAGAGACTCTCTATTTGAAATGATCAGAATATCGAGCTTACATTTTTAAACAAAAAAATCTCTTTAAATTACAATTTTGCAATCTTTTATGTGTTTTTATGTTTTTTTAATGTTTTTTTTGTGTGCTTTTTGTAATGCTTTTTAAAGCTTTAGCTCACAAATATACTAACAAGTCAAACAACTTGTGCTGCGCCACACTTGGCAAAGGAAGACAGAAATAGCCACATTATGCCTAATTTATGGTCTGTGCGCCGAAAATGGCTGATCTACAAGCTCACAACATGTCACAGATGCAACGCAAGATCGGCTATAAATCGAGTTTGAAGAGCACACTGGAGTGCTCTTGGTGAGTTGTTTGTACCCTCTGTGTGTGGGTGATAGAAAGCAGAGGCAAGTGGAGCAGTTTCCGATGCTTCTGATGGCAGCCAGGTCAAGAGCAGGTTAATGATGTTCTCATTCAAACAAGACACCAGATATTCATCACAGGAGCACATGGTGTGGCCTCAGTTCCTGCTTTGTGAGAGCAAAACAAAGCCTGTGAAAGACGGTACGATAATGGGATTGGATTGTGGCATGAAGAGCACAAGTGGACGTCAAAGTGGAAAGGAGGGTGATTTAAAGAACACCTTCTGAGAGGGAAAAGATTGAAAATACCCTGAAGGCTACAGCAGTAACAAATTAACACTGGCTGTACAAACCACAGCACCCAAAAGTACAATGCTTCATCATAAAAAATACAATTAGGCTATTACTTCCTCACTGTTGCTCAGCTAGGCCCTAATACACCATGGCAGGAATTATAAACATCTGCTTTTGGTTGAAAACATTTGAGCTTCCCTCAACTTTAGACAAATACCAGCTGCAGATGATCCTGAGAGCTAAAGGTACTCACTTTTAAAAACCCATAACATGCAAAGAAAACGGGGGTAGGAGTGACTTCTTGTTGCTACATAGTGTAGCAGCAATCTTGAAGCGCCTCATAATAATTGTACATATATGTGTGTGTGTGTGTGTGTGTGTGTGTGTGTGTGTGTGTGTGTGTGTGTGTGTGTGTGTGTGTGTGTGTGTGTGTGTGTGTGTGTGCGCGCTCGCGCATGCGCGCGCGTGGGTGCGTGCGTGCGCGCGTGTGTGTGTAGGTTTTGTGGATAATATTTCAGCCTGCTTCATTTACTGAGTCTCTGCTTTGAGTCAAAATTGGAGCGGCGTGTAGATGAGGGAGCACAGCCTTCGACCGCTGGCCTGACTAAACACTAGGAGACAAATTGCCCCGGGCCTGAGAATCTCCCCATGTGATGGCCTTACTTGTGGAGAGGGTTTGCACTGCAGAATAGCCTGCACTTTTGCAGAGAGTGATTCACTCAGGCTTAACTTGAGTGCCACTGAAGTGCTGAGAGAGTCACTGCTGCCTCATGAGCCACTCTGTAAAGATTAAACAGGTTTGTCACGTTCACACTGGTCCCCAGCAGTGCTACTGCAAAGACATGATGCTGCAGAGATGCAGTTGAATCAGAGAACCCTAACCACTTGAACCCTAGCGTCCATCTTCTGGGGGCGAACATTCAGCAAAAACAGCAGATCTGCAAGTTCAACAATGTGTTGTGAGCTATGTTTGGCGAATATATATTGGTATAGAGGGACAAAATGAGGCCGGGGGCCTATTACCCCTGGTGGCTCATTGAAGAGTAACGAAAGTGTAAAAAAAACATAACGCATAGTAGCTATGAAATACAAATAAACGATTTCACTGATCTAAACTCCAGTATGATCAAGCAAAATGTATTCCTTGGCGGGCACATTTTTTCATATGCATTTCCACATATCATCGAGTCTTATCATGTCGTCACGGTGGTTTTAATATTTAGTCCCCCCGAGTGGGGGGACTAATCTCTCACTCTCCCCATCTCATCTCTCCACACAGGGCTAACAGGCCAAAGCACTACGGCCAGAGGCTTCACTGTCTTCAGATAGCAGCTACACCTCATTTATACACAAACATGCTATTGCCAGGTTAGAGAGGGGATTGGACAGGTCTGGAATTTCATGGAGGCAAAAAAACAGGGGAATCACGAGAAGCAATCTCCATGAATCACTAAAATAAATTAAAAGCCTATGCTGGAAAAACCCAGCTGGAGATGGAGTGACGGCATGTTGTTTTTCAATGGGATATGTTTTACTAATGTTTTATCCTTTTTGTTTATTTTTTACCCCACCTAAATCTTCCACCTATTTAGTTCTCGGCTTGCCGTGGCCACAATTTTCACACCACATAAATCATAGTATAATCTGTTGGCAGGGGCCCTTGGGAGGCGTTTTCAGGGCCCTCTGTTTTAACGAATGGTGTTTATGAGTGGTAATCTGCGGCATGTAAACCATCATTTTTTGTTCAGATAAGCCACAATAAGGTGTATATTTATGTCTTAATGTATTTAGTGGGGCTGAGTATTGTACACTCGCTGAACTTCCATCCAAAGTTTGAATCGCATATGTGTGATCTGTGGCCATGGGAGTAAGTTCTGAGGCCTGACAATGAATCAGTTATAGAGCATACCCCAGCATTGTGGAGAACCACAACATAATACAAAACAACAGCAACACATTCACAGTCTACTTGTTATGAATTTGAAACTAATCAAAAGTGGACATTTGTTTTTCTGTTAGTTTCCCCCGCGAAACCCATGAATAATCTCTTGCATCGTTGAAATCAAATAGCCACTTCCCTCATAATGATGGCATAGCACTTTTTGAGGTTGAAACATTTTAACTTCTGATGTAAGTGGAAAGGGGAAATTACACATCGACAGTTCTCCGCCAACGCTCCAGGTGACAACATGAAGGTGATGATTGAATGTGGTTTATTGTAAAGGGTTTTACAAGCCATTTTCTCCATTTGAGCGATTTTTCCTGTTCGTCCGAGACGGTTTTCCATTTTTGTTTAGTGTTTTGACTGATTAGATTGATATCTGTGAAGAAACATGTGGGAGCTATTAAAGGAAAATAAGCCCAACGAGTGTGAATAAGTACACGTTGATGGGGTCGTGATGGAAAGGTATTAACTGTAAAACACTGTGCATGACAGAACCAACAGAGACAGGCTTGTGTCTCGCAGTATCCATGGTAACGGGGCATCAACGAACAGCCGTCCCACCCTCCCCTATGGAGAGAGAAGAAACAAATGTTGAAACCTGCTGCTCCATGGTGCTGCCGCTTCTTCTCAAGCTCTCTTTCTTCGATATGACTGAAATGAACTCATGTGTTTCTCATGACCTGATATGTTGAATAAAATGCCCCATGGAAGGCAGGTATGCGTGCTATCCAGGGGTTTTTAACGTAACAATAAAATAATTACCCTCTGATAAGAAAAATACGTGTGTCAAGGGTTTCTCAGAAACCCAATGCTAATCTGAAGTGAAAAGCAAAAACGATTTCCCTGCCCGCAATCTCTATTTCCCGAACCGTTTGCACCACTGCCAGAGCACTTGCTCCAAGAGGCTGGCAGCTGCGGCTCTGTCTATAGTCGGTCCAAAACAAACACGCTCCTCTCTCACTCCAAAAGTCCTGCGATGAGCTGTCATGGGGTTCAGGCCTTTGCACCACCTCGGTGCATCTGGTCCACAGCACCAGCGTGACCTTGCCAACACACGGTGTTCACGCAAACATGGCTCAGACCTTTTCTATACCGTGAGTGTCAGCAACTGGACTGGGGTCAAGTCCATGATGTAAAACCGAAGGGGAGGCTAAAAATAAGCTTTCTACGGTACGTTTAAAGAGAGCTGTGTGCCATGCTGATTCTTGCCAACAATTTTCTCCTCTTGAATTGAAACAGTGTTTTCTGGAAGTGGGCAACCGATACCTCTCTCTTCTCTCTCTCGGCTTGCTTTTCCGCGGTGCACCCAGGCACCTTGTCTCTTGCATTTATCTGGTGCCCTTTCAATTTCGATAGGAACAACAGAGAAGCCTATATGGAATGAGGTCTGTGTCAACTCAAGGCTACGGTTGGCACCACTGAGGTCATACTGTGAAAGGGATATGGGGCACTACTGTTCCCCCATATCTATCTGCAACGCAAGTGATTACACAGAGTGATCTGTCCAAATGGTCCTGGTTTGGTGAGGATCAAAGGCATCCTGGAGACCACCTCGAACTTCTCTTGGCTGCGTACCCGGCCTGTGGAGGTCTCAGCGTCTGGGAAAAAAAGTTGCTAAAGCCCTGTGCCTCTCGTTCCTATCGTGATCTTCGTGAGAACACTGGCTCTTTGATTAGGGAAACCTCCTATTTTTCCTGTGTGGTCTTTCTCCAGCTTTCGTAATCAGAATCTAGTATAGAAGATGAGCGATTGAAGACAACGGACTGTAGCTCAAAGAGGAACATTTTAAAACGGGCCGAGAACAACTTTTCTTCAGGGATTCACGACAAGCTAGACCGGGGCTTAATGGGCTGGTTTCTTCAATTGACTTTTAGTACTTCATTTATACTCTTTTGTACAAAACAACGCTTTTTGTCACCACAACGCATTGTGAGCTTGTAGATCAGCTATTTTCAGTGCGCGACACCATCGTGTGATGAGGTATAAATCAGGCTTTAGTATTCTCATTGGTATCCTTGAGCCTTTTAATGCTGGATAAATGAGTTAGCCAAGGCCAGCATGCAGTAAGGACACCAGAGTACAAGCCTCCAAATGGACAACCCCATCCATTAATCTATAGTGTAAAATCCTGAGTGTTCATTTTAATCTTCAAACATTAATGTTCATGTTAAAGCTCCACTATGTAATGAAGTGCTGACATTTTTACCATTGAGTTAACAGAGCCTACCTGCTTGCTCAGGGGATACATTGAATCTTGACCATCAGGTCAAAATTGGTGTCAGATCCTGTGTCTAAGTTAGATATGACCTTTGTCACGATCTAAATGTCTCAATAGAAGAGCAGGGAGACAAAATACAACCACCCCAATTGCATAAGTTATATCGTATTAACATACTCTACCCAACAGATTGGACAAAAAGGTTATATAGTGCCGCTTTAAATTAATAACATTAACGCTCATGATTTTGCAGTGTACATAAGCACAAAATCTGTCAAATCCAAGACAAAAGCCCCACACGCCTGCTTTCATGTGGTACCACCAGAGTATCATAAAAGGTGGCACCCCTAATACAATTATGTGTACAGCTCAGGCGATATTCAAGCGTGAAATCAATTCTATTGTCAATAATGTGGCTCTGAAAGCAGAGGGTTTGTAGTGCGTGTCTGTGTCTTTTCTAGTAGTGCACACAATGACACTAAGCTAGAATCCCTCAAATTTATGGTTTGAATTACAGTATGTCCGTATGCATATGCGAATGACGTCATCAGCTAGACTCCTTCAGAGCCAAGCCGTCCATAAGGAAGAGAATGGTGGTCGAATCCGGCTGAAACCTTGCCCAGATATGGAGTCATACTGTACGTCATAGATATCGTCTCTGTCGGGTGGAAACCTCATTATGTCCAAAACCGTTACATTTCAGAATCCAAATTCAAAACCATCCAAAGTAGCAGCTCTATGAGCTCGAAATGTGTCGCTTTGCGCCGCATTTTGAGCTGCGTTTTGAGCTTGCAGATCTGCTACTTTTGATGGTTTTGTGTGATGCTGTGGTATGATCAATTAGGGCATTAATTTAAGAAAAAACACAAAAGTTAAAATATGGAGATAAGAGGTTTCTGCCTGACAGCAACGATATGTCATAGTCCACTGTGTCCAGATCCACATGAAGCCATGTCGTTTTTGGACCCAGTCTTTATGAAAGATAAGTGTGTGCATCCATTTCTTTCTTTCTTTCTTTCTTTCTTTCTTTCTTTCTTTCTTTCTTTCTTTCTTTCTGTCTTTCTGTCTTTCTTCCGCAAAAAGTGCCACTGAAAAGCTCAAGCAATTCCACCAAAGTGTGTAAAAACACTGTGAAAGGGTGGTAAAGACGGAAAATAACAAGAGTGAGTGAAATGTTGGATCATTTAGTGCCTGAATTCCTATCTGTGGGCCAGTAGTGTGGCTTGGCGGACACATTACCCCCTTTTCTACCCTCTGACAAACATACCCAAATGTATACTCCGCAGCAGAGAGAAGACACGATACATTTGGTATTGGATCGCAGGGTGGGCTTGTGTCAATGACCGAGTTTATCTCTTTACATAGAAGTCGAATTTTGAAAAAGAAAGAAATGGAATGAAAGAGAGACCAAAAATGTTCCCAGAGGTCTAAAAATATGTCTTCACACACAAAATAATATTGCATGCAGACAGGCAATATTTTTTACATATGTTGTGGCAGGCAAAGTCTATACATGACCATGAAAAATCCATTTTGTGTGCCTAACAAAGGCCATATAAAACCGCTAAACGAATGATTGCATCTTAAAGTGGTTCACCACTCTATGTGGGATTTGGTGTTGAAGTCAAGTCAAACACAATGGTTTAATATTAGCATCCTTTTACCTGACCTGGAGTTCATCTCAACAAATCATCAAAGCTAATCAGATAGCCTCATGAGATCTCAACATCATAACATCGTATTATTCCTGTTTTGTTGCTATGCATGCTGAACAATGTTCCTGAGACCAGTTTCTCTTCAGCAGAGTCAGATAAAGAGGCTGCAAAGGGTAGGACAAGTTCATAGCAGGGTGGTAAGTTGATCATTCTAGAAAGGCATGCATCCAGGAAAAAAGTCAATTAAGTAAAGTTGTTGATGGACCGAGGATTGTTGAGACCTACTGGGTCTGTTTGTTTCTGTTTCCCTCCAGTTTACCCATGAAACCTTGTAGGTGGCTGCCGATAGGCGAGGTATGCACCTCGCTAAACACCAGCGGAAGTAAACACTAAATAACCTCCCAAGTCACCAATGGAAACAGACTTGGTGATGTGTTTTTCCATCAGCCGGGTCTTGATGAACTATGTCCTGCATGGTTACTAGATGGGGGCCCGTTTGAAACCACGTGTCCTTGGCTAGCGACCCAGTGTCACCGTAGTTCAAGTCTTACCTTTAAAGGAGAGAGAGAAGCATTAGGCTGCAGAATGAGTGTCAGCAGCATATGTTTCCACCCAACCTCTCCAGACATAGGTCTCTGTAGTATCTAACCTGCGACGACCTTCTGCCAGAGAAGAAAAAAGCAGTGAGGCTTTAATGGCGCCCCTTCTACATAG